>NC_088267.1:619705-929558 GCF_036013445.1 Caloenas nicobarica | reverse complement strand
CGCTGACATCCGTGTGAACAGAAGAGGTTTAAGCGAGCGTCGTTGCAGAAATGGAAGCCTGGCTCTGGATTCGAGGCGATGGTTGTTCTGTCCTCTTCCTCCAGGATTATATGCGTCAGGCAGGGGAAGTGACATATGCAGATGCACACAAAGGAAGGAAAAATGAAGGTGTGATTGAGTTCAAATCCTATTCTGACATGAAAAGAGCCCTTGAAAAGCTGGACGGGACAGAAGTAAATGGCAGAAAGATTAGATTAGTGGAAGACAGACCTGGATCGAGACGGCGCCGCTCGTACTCCAGAAGCCGAAGCCATTCGAGGTACGTCTCTTTCTGAAGTAGCTCCGACTGAATCTAGCTGCAATTACATAAATATTGGAAGAGTTCAGAGTCCTCAATAAATCTAGTTCTTGAAGATTTATGAGTTGCCGGGAAGTAACCGAGGGAAATGAGGCCTCTGTTCAGAGGGTGATGGGTGAACACCCGACGCCGTGCTGCTCTCGTCCCCAGCGCGGCAGGTCCGCGGCCCTCGCGGTCTTGCAGGAGGAGGCTGCCTGGCAGGTGCGGCTGAGCCTGCAGAATGAAACAGAAGGTGCTTTTAATGCTTTGGCTCTGAACATTGTGTTCTGCTGTAAGCACCAGGACTAACAGTTCTTTCTCAGCTTGGAAACCCTCACCCGTTCCCTGTTTCTTAGAGATTTGCTGCCTTCATTATAGGATCGAGAGCTGCTTCAGCACACAACACTAAGTTATTTTCTCCTTTCCATTCTGGGGTAGAACTTGTCATGAGAGAACTCAGGCAAACTCCTGCTGTTCATGAAAATGAAACCCAAGCCTGCAGTCAAAGCTCTATCCCAGCCTCTTGCTGTATCCAAACTCTGACTTGAAAGAGATTTTTGCTTCCTTATCTCAAATAAGGGTGCGTATCTTCTCCCAGATTAGCAACCCTGCTCACTTCCAGACCTGTCAGCAGGGGATGAGCAGTGGGGAGAAGGGTACTCCAAGTTTGTAACTTCATTGCGTAACGCTCTCACCATTCAGCTGTGCGAAAGGTGCTTTAATACTGCGGGGTTTTACCCACAGCGGGTCACAAGCTCTCCGTGGGCACGTGCTAACGTGAAGCTGGTTGCTTTTGTTCCAGGTCTCGCTCTCGCAGCAGACATTCTCATAAGAGCAGGAGCCGCAGCGCCAGTAGTAGTCGCTCCAAGAGTAGATCAAGATCCAGGTATGTCTTTATGGCGGAAGAAGTGGGGGCTACCCACTTAAATGAGAAGCAGCATCCTAAATTTGCAGTAGGAACACTGTTTTTTCCCTACCATATTATGCGCGGTATTTAAGAGCTAGTCAAATCCAAGCCACGCTAAAGTGGAGCCATCTCCTGCCTTTTTGCTTTCAGGTCTGTGTCCCGTTCCAGAAGCAAGAGCCGTAGTCGAAGCAAGAGCCGTAGCAGAGGCCAAAAAGAGAAAAGCAGGACTCCAAGTAAAGAGGATAAAAGTAGGAGCCGCAGCAGGAGTGCAGAGAAATCCCGAAACAAATGTAAAGATAAATCTGAGGGTGCTCTTCATAACAGCGATGAGAAAGCAGAGAGCAGGAGTCGCAGCAAGGAGAAGAGTAGGAGCAGGAGTAAGGACAGGGGAGAGACGAGGGAGAGCATGAGGAGTAGGAGCAAGGAGAAGAGCATTAGCAAGGCGAGGAGCAGGAGCAGGGATGAGAGTAGGAGCAGGAGCACCAGTAAGGATAAAAGGAAAAGTAGGAAGAGGAGCAGGGATGAGAGCAGAAGTAGAAGCAGGAGCCGCAGCAAGAGCGAGAAAAGCAAGAGGCGCAGCAAGCGAGATGGCAAACCAAGTAGCAAGAAGAAAAGGAAGGACAGCCACGAGCGGTCCAGGTCAGCCTCCAAGGAAAAGGAGTGTCTAAAACCAGATTCTGACAAAAAAGAGGCAAAAGGTGAGGGTGAGGATGGAGCCGCACGCCGGGTCTCTCGTTCCAGGTCTAGGTCCATTTCCAAGTCAAAACCACGTGTCAAATCAGATTCTCGTTCCAGGTCTAAATCTATTTCAAAGCCTAGATCCCGGTCCAAGTCTAGATCTAGGTCTGCCTCTAGGTCACACTCCCGATCACGGTCAAGGTCTCGCTCCAGATCCTAATCTTGCTGCAACCACACCTGGAACAGTCAGAAAAGTCTTTTGTACATGTTCAGTAGTTGTAGCACAAGTGACTGAAGTAGAAACCACGTCGATGCTGTATATTTTGAACAACTCTGACGGTATGTCTGTCATGAACTGCGGTGCTTCCTCCCTGCTGTGCTCGCTGGCGCAAGGCTGTTCAGCTCATTTTCTGTCTGACAGAAAGGTTCTCTTTAAATATCGCTCTTCCTAGAGCACCAAAATTGCCCTGTTTGCCAGGAAAAGCCTTGCAGAGAGGGAGCACTGCACCTCAGTGGGTTTATGGGATTGCAGGAAGGACGGTGAGGTAGATACGATGGCTTCAACAGTCTTTGCCCTTGAATTGATGCCCCTTGATGTACAACATTTAGTGGAAGTGCTAAGTCTTAAGTTTCATACTACTTTTGGTTTTGGACTTAGAAAGTTGTGAATAGTACAGTCAAAAGGAAAAAAAAAATAGGTACTTGCAGTAATCCATGGGGAAAAGAAGTATAGTTCCATATTCTGGTATTGTGACAATATCCTTGTTTTATATTAAAATTTTTTATTTTATTTTTCCCTGTCTTGCAAAGTACAGTGACTCCTGTTTCCATGAAATTGGAATAAAGACTATTTTTGCTTGACGACATTTGGTGGTGGTTACATGACGTCGTGTTGTGACTGTCACTGGTTTACATCAGTTGGGGATGTGGGGAGGAGGGACAGCAAATTCTGGCAGGAATTTTGTAGATATTCCTGAATAATATCCCAATTTTAGATTTGGGCCATTAGCAAATTGCTCCAACAAATCTTTCCACAAGCTCTTCTGTTGCACGAGTGGTTTTGAATAAAGAAGTGACGTCCCAGCACCCTGCTCTGCCTGCCAGCAATGGCAAAATAATAATAGGCAAAACATATTTTGTGAGGTTTCTATTTAGTCGGGGGAGGGGGGGAAGAAAAAAAAAGGTTTTATGGCCTTATCAAAAACTTTTCTTTAGCAAATTTCACACTGCTAACAATACTTAATGACAGCAGTTCTTACAGCTAGATGTTAACTTCACAGGTGCAAGTGATTCTGTATGATTTGATCATTAGAAACTCGTACTGCCATATGAAAGAGATGAAAGGGTGATAGATCATAAGAGTTGCTTTCAACACAGAATCTTTCTGTAGAGTTTAAGAGGGGTCAGGGCTTGGTGAGTGGCTCAGATTTTATCGAATGTTGCATTGCTACAGCAGTATGAGAAAGCTCTGCAGAAGTGATATTTCTTTAGAAGGAAAAGCCTTTTGCAGCTCTATATACTTAGTGCTTTAACATCTTAGGCTTACATAATAACACTTCTAATCCCTTTTGCTGCTTAATCTTAGTATAGAAACAAACCAGGCTAGGCAAGATGTTTGCTAATAGGGCATAATTAGCTGAAAAATGCCTTTAAGAAAATCTGCAAGTGATAAAGTCTAGGCTAAGTCTAAGGAAGGGAAGCAGAAATCTGTCTGGCATAGAGTGTGAGAAGCCCTGAAATAGGTACCTCTCAATTATTGCAATTAAAACCAAAATACAAGTCTAAATAAGCATGGAGAGTTTAGTTACTTGCCAACTCTTGGCTCCCGTAAACCTGGACCCAGCGAGCGCTTGAACACCGTCCGGAAACACCCGCAGGACCAGGAGCCTGCTGGTACAGACAAGGTGAGAAATGTGTTTGCTTTCCGACCGATTTTAAAGATGGGTATTTTATGTGCCTCACTTGAGGGATGAAGAATATTATGATGTGTGTTTCAAATGAGCCATTTCGAATCTCATTTATCATTCTCCTGAAATCCCATTCCATTTAAGTTGTCACAGCTTGGGGCCTGCTTGTGCTCCTTCCTCACCACGGAGAAAAAGAAACAACAGACCCAAAGCATCATTAAAATAATCTTACCACCACTTCTTTTATTGTTTCAATATTCAAATACAAAGGAAAATAATGAGAAGAAAAACAAGTTTAACAAATGCAGGGAAGAGGGAACGCTCTCCCATTAAGCACGGGCGAGGGCCGCCATCTGCGGGATGCCGGCCGTGACCGGTTTGCGTCCGTTTCCCACGTCTCCGGGAATGTGCCTCAGTTCCCCACAGACGTGCCCGGGCCGGCCCGGGAGAGCAGGGCCCGGTGCGGGGCTGTGACTGGGGACGCGCATCTGCTGCTGGTCCGGCCGCAGTTTATCCCAATTCCAGCGCCTCCGTGGCCAGACGGGAGCCCTGTCCCAGCTGATCCCCGTCGCAGTGCCAGCCCCATGCCAGTGCCTGCTTGTCCCGGTGCCTCCCTGTCCAAACGGCAGCCCCGTCCCGGTGCCAGCCCCGTCCCGGTGCCAGCCGCGTCCCAGCCCACGCCCGCCTCGGTGCCAGCCTGCCCCAGTGCGCCCCAGTCCCGTCCCGCTCCCGGCCCCGGCTCCCCGCCCTGCCCCCGGCGCCGCCTCAGCCGGGGCCGGGAGCGGAACCGCCGCGCATGCGCTCCGCCCTCCCGCGGGACCGCCGGGGCACGAATTGTTGCCGGAGTTAAAGAGAAAAAGCCCCGGTAGGCGAGAGAGGCACCGGGCGGCCGGGCCGGGGTGAGTGGAGGCGGCTGGGGGGGCAGGCGGGAGCGCGGGAAGCCGCCGGCCGCCATCTTGTGGCGGGGACGACGGGGCCGCGGCGGCTGGGCCGCTCCGCTCGGCCCGGCCCGGCCCCGGGGTCTGTGAGGGGAAATGGCGCCTCTGGGGTGAGGGCCAGCCCCGCGTCCCGTCACAGCTCGACCCCCGGCGAGGACGAGCCCCTCTCGGGGGGTCTCCTCCCCTCTCGGCGCTGAGGGAAACCCCTCAGGGCTCCCCCCGGGTTAAAGCTCCCGGTTGGGTGGGGAAAGTGCATTTTAAAGCACTGTAAAGGAGAAAGTCCGCTGTAAAGCTCAGCTGAGGAGGTGTGCAGAAGACGAGCTTAAGTTGTTCACGGGCTACGGATGAAAATTATATTTAGAGTTCCTGGGGTGTTTTCTTTGCCTGTTTCTAGTGAGTCCACAAGTGGTAGCGGAGAAAATCAGAGTTATCCGGCCCTGGTCCCAGCTCTGGCGTGAACTTCTTGGGAGCGTGAAAACTCAAAAATATTTTTAAAAAATATATATCAATACACTGCATTGGAAATAGATTTTTGAGACTTACCCAAGAACAGAAAGACTGGTTTGAAAATAGTTTTTTACATGAGGGAAAAAACCATCATCAAACTTTCTGACAGCAAACTCAAAGACTAAAACTAATATCAAGATTTTATGAACAGAAGGACAGTGCCAGATAAACAGAGGGATAAATATAATACTTTAAAAGTACTGATCAGTGCTCGGGGTAAAGATTGGTATGGGACAATCTTAATGATGTTTGGTGTTCAGAAGAAAGGGATTAGGACAGTTTTATTGACGCTTGGTGCCAGAAGGAATTGCATTAGGTTTTTAATACGAAAACATTTACGCTAATGTATTCAAATATTGCCCAGATAAGTTTAAAAAAGGAACAAAACCATACACACATTGGTTTGTAATTGGGATTAAGGGATAAAGAGCTCTCTTGTGCTAAATTGCGTAAGGCATCTCTGGTTCGTGTCTTATTATATAATAAAGTAGAAGTAAAAGAAGAGAAAACGGGTACTTGAGGCTGCAGATTTCTTACCACACAACAATTAACAACAGTCTGACGTGGTCTCGTTAGCATCAGTATATTGCTTCCCTCCTCTTCTTTGTCCCATCTATTTAGATTATATATTTTGGAAGGTGGGGACAGTCCTTTCCTCAGTGAGTATTTCTACTTGGTGGTGTAAGATATGTCATACTAATTAGTAAGAGTCCCCGGGGTAATTTGCTGGATTTTAGTCTTATAAAGTAATTACAGATGAAATTAAAACAGAGGACATTTTTGGCCTCTGTGCTCTAGTTTTGGCCTAAAATTGATTGCACTTTACGTTGCAAATAATCCCATTATGGCTGAATGTGTGTTAAATAAATGGTGATATGTTGCGAGCACAGAGGTGGAAATGGAGCCTGAATTTGAGCTGCCGATAACAACTGGGTACAACTTCTGGGCAGATTGTGCTGGGCCAGTTCCATTTTTCTTGGCCGGAGTTAATTTCTCTCGCCTTTGTGGTTTTTATTGCCATAATAATTAAGTTGCAGTGGGGCGAGTGGTTACAAACGTGCTCCGCAGAGGCTTCCTGACCCACTGACTTCTTGCAGCCCAAGGCTGTGTTTTCTTTGCCTTGGCCATGCTGTTTGCACTTTTTACCACCAGTTCTTTATTTACTGCCATTTTAATGCAGTAGCAGGAGCATCGGCCTTTAGACAGGCAGATGACTTTCCAGAGGATGGCTCAACTTATTGGCAAAATACTTTACCTCCCAGGAAGGGATGTTCTATTATTAGGTTTAGCATCTTGTGGCTCATGTCCTGTGTTTTATATTTGTTTGTTTGTGGGTTCGTTTGTTTGTTTATTTTAATTTCTGATAGAATCCTGCTAAATGAAGCATGGTAGATCTCAGCAGAGGTAGAAGATGTGTTCATGAACCACACAGGATTTCTTTCGATAACCTGATTTATGCTGTAGCTGTAGCAGGACGGTCCCCTTGGCACATGAGATGATCTCAGGCATGGAAACAGTCACTGCTGCTCAAAGTCGTGTGGCTCCTCTGTCTCTTTGTGGT
Source organism: Caloenas nicobarica (assembly GCF_036013445.1). Classification (NCBI taxonomy): domain Eukaryota; kingdom Metazoa; phylum Chordata; class Aves; order Columbiformes; family Columbidae; genus Caloenas; species Caloenas nicobarica. The sequence goes on along the minus strand of NC_088267.1, from coordinate 922,723 downwards.
GGGGTTGGTGAAGATGGAGTTTTGGAAGGTTTGCAGGGTGTGCTGTGTTCCAACCTGCATCAAAACAGCTTTTTAAATAGTACCTGGCAGCTCTTCTTGCATTCCTGCTGCTCCATGTCTTCATGTGACCCTTTCTTTTCTCTTTGCACGTCATTTGTTGAGTTGTTGTTTGGGTTTTTTGATTGCTTCTTCATGCTTGGTCTCCGCGATGCTACTTTATGGTGTCCCCAGAAGCTGCAACATGAATGGCGAGAACCTTGGAGCAGGGAGAAAATAGTGCAAGGGAATTTACAGAAGGAATTGCCTTGGAAATGCCCAGAGGGGGTCAGCTCTGGTTTGTAACTTTTACCGTAGTAAAGCTGGTACAGGGGTATCAGAGCCCAAGGGATCATTTGTTTATCCTTGTTTTATAAATCACAAGATGTTTAGAAATCATATTTGGAAAATGTTGATGCTTCTCTGTAGATTGTGAGTGAGGTGTCTTTGGTTTTTGTTTTTTGTTTTTTTGTAAAGAGCTAGCTGGAACTTTGGGTTCTAACTTTTCAAGGTGAAAAGTTGGGTGATGTGGTCAAAGTAGAGAAGATGTAGAGTTCTGGGCACTTGCTCTTGGTGAAGCTTGAAGCGCGTACAAAATCCTTTAGGAAATCAAATAGGACTAAGCTATACTTAAGTGCAGTGTTGGATGCATAACAGCAATATCACTCACAAAATTTGCATGTTTTCTTCCCCTACTCACCTTTCATGCCTGCGATACCAATCCATCTGAACTTGCTGGAACTTCTGATGGGAAATGGCTTATATGTGTGTGCAAGCTGTGCTTTTTGTGGTATTATCTGAAAAAGTACTTCTCTGGGTTTTTGTTTAATTAGTTCCTTGACTAATCACTTCACTTTTCGGACTCAGATGATTTTCTAAGAAGATTAATTTTTGACCTAACCTTTTCTGCAACAGGGACAGCGGTATTTTTGCGGTTTCTGATTGTATTTAACACAAAGAAGGCATGTGATGCTTAATTGAAAGAAGTTTGGATGTTTTTACATGGCCATCTGTACCAGATTTTACTTTAATTCCTTCATTCTGTAGGAACGCTAAATCTGGAAATAACAATTTGACTGCATGCTCTACCAAGCTATTTAGAAAACAAAATACCAGAAGAAAAACCTGTTTTGCAATTTTTGTTGCACAATTATGTACACAGAATATGGGCATTCTGGCTGGTTCTGTCTCTTGACTGCAGAACCAAATGGATCTGAAAGACAAGCCTACACCTAATTGTATTTTTTAAGCTTGCTTTGTCAATTCTGTGCACTTTTTTTTTTCTTTCTAAATACTTGACATGCATTATTCAATGTGGAACACTTGTTGGTGTCAGTAGGACACATGAAAAACTTTGTGGTAATGGAGTTTAAGACTAGTCCCCTTAACACCAGTCATTCGGAGTTTAGATAACCAACTTTAAGTTTTTCCCTGGAAAATTATGAATATTCAGAAAATGTAGTACAGTGTAGTGAAGTGGCTTCAGCTTCGACATCCTTTTAAAACGTCTGTGGGAAGCTACACCCAGTATGCAGGCACTAGAGATGCTGTAAATGTTGGAGGGCAACAAAACATGGGTAATGACATGCTGCTCTTGATTGTTTTCAGTAACTACTTCGCTTTAAGGGCATGTTTTATTGCAAAATTAATTTTTTGTGTCTTAGTTAAACATGCCAGTGGTGTGACTGAACTTCTAGTTCTCCATTAGCAGAATCACTTTTTTCCCCCCAGCACTGCAATTTCGATGTTGTCGCAAAACTGACTTTATCTCGAATCTCAAATCTTACAGCTTCCTTACAGGTCATTAAGTTTTGTGTGAAAACAGTTCTGATTACGGGTGATGGAAAGTATTTACATCTTGTATCTGTTGCTGTAGAAATCGGATCAGATTGAGAAACAGCAAAAGTTCGAGTGTCTGGGTAGGGGCTGCTTTGGGTCACTGCTGCTGAATTTGATGGTTTTTATGGTGTGGCACTGGGTGGCGTTCACTGGTGTGTGCAAGTGTTATACTGGTGGGACTGGGATTGGTAGAGTCACAGTCTCAGGCCCTGAGGAGACGGCCCTGGGTGTGCAAAACAAAAATTAATAGGAAGTAAAATGGATGGAGCCTGGAATTCCTCAGTTCTGAACCTTATATATATATATTTTTTTTTTCTCTCCTTCACTGCCATAGATAGTGAAAGCACTTAACTCTTCTTCCTGCTGTTGAATGCTTGCTGGTGGCTACTAACACTTTCTCTCGAGGCACTGGTACAGTTCCATTGCAGGATCTGAAAGTTCATTTCAGTCCCTGACTGATGAGGTTCCTGGAGGTGAGGTTGTGGGGTTTTTTTGGTTTTTTTTTTTTTTGTAATGGTATTAGTTCAGCCTTGCAAAATATTACTTGCCCGAGGTGAGTAATCGCTTTTGATGGGTGAGTAAAGTATCATCAGTCATCATCACAGCAAAGAACAGGCAAATGATTTTTGTGTCTGAACTGGTAAGTGTTCAAAGCAGCTCCTGAGACCAGATTAGTTGTGCCCTGCGAGAAGTCATGAATTTTTTGTTTGTTTGTTTCTGTTTAAATTGCAGTTCAGTTCTCTGCTAACGTCATAAGAGCGACTGGCAGATCTAACGCATTTGGTGTTAGACACTGCTGCCAAATCGAACAAGAAGCTGGGGATGTGTGGAGTTCGGAATGCCAGCTCGCTTTGAGCGCACATATATTACACTGAATTAAATGACCGGCTTTGCTAGGTTTCCTATTTGGTTTCGGGGAAGAACGGTGGTTTGTAAGTCGGTTATTCCCAGAACAGCACAGTGTCAGATGGTTTTCTTGATGCCAACTGCTTCTTGAATGGAGTTTTGCCTCCTGGTATGTGGAGACTTAGCCAGAAGGGCTGCAAATTTGGGTGGTATTACATGATTTACGGTCTTCGGGTTTATTGCACTGCTGTGTTTCTCACATTTAGTCTCATATCAAGATACTGAAATCCTCATGTAATTGGAAATCAACCTGGCAGCATCTGAAATGGGATTTCTGTTGAAATGTTTCTCTTCCCATTAGGTTTGATGGTGTCTAGAGAAGTACAGTGAACTCCCATACACCCATTTAACCTTCACACTTTTATTTGTTTGTATGAACTTGTGCCTTTTTTCCTTTTGTTTTTTTTGTCTCATAACTAAGACAAGATGGATGTTAAAAGCCAAAGCTGGTTTTTTTACACTAATGATGAAGCAGCTTCCCAAGGCTGCACAATGGTTCAGCGACAGAAACAGGATCAAAACCTGAGTATTTTTGACCTCCTCTGCCTATGGATTCCCTATCAAAAGACAAAGCACAGAGGTCTGGGTGGTAGCATATTAATTATGAACCATTATCTCTGCCAGCGTGGCAGTCATTTATCATTTCATAAATCTGAATCTGCGACTTGGGACTGAATGACTCATCTTAGTTTTGCTGTATCTTCTTTTGCGTTAATGTTTTTGAGCCTTAAAATGTTAAAGATGAAAAGCAATCACAAATAGGGACAAATGGGGAACGTTTGTGCCTGGCGACAGCTCTTCAAAATGTTTCAAGTTAGTTTCTGCTGTCTTCTTAATTGCATAGATTGCTTCCTTTTATTGGGCTATCTTGATTTTATTGTAGATTCTACTGATAGGGAACATTATAAGGAAAGTAATTTCTTTATTACATTTTTCTAGGGGTTTTACTAGATTTATAAAATATAGAGATGAAAAAGGCCCATTATTGTATCAGATCTTCTCTGGTTAGTATAAGGTTATTTTCTACATTGTGAGTTTTGACAGTTTTCCTGCCCCAGTTTTAAATAAATTTTACAGCTTAATTCCTTCTCTCCAAGTATCTTCCAAACCCCCCATCCCAGAGGGAGCTCTTTACATAGTCTTGGTGTCTGAGCTTCTCTATTTTTAAAGCCTGAATGCAAATAATAACATCTAAAAAGTGATGGTTTAGCCCTTGCTGAAACTGGCATAAAAATGTTGGCTACAAATGAGTGTTTATAGATTTGCAAGGCTACATTAAATGTTAACGTATGGCCGGCTTTTGGCTCCAGTTGTGCAAAAACACCCTACGCACGGCTTATTTATTCAGATTCACGGATACAGCCGTGGCACGCAGTGCTGGTGCGGATCTGTTCTGAGTGTGTAGCTACAGACACCGGCTGCGGATCCTGCACCCACTTTTCGGTTAAAACCGGTGGCAGCTGAACCGCTGCTGCAGCTTGGCTGCTGCTCCGCGTCGCTCCCTTCCCGCCCTCCCCAACTCGCTCTCACTGGCCTCTGTGCTGCTATTCTTCACCAATATGCAGGATTGTAAGTAGCTGGAATTCTATATTTAAGGGCTGATGGGGAAAGGATGAGGACCTGCTTTTTAGATTGTGATGCCCAAAGATATTTGGTATTGCAAATTGGTATTGTCCTGCTTTTGACCTGAATAAGATAATCATAAAGAGCTGTGATGCTTGAATTAGAGTTGCAGGAATGCTCAACGTCAGAAATTATCCTACATCAGATCTGTGGTTTTGCCTTTGGCTGAATTAAACTTACACTCAACCTGTGGGTAGAAGGGCCAGCATGTGGAAGGCTTCACATCAGGAGCGGAGTTTAGCTGCCCCAATTTAAGCACTTAGCGGTTAAAAACCTGCCCCAGCCGCTTATCTTAAGGCACTTCCCAATGCTCAAGGAGAGAAACAATCTGCCGAAGGCAGATCGAGCACATGGTCCTTGGACAGTGCCTCCTCTTACTCCGAGTTCAGAGCTCAGGGCAACCTTATTGAACTCCAACATCCAAATATCTGAGCAAAGACCCCCAGGCTGGGCAGTTTTGACCCATTCCCACAGGATTGCAGTTAGACCTGTCCCTTGGGCTTTGCTTTTTCAAACTTCACATCAGTGGGTTTGCTCACGCTGGAAAAATAAGTAGAGCTGCCAGTTCAAGGAAGGGTTGTGAATTGGTTTTGTTTAATTATTTTAAGCAGTTATGTTCATAAGTTGAAAATACTCAGGTTACATTTAAAGGACAAGAACATCCAGTTAATTTATGGTCAGTGGTTTTTTTAGTAACTACTGCTAAAATAGGTGAGTAATGGGATACAGGGAGCCCATGTAGCAGCATGGCTTTTAGTTGAGTCTTCTAATGGAGCCCATTAGTTTATTTGCTGGGACGTGAAAGCAATAGCATTTTAAGAGCTTAAGCATTTTAAGAGCTTTAAAGCATTTCTAGTGTAGAGCCTTGATGCTATTGCACATTAGAGGGACCTGGTGGCAGCTGTGAGATGCTGCTGCTCCCCCCCATGTTGTACAGACTCGTCTATAGTATATGAGTTTGTGCATCTACCTCTGTACTTGTGTTTCCGTAATTTTAGATCCTCCTCAGATCTGGACCTAAGCTCCTACTGAATCCAGGACCTTGCCTGTGAACTGTAATTGGCAGAAACTTCATAACTGTTAAAACTTCCCAGTTTATCTTTTAGTCCTCACACTGCACATATGCTTAATGCTCTTAACTTTCTATTCATATTTAAGTGTCGTGAGCAAAATGCAAGTTTTACATTTTTTTCCAATCCTTTGAAACTAGTTTTGCTCTGAAAGCCCTTTGTGAAATGTAAGCAACAGGCCTGTTTATTCTGTGCCTCTTGTGTTTTGTTTTGTTTTGTTTTCACACCCTAGTTTTCTTTCTTAAAATTAAATAAAGAGCCCAAAGACTAAGCAGAAAGATGGAACAGAATGTCTCGGAGAGAATCATCAGCATCCCGGCAGCAGACTGCGATATATTGAGTGCCTTACACTGGAAAGACGGCATTGGTACCTTGCCTGGTAGCAACATACAAGTAAGAAACCAAGGAACACAATACACGAGGGGCTGCCGTGCCTTTGGCAGCACAGAATATTTGCAATATATTCCGTAGTTTGCAAATCAAAGTTGTGCAGAGAAAAAACACTTCGTTCTAAATGACGGGGTTGACGTTAGCGAGGAAGTGGTGAAATTTCAGTAATGTTTCTGGAAGCCTGGTGATACTCCCTTTCTCCTTGTCCTTTCTTGCTCAATTGATTTCTAAAGGCAGGAAGTAATTTCAGTAATTGTTTTCTGCTGATAGAAGTTATGGGCCCAATCGTCCTCAGTAATGTCCGTACAATGTACTCGGGCAAGAAATCCCGTTAATTTCAGCCCAGCAAGAGAAAGGCATTTTCTCTGAAAGACAAATTTTCTCATTTTGTTGGATTGAGTCTTTAGGTTCTTTTCACATCAGTGGTTCTTTTTTGCACCTTTGAGAGCTGTCTGGATCTTATGTATTCATGATAGTGACAAAATAAGATCTGATGGTCACAACTGTGGTGTTCTGTGTTAGAGGAGGGTGAGTGTCTCTTGACTGTTTCCCAAATTACCTTCAGCTGTTATTTGAGTTTGGTTGCGCTTCTGATGGCTGAAAATGAATATAAAATATTGTCCTCGAGGCTGCGAGTTCTGAATCTCGGGATGGGGAGAGGGAAGATCAATTTCAAGTGAAATAAATTGGAGCTGAAGGGACTCGAGAGCTCTGAAAAATCGAATTGTTGGTATCACATCAGGCGTTCAGAATCAGGACCCTCACCTTCAGTGGTTTACACTCCCATAAAACTGGCAGGGAACTGGGTTCACTGAGTTTCTAAGAGGTCCTGTGGATGATTATTTTGCAGTGGCCTAACTTTTACCCTTTGTTTAATCAAAGTCATTATGCTTTTGCTTCTTAAAAGAGCATAGCAAAGTATTGCCACAGGTTTTCTCTTAACCAGCAGTAGAGTTCCTTTGCAGAAACAACATCACTGTTACTGATTCCTCATAATAGTAGAGAATCAACAAAGCAACATGTTATTTATTAGACTGATAGACACCATATAATATTGTATTATTTTATATTAGATGTTCAACAGTAAGAGCACTGAGTACCACAGCGAGTGTTGTAGAAATGTTTAGCTGGAACATGACAACTCACTGCACAGGAAGCCACTTCATTCTTAAGATGCCAGAAACATTTCTTTCTGCAGAAATCCCAAATGCTTCTTTTTTTTTTCTTTTTTTCTTTTTTTTTGGCCTTTGCTGTTTAATCTTTTTTCCTTTCTCTTCCTGCTACATTCCAATTCTTGCATGCATAATGTTTCCTTAATTCCCTTTAAAAAAAATTCTCAGGAAGAACAGATTGTTTCTGGAGGGTTTGTGTGGATTTCATATTAGCAAACACGATGTATTGAACCCCTTTGTGTAAAGGAAGATGCAGTCCTCATGGCAGCACAGTTATGCATTTCCAGAATTTGGGAATACGGGATATTGCTTTGAATAGCCTCGGGATGTGACTAGAGATTGCCTCCATGGGTCGGCCAGTCTTCAGCATCAGATCTGAGGCTGTTAATAAAGACACTCATTGTTTTTTCTAATGCAAACTTCTGTTTTCTGGGAGCTGAGCCCCACCAGTTTGTGTGGCGGTAGGTGCGCTATCAAATGACTAAGGGAGGAGATGACAGCCTGCTGTTTTCCCTGCTTTGGGCTGAATCAGAGCTGCTAATTTATACACAGAAGTGTCTCTACCCCAGGGACTCATCTGCTACCACAAAATGACACGGGCACCTTCCCCACCTCCAGCTCTGCCGCCTCGTGGCACGTGGAGCTCTGGCGATCCTCCTTCCATGTGCCAGCCCGTGACGCTGAGCCGTCCTCATCAGCCGTGGCAAGGAGCCCCCGGGACCTGCTCCCTGGTGCTGCTGCTCTTCTAGCGTTGGAGCAAATCAACAGGTTTCTTGTCTAAACTGGACAGTCTCCTGCAGAAAACTCAGTGCACCCAGGATCCTCCTTTCTTTGAAATGGGTTGTTTTTCTTTGTGCTGGAATTAAAATTATGCTTTGTCTCTTCGGTGCTGCAGAGGAAGAAGTGAGCTTTTGAGAAGCAAGTCCAGCGTCTTTGAAGCTTTAAGAAATGTGGGCTTCGGATCAAAAAGAAGGGAAGTGAGGGAAGAATATTGGGGCTGCAGCTTTGATGGGGCACTGGAGGCAGGGTCCTGAGCCCAGGAAGCAACGCAGGAGCAGAGGGAGAGGAGCCCTTGCTGCAGGGCTGGAGCAAGCGCTTTTAAACTGAGGTTAGCAGGTTTGAGCAAAGAGCGGATGGCTGAGGAAAGATCTCAGACTAATAAAGCACTACGAATAAAAGCTTTGGAGCAGAGCTTGCAAATGCAACCCACCTTTGACTTGTTTGTCTCATTCTGGAGTTCAGTAGCTCCATGTTGCAGACAGTAAGGCAGATCAAGGAGTGAGTAACCTTTAGAGCTATTTGCTTATCAGAAAGGTGATTTTTTTTTTTTTTTTTTTTTTTTTTTTTTTTTTTTTTTGGTGCTCAATTGCCATTGGGGACTAATAGAAGATGCATGTTGACACTATTTGGCATGCTTCAATAATTTTACCTGCACCAATGAAGTGTTCCTACATAGCCTAAGAAATTTTTTAAGTTAAAAAAGGTAAGAATCTCTGAAGTCTGCCACATATCATTCCTTTTCCGTAGCTACCCCACGGTGTGAACACTTCGCTGGGCTGCGTGTCTAGAGGGTTTTCTTCTGCATCTGAAGTTACTCGTGGCCGGTAGTGGGACCGTCAGTGTGTGTGCAGGGCTGGTGGGCAGCTGGAGCAGAGGGTGGCTGTGCTGGCAGATCCTCCCTCAGAGGGTCACCAGCCCCAGCAGCTGATGTATTCATCAGAGGTCTGAGGTTTATGAGGAGAGCACATCCAAAGCAGGTAGAATCAACATTGCTTTCTTTCCTTGGCAAAATGCATCATTGGGGTTTTTTTGGGGCCCGTTGGTGGCATTTTGAGGAGGAGTTATGTTGGGTGTTTCTCACTGTTGTTTTTTTAATGTACATAGAGCCATTTTGTCCCATACGTAGTTGCTCTTCAGGGGATTCCATTCCTCCCTGTCTCCCTTCTTAGCCCTTTTACTACTGCTTATTTGCTTTCTTTCTTCTGTTACCTGCAGTTCCGTTTAAATGAGTTTGGGCTGCTAGAAATCCTTACTGAAGTAGAAGCAGAAACCATAAAAACTCTTTCAGCCTCAGCAGTAAATGCCAACCCAACCAGCTTCGCTCCTGCTGCTGTCAACGTTTCTGCTGCCTCAAGTGCTGATTTGGAAGGTGAGCTTTTTGCTGTGGAAGAGAATATACAGTTTTCTGCAAAAGCTTCTAGAAACAGGTCTAACTGAAATGCATATTTCAGTAGCGGGGTGCTCCCTGGCGCAGGGTGTAGAGTGAGTCACTGTCTTATTTGGAATATTTTAGGCGTATTTAGAGTGAATGTAATTAGTGTGTAGTCATAACAGTACCTGGAGCATGCATTGTGCTCTCCTTTGTGGAAAGTAAGTGTGGTTATATAAACGTTTTGGGCTAGGTTGGTCCATGTAGTCAAACATCCCTCTCATGCTGAGGTCGAACTCCTGGGATCTCTTTCAGTGGTGATTCTCGGGAGCTAGAGCCCCTTCTTTCCAAGATCAGCAGCAACATCAATGTCTCTCCCTAACACGGGTGATGTACTTGTCATGACAGCGATTAAGTCTGAGTCTGTATTAAACTAAACTGCCTGTTCTGGGGCCTTGAGACCAGAATGGTCTCAGGATGAACCCCCAGTAGCTTTGGTTACCTTTGCAAGAACGTCTATGAGAGTCTTCTCTAACCAGGCTCACGACAAGAGACACACTGTTGGCCACAAGACTTTTGAGGTTTCCGAGGCTACTGTAACTAAAATTAGGGAAAAACTGAGTTTTAACAGGATAATACAAGCATGTTACTGGACACGCACATCGATGTAATGGACAAAAATATCTCAGTTCTTTGTAGACCTGTTCTTACTCTGTTTATCCAGAAACCAGTTGCTTAAACCAGAATATTTATATGTTGACCTCTGAGCTCTTGCATTTCTTCTTTGGGAAGAGAACAATCTCTCGTTGCCTGCCTGGACAAGCATCTGTCAGTTGGCTTCCCCAGGATTTTGGTGGAACTATTTCTGTTTTCGGGTAGGAATGCCTTGGACCTGCTTTCCCTGCCCACTTGTCTCATCTCAAACTTCATTGTAAGCTCTGTGGTGTGGATTCGCTTACACTTACAGGCATTCGCTTACGCTCCTGCTGATTTTGGGTCATTCTCCTCGTCTGCACAAGCTGAGGAGATTTCAATCCATCAGGCAAAGAACCGGCTCTTACATGGACACCTCCGCACTAAAATTCTTCACACCCTTTTAGTCCGAGTGCATCCCATAGATCAGTGGGACACCTCATTGAGCAGAGCTCTTCCAGCACTCTCGGTTCTTACAAGTTTTCTCTGTTTTGTCTTTTCCATGCCTGGAATCATTGGTCCCAACGGCACAGGGAGAGGATTTAAGTTGTGGTAGGTGCAGGCGTGTGTGTTCTCTGCGCATAGGCAGCCCATCCGCCCAGCTCCAGCCAGCACCATCTCGCAGCCACATTGGGCTATAGGGAGCAATCAAATATAAATGAAAAATGTCGGTCGTCTTAGCAGAACAAGTACAAGTACTGCTAAGGAGACTATGAAAATGGCTTTAAACAAAAAGGAGAGTGACTCATATCTCAGCATTCTGGATTGCACGATGTGGTGTGGGGGTTTTTTTTCTTTTTTTTTTCTTTTAAAGTGTTTAATGAGGCATTCAAAAATGGGTTGATCGAACCAGCACACACAAACGGTGCCACTAAATGCAGAATAGGAATGATGTATATGTAGGAGCCCCCCTGCACAATTTGCATGTGAGGTTACTTGAGCAATTGTACATTGGGATAGTGTAGGTGCCTGGTAATGAGGACCACTGCAATTTTGTTTTGTTAAAATATTAAAGATAAATTAATTTGCACTAGGAAGAACTCAAATCACATGAGCAAGTAAACATAAATGATATATTGGAGTTATTCCTTACATTTTCATGCTTTTACGCAGATGAAAGATTGATATATATCCCTTGCTAGATATAGAAATAATTGTTTCTATTCTCCCATCAATAATGTACTATTTTTAGAGGCTGCCTGGGAAGGATTTTCATATGCACAAAGTATATATAAAGGCTGAATTTTTAAAACTTAACCAACTGTTAGAAGTATCCAAACAAGATGGACTTGTTTGACATTTGTCTTTCAAGTTAGAGGGTTACTAGGAATAAAGAAATATAAAAAGATTTGTCATTGTGTCCTGATCGTAGCCTTGAGATTATATTCCCCTTTATCACTTTCACAGGAGGCAGGGTTTCTCTGAAATGAAAATATTATAGATAAAAGGTTTTTCTTTAATGAGGTGGTATGCTCCATGTGCCGGTGCACAGATAATAATTACTTCCCTCACTATAGGATACTGAGGCTCACTTAATGAAAGTTTATAAAGGACTTTGACAGAACTGATGGCATGAAAGGTGTTTACAAAGTTTTAGCATCTTAATTGAAGAGCTGTCTTTATCTTTGCTTCTGCAGTGCCCAGAGACAACGTGCCCTGCTCCGATTTCCAAACCTGTAAGCACATGGATTGTTTTGAGAATGGCAAGTTCGGTACTCAGACAGGCTCCCAGCAGCACAGGGACAGGTAAAGAAACCCCAGATTCTTCCTGATCTGTGTTTAAAAACATTTAAAGAGAACATTGTGTTAAAGAGAAGTGTTGCTGTGAGTAGAACTCAAGAGTACACATTACCTGCGCAGCTCTGTCGGTGACCACCCCGGTACCTGTGAGGCTCCCACACCCAACAAAGCTCCTCTCCAGAGCTCGGTCCTCGTTTCTCTTCCCAGCCTGCAGAAATGCTGGTTGTGTGCTTGATGCCTTAGTTCCCCATCCTACAGATAAGGATGATGTCTTAATTTCCTGTAGAGTTGTAAAAAGGCAAAATTAAAAACCCTCCCGTGCTGCTCTGTTGGTGAGAGCTGTGCTGGTACTTTGGAGTGCTTTTAAAAGATAAATGTCTGCCAAATCTGATTCGCTTCTTTAGGTTCTCAGCCCAGGCATCCTCACTCTCCTGAAGAGGTGCAGAGACACGGGGTATACTGCAGGAGGATTGTTGCACTTTTAATTTGGTTTTGTTTTCAATTTTGGATGTTTAGTGATACAAGAGACATTCCAGATGATTGCAGAAACAGGGGAAATAGTAGAAATCTTAATACCAGCAGTGGCTGTCAGGTGAATGAGGCTCACAGACCTGTCAAACGTCTCCGAAGGAAGAGAAGACTGCTGCTGGAGTCCGAGGATGATGAGGAAAACGCAGATGAGGATGAGGTAAATGAGGCCGCATGTATTTTCTTTAGACTACTGTGAAGAGCAGGGACAACTCTGTGTCTCAGATTTCACTGTGCAATGCAAACGGAGCTGAGGGAGGTTGTTCCTTAGCCATGAGAATAGTCTGGGTCTGATCCTGATTTACATCAGTAATGAGCATATCTGGAGTCTGAGGAGTCAGAAGGGTGAGCAGCTCGCGTAAAGTCAAGATTTCAGGCTCTAGCTCTTGAGTTGTAGCCATAGCCCTGCGCACCAAGTGTGTTTCACAGTAATCAAAACACACCTCCAAAAATACTTGATCTAACTACAGTCAAGTACTATTATATGATATTGAAGATTAGTGTCAAACCACAGAGTTCGATTGCTTTTTATTATTAATAGGTACTTGCATGTACACTCTCTGCAGTACTAGAGACCTGTGTTAATGGCAGATGAATACAAGTTCCTCAGCCCTGACCTCATCTTTTCTTAACTTTCATTAAGCATCTTACACCCGTCAGGGACTTTTCTTTGTGCAAACCTGTGCCCTGTTGCACGTGCTTTTGTAGCGCAGAGATGCCGGGGTAGGTGTTTGTTGGTAGTGCAAGCTGAAACTTTTGATGTCATGAACAGTTTAACTCATCTTGTTGCTCAGCTTTTCTCTGTGATGTGCAGAAGATGTTTTGAAGTATGTAAATTTTCAGAAGTCCTCCCATTCTGTCTCTTCCCACTTCTCCTCCTCCTCTGCCCCCCGTCTCTTGTGGGCCATGTTTGGCAGGCAGCTTTGCATTTCAGATTTTGCCCTTTTTGGTGAGAAATGACAACCCTGGGTGAATTAAACATGAGTTTGAAATCCACACAGAAGAAATGTGAATGGCGCTCTGGCTGGGACTGTCACACAGGGAGGCCGCATTTTCCGGACTGTTCATCTATGATGGTAGTTACTTGAAGCTTCTATCAGGCCTTCATAACTGATTTTTTTTCTGTATCCATTCCCTGGCATAGATGGACATAAGAACCTCTGAAAGGAAAATGGAGCATTACAGTAATGTTGCTGACGTGGGCAGTAAATCCTGCACTGCAGAAAGCAAATCCTGTGGATTGTAATGGAGATTTTGGGCCCATGCTGCTTTTCAGTAGCCACATTTAAATGAACTTTAGTAGCATGTTTCTTGCAGGGTTATTCACAAGAAAATAATGCTAGCTAATAGTCCTGTTAGTTACTTGTTACATCCTTATTGTACCTGCATTGTGAGATGATCAAAGAGGGAGGAAAAAACCAATATTGCTAAACTTTTTTTTAACATATCTGTGTCTAGGAGAAGAATAAATCAAATAATATGAAAAGCCGCAGAAACACTAAACCAATAAAACAAGGTGAGCTAAGCTCATAGTCTCTTTTCTTTAATGTTTATAGATTTTTTTACTAGCTATTATAAAATGAATAATAGTAAAGAGAAGAGGAAAGGACAGTAGAGCTCATTTCACATTCAAAATAGCTTAGTAGGTCCATAACCCTCATACCACAGTCAGTCTTATGAAATATATTAGCAAGAATATATGAGATTTGCCTGCGTGATGGGCACAGTGTAGGGGATCTAGAAGGAGACAGCCTGATCTAAAGCTCACTGAAGCCAATAAAAACCTTTTTTCCATTGACTTTGGAGAGCTTCATAGCCCCAGACTACAAATGCTAAATAGAAAATAAGTTGTAAACAACATGTGATTGATTATAGCCTATGGGTTAAATTTATTATATGCTTTAAAGGAATTAGTGTATATAAACTGGGGGGAGATTTTTAATATGCATTTAAAAACATGGTCCTACTAGAATGAATCCAAGCACCTGCCCACGTTGTTTTCATTGTTTGTGTGCTGGTAGCTGCCTCTCTAGTAGATGCATTGTGGTATTAGCAGCTTATAAATATATGTGTGTGTATATGTATATATAAAAACAACTTTGTGACTGAACAAAAATTCACTTGGTCTTTCATTTGTTTTATTTTAGGTTTATTTCAGCTGCAGTTGTATGCCTCTTTGTGCTGTCTTTTAGTTTATATCTAACCCCTTATTCCTCTGTGAAATATCAGGAGAAGGAATCATTTTCCACAATTTTAAATTATGATCTCTCATCCATATTTACAGTGGCACCTTTTGATGGGCAGCTTGCCCGCAATCTGGGTGCCACAATTAATTTGACCTGTGATTTTTATATATATATATATATATATATATATATATATATATATAATTTAATGAGAAATGAGCAGGGATTCATAGCTTTTCTCAAAAGTTGGGTAACACTGCCTCCCTTGGGGTACAACAGCAAAACAGCTCTGGCCTGTACGTGGGAGGAGAAGGAGAGGGCAGAGTGGGAGGTAGCTGAGAAAAACATTCATTTTTCTCTTTGTTTTTGATTGCTTAGTTGTTCCTGGAAAGAAGAAGGTATGGAACTGGGTTTCCTACTTAGAAGAGGAACGGATGCCAGCTGTTCCCCTCAAACTGTTCAGAGAGGTTGGCAGCTTTTTCAACTCTTTTGCTATGTTTTTCTCAGGCAACATCCCAGAGTTACTCAGTGGAGGTAGGACTGGAGACTGCCCTCAAGCTAGCGGTTATTTTATGAGTTGTTTCAGTGCAAACAGGCAGTAAAACCCCCACGGTTTTGTTTCCAGCCCCGAAGCACTGTGGAAACAAACGTCTGCCCTGTGAGTCTCATCCCAAAGCGGGGTGTAAAAAATGCTGGTTGAATCTCACTCACAAATAAACAGTGACTGTGTCAGACTGCTTTGGGTAGCTCTGGATAAACGGGCTGTGAGGCAGTGTGCAAATAACATTGGAGAGGGACAGTGTAATGTCTTTCGTATGTCCTGTGCTTTGTCTGTGGTTGTACAACACCCCATCTAGCCATTCCTTGGAGGAAACTGCAGCTCAGTTAACTCTGAATGGTGTGGGTTGTCTTGGTCAGAAGCGGCCGTTAGGAGGGAGGGTGGAAGGTGTGTTCATTCATGGTCTGAAGGTGGGAAAGGATGAGTTTGGCCTCAGTGAAGCTGCTTCTGCGCTCCAGAGCACCAGCCCACATGAAAAGTTCAGCTCGCCAAGCCAAGGGCTGTTGGCACCCTGCAGAGTGCAATGAGGAGTCAGGAAACTGCAGTGGGTGCAATGAGCCGCTTGCAATTCCACTTCACATTTCTTCTTAAGCCTTTAACTCTACTCCAAAGGTTTAATTTGGGTTAAGGCTGCAAACAAATGAAAAACACAAATGTGCTCTGGAATGGCTGTAAATGGGTTCCACATCAAACACGCCATGTCCCTTTTACCGCTTGAAGATGAGAAGTTGCCTTTTGGGAAAGCCTGGACTGCTGACCTCGTGCTGACGCAGGCAAAGGGATTTTAGCATTACTGGCTCCAGTTCTGCCAGCCCTCTGACACTGGGCCGCCGAGGGGATGCTTTTGTCTTCAAATAGAGCTCATTTCTGCATCTGCTGAAAGATTTTGTCATAGCTAATTGCAACAGGCTCATGGTTCAATGTTTTTGAGAGATTAATTAGAATAACAAGTAAATCTGAAATGTGGTGATCATGTCATTATTGATCTCTGTACCTGTCTATTAAAGCAGCAATCATTTGGTGGTAGAATTTTCTTCTCTGAGCTGAAAATTCGAAGCCTTAGGTATATCTGATGACTGCTCTGCAATAGATTTTTGTCTTCAGGAATTAAAAACAAATGTTTCCTTCTTCCCCCCTTCACAGTATCAATCATTCCCACAAGGCCGAAATGGATTTAAAGTTGGAATGAAATTAGAAGGGCTGGATCCTGAACACCCATCTCGGTTTTGTGTTCTCACAGTGGCTGAGGTAGTTGCTCTTCCCAGTTTTGATTCCAAAAGTCCCGTGTACATTTAAGATATTTTTCAGTAAAAGGTAGAAACACAAGAATAATAGCACTTCAATGAATTAATGGTTAGGAGGAGTTCAAGGTGATGCTGAAGGAATAGTGTTACATAGTTAAGCCTCTATGCCTGAAATCCTACTGTCAGATTTTTGCAATTGTAACTCACAATAGTAAACCTATTAATTGCATGCAATGAACAAATATGAAAAAGAACAGTGCAATTAGGCCCTAAGAATTAGTAAATATAAGCAAGTCAAAATGCTTTTATGCTCCTTCAGTTATGTGAAATCTGTGTTGATCTGGTACAGACGTAAAAGCCCTCCAGATATTGCCACACAGTAATATGTCCTGAGTATGGAATAGGAGGCCAGGGAAGTTACACTGACCAGTTCTATTTTCAGCTGTTGAGGAAAGAGGAGCGTGGAAACTGGGAGACATAAATGAGGAAAAATAACACTAGACTTTTGAGAAATAAATGAGATCTTATATTTACTTTTTTCTAGAAATCTAAATATTGAGGGAGTGTTTAATTGGTGTTTTACTTTAGCTTTTTCATAACCCTTTATGATAATCACAGCTCCCCTCATTATAGGTCCAAGGGTACAGAATGCGATTGCACTTTGACGGTTATCCAGAGTGCTATGACTTCTGGGTTAATGCTGATTCCTCAGACATCCATCCTGTTGGCTGGTGTGAAAAAACAGGTCATAAGCTGCTCCCTCCTAAAGGTATGAGAAAAAAAATAGAATGGTGTACAAGAAACCATAAATTCTACTAAGAACTAGTTGTCCTGGCTCTGCATGTTTCATTTTTAGTTGGATTTCATTGTGAAACTATGAGAGGCTTCAAGGGAAGAAGTGCAACTAAGACAGCGAATCACCAAAGGACAAAACAGCTTCCTTTTGATATTCCCAAAGATTGACGTTGTTAGTCAAATTAGAAACTTTTTATTGGATGAGCATTTAAAGCAAGGAGTCTCTCTGGGGTTCAGAATTTGCTTCTTGTCTGCGTTCAATTTCCTAGAAACATTTCAAGGTTGAGATTAATGATTGGGCATTATACTGAAAAAGAGAGAGGTGTTTTAGCTGAAGTGTATAACCCCTGAAGACTGTAGAAGGGCAGTTATCATGCAAAGTTCATATTCTTCCCAGGTAATTTCAATTTCTGAAAAACCAATCTGAATGTAATGGGGCTGTGTAAAACAATCTTTTTATCTCTCTTGCTAGGTTTCAAGGAAGGAGAATTTAATTGGACTTCCTATTTGAAGAATTGCAAAGCTCAAGCAGCTCCAAAAAGCCTTTTTAAGACCCTCAGCACTGTAAGTGGTGATATTGAGTACAAAATGTTTGAAATAGGTCTGATGCTAAGTGAGTTTTGACCAGAATATTTACGTGTTTTTAATATGCCCATGTCAGAGGTACAGCCATGGTACAATCCACTGCAAGCTATTTCCTGCTGTGATTTATTTTTAAGATGGAAACGAGTACAATTTCTCGTCCTTCTCCCAGTCACTGGCTTTTCAGAGAGAGAATTTGTATTTCCCTTTCTCCTTAATACTGGAGGAAAAGATTTACTCTCCCATTTATTAAATATATTGCAACAGTGTTTTGCTATGTCCCTACAGTCAAGATATTTGTGTCACTTCTCCTCTAATTTAATGATTTCCAAAATAATTTCTGGTTTCCAGCAGCACACTCGTGTGCACCATGGGATTCATTAAGAGGCAATGGATCTTGAGCATTTTTCCTCCTTCACCCACTGTTGGTTTTTTTTGATTGTTACCCTCAGTTCCTGTATAACACTCACTCCCGTTTCGTGTCATGGTCTGGTGGATTTGACTTGGACTTCAGGAGGATCAGGGCCCAACTGTGCAGCTCTGCTTCTGACTGAGTCACCTATTTTCCTTGAAAACTCTCTAACTTTTCCATTGCTAAGGCCGGACCTGCAATTTTCAGCTCTCTTTTAGAAATAGTAACAATCATTGCCAGAACATGTGGAAATCTTGTCTGTAGACCTCTTGCTAGTAACTATAGTGTGGTTTGGGCAGTAGGTTTCAGGATTACAACCTCATTTCTTAATGAGTTTATAAGGGTAATTGAAATGGCCTGACCTAGAACGTGGCTGATTTCCCTTTCCTGATGTTCTGTTCCCCAGCCTGTCACACCCTCTGGTTTTCGTCTGGGAATGAAACTAGAGGCCGTGGACAAGAAGAATCCATCGCTGTTGTGTGTTGCAACCATCACAGACATGGTGGATAACCGCCTGCTGATTCATTTCGATAACTGGGATGAGAGTTACGACTACTGGTAAAGAGATTCTATGTCTAATATATATCTGCAAATAGACTGGGGTTTATTTTCCTTTTCCAGTAAGGGTAATATCTAATATTTTAAATGTCGTCACTGAAGTTGGGATTTTAAATCAGTTTTCAAGGATCTGAATTATTAATTTGGGTTTTTACAAAGTGCCAGTTGCCTAGTAGCTTCCCCTGTTGTTTGAGTGCTTGTCAGGCCAAAACCCATGGGGTTACCTTGAACTCCCCGTGAAGCATTCGAGGTAAGAAGTGTTCGAGGTGATGCAGCTTGGGTCAGGTCAGGGAATGTTCATGTTACCCAACCTACATAAATAGAGCAACGTTCTTTGAATTTGTCTGTGAAAGCAACACAAGGCACATGCTTATCAAAATAGCACTGATTTGATCAGTATTCTGTGTCCTATCCCCCATCTTCTCTTGTTTGTTTTTTTAAGCACAGGCATCTGTTTGGTGGCAAGTTGGTCTTTTCTTTCTTTGCCATAAATACGTCATGCAGAGCTTTGTAAGACCAGTGTTGCCATTTGCAGGACTTTAGATCTCGTTCCTTTACCGTCTTAGCCCATGAACCTTTGTTTTCATGCTGTGTTTCATTTGGAATTTGGAAATTTTAATGGGAAACGCAAGCAAACAAAGCTTTGAAGTAGAGCTTGGCTGAAAACACTCAGGTTTTTTCCTAGATCTGAAAGGCTGCTTTGGTCCCTTCCTCAGAGCAGATGTGACAAAAGGGGCTGTCTCACATTGACCTGTCGCCTCCTTCGGGACTCAAAAGATCTAAACTTGCAGTAAAATTGGGAGCCAGACAAGCTACCAGTAGGTTTCAGCCAGAATTAGTGGATAACGTGCAGTTCTTGGCAAAGACCTTAAAATTAATTTCCCGTTCGTCCACAGTAATGATGTTTTAGTTTGGGACAACAGTTTGTTTTTTGTTTCTTTGCTTCCTTTGCATTTTAGGTTGGATGATCCAGGCTGAGCTGTGGTTGGTATGGTCCATGTGTGGGGTCTTTGTGGTGTTTTTTTAAAGCACCAGACATTATTCTCTGTATTTCTGTCTCATTTGGGGCAGCTTGAATGCCTTGAAAACTTGGCGTTAGAAATTCTACCGAGGTAATGCTTGTCTTCTATACCATGATCACACCCACTGAAAGCATCTGCTAACCCAGCAAAGGCGTATCAACATTTGAAATTCTGCTTTTCTTTTCGCTTTAATATTCACTGGTGCCAACTTTCCCTCTTTGATTCAGGTGTGAAGCGAGCAGCCCGTATATTCGTCCTGTTGGCTACTGCCAAGAAACTGGAACCCCACTGACAACACCACCTGGTATGTTGAAAGTGAGACTTATATCAGTCAAAAAACCTGCAAGCTTTATCTTCCACTTAATTACGTATTTGCAAGTTACGGTTTCCATTCTGTACTCCTTACTGACTGAAAAATATTATTGTTCATACTTTGTGCCACTGTGTTGTGTTTTGTTTCACAGCTCTTTCAAAAAATCCAACGGGGTTTGGTAATTTGTAATTGAATTTGATTTCAGAAGGGAAAGAACTTTGAAGCATTTGCAACATTTCCTTTAAGGTGATCTGGGATGAAGAGGAATCAGTATCTTAGTTTCATAGATAAGATGGAATTTCTGGAAATCAAAGAGTAACTGAAGCCACATCTCTGCTGCACTGGAATTCAGTAAATTAAGAGAATGTTGGCAGATGAAAAGAGACAAGAGCCTACAGGAAAATCAGTGTTGTTTTCAGGCCTTGGAAGTGCTCATCCACCTTAAAAATAACAAAAATTTAAAAATTATGTCTGCTGTTTGCTAGATTGACAGCCCTGGAGCAAGAATTTCTGTAATTACTGCGTACCAGGTTTAGCAGAGTGGGCAGCACTACAAGATCCCTCAGCACCGGAGGAATCAGCCTCTGTGCCTTTGCTGCAGATGCAGAAGGGCTTGTAAGTGCTCATTTTTCAGCAACACCACATCTGATCCTGCTCCTGGAACGTGCAACAAGGCTGTGGGGGTCACATCATCTCACGGTTTACCCGTGCCCCTGGCACAATCTGCACTCAGTTCTGATTTCTCTGCTGAGAGGTGTACATGTAGCAATTTGCAGACTGTCCTATGCATTTAGTCATTGCACCCTCCTGCCAAAAGGAAATGATACTGAGGTTAAAAAATACTGAAATAGGAAGGGGAAAAAATAGAGGAGTTTCTTAAATGTAGCTACCAGAGACATCCTGTTGTTGTTAGAGTAGCGCACCCATGTAGGTGTCTGAGATGATGGTAATGGCAATGGAGCCTTTTATCTTCAGACTGCTGGTTTTACTCAGCAATGGGTGAGTAGGTAGCAGGAAAAGAGAAGTTTCTGCAGTCTCGGAGACACACATAGAATAGTTAATAAAACAGGAGATTGATTTAGTGATGCCATCGCACATCACAGAATCCTCTGACTAGCTCTTAATTGGCAGCTTTCTCTCGAGAATAAGAGCTGATTAAGCTGTACAGAAGGGAACCCCTCAGGTTTTTCAGGTCGGGGTTAAAGCCCTGGGTAGAAGCCAGGGAAACTCGTGGTGCTGCCAGTGGTGGGTATGAATAAACAGACCGCTTTCCAGCGCTGCCCATTGTTAAGTGCTAAATTAGCATAACTGCCATGTATTACATAGCTGCTTTTGTGTTGTTTGTAACAATAAATGTGGGGTTTTCTTACTTAAGTGTTAATTCTCTGGGGTTTTTTTCAGGATACAAGGATTCCAAAGCCTTCTCTTGGGAGAAATACTTGGAAGAAACTAATTCCCAGGCAGCCCCAGCAAGAGCATTCAAACTGGTTGGTGAATCTCTTTGATTGTCCTTGATCAGGAGGGCGGGAGAAGCTGCTATTATCTGCTCTTTCTTGCTAGATGCTTTATTTGATGGTGGTTCACCATGTTTGTGCCAAGAGGGTAAAACTGGGTTTTTTACTTTGAGCCTTAGTTTAAGATCGTCTCTCGCTGCTGCTAAAACAAAACACACAGCAGACTACAAGATTGGACTAAGATCATCCTGCAGACTAAATCTCAAGATGGTTCTCTCAACCTTGGGAGCATGAGCTTTTGTTTCTTACATTTGAGTTCAGTGCGTTTATCTGGAAGCTCACTGTGAGCAGAAAACAAAGTCTCTAAAATAACTTCACAAAAAAAACCTTCCTACTTTAAAGTTGATTTTTTTTTTCTTAGCAGCTTCTTCCACACTGCCGACTTACCTTGCTAAACTTTGCAATATGTTTAAAAACTTTTCTGTGTCATTGTGACACTTGTCTTGATTCCTTTTGATGAAGTTAGTGCTGCAGGTTGGTACCTGCTGCCCTTCCACACATTTTGTTGGTGAGCTGCCTGGGACTGAGGAGGAAAAACAATCAGGGAGGCCTCAGCTAAGACCAGCTTGATAGTTGCTAGATTTCAGCAGGTGTCCAGTTGAAGTTGTTGCAGGTTGCGAGGTGGGTGTCAGGGAATTGGAAGAGGCTAGTTTAGTTTTGCCTCTTGGAGAGCTATAAGGCCACAGCTGCAGTTACCTGCAGCACAGTTTGGCTCGAAAACATCCCTTGGATTAAGGTTTTCCAGGGTTGGGAAGACATCTTCGATCCTGCAGCACAAGTGGAGCAGGAAAAGGAGCGAAACTGGTCACTAGGACACATTTGTTTCCCCCAGCTTAGGCTCCGCCTTTTTCTGAGCTGTGCTCATAACATCCCAACAGTGAGGAAGGGTGAGGAAGATTGTGAGGGAAGAGTGATTATAATCATCTTTTCATTAACCTGATCTTGTTCAAAGACACAATTTATCATCTCTTGCTAAAATCCTGACCTTTGCATGCAGAAGTGAAGAAGGACGTGTTCTGAATGAGCATCCAGTGCTGCATAACCCCCAGCTGAGGAGGTCAGAGGAGGAATTTGCAGTCAGTCATTTAAAGATAAATGGCAAGATTGGTAAACACTGTCTGTTACTTAGAGGTTTACATCCGTGGGTGCTACAAAGAGCACTCATCAGGCCAAAGAACATTCCAGAGTTTTTACAAAGTAGTTTGAGCACTGGGGTTTGAGAGAAGGTCAGAACCTGTGGGTGGGACACTCGGCCGCTGGAGCTGCTTCCAAGACAAACAGACGGCTTAATCCTCTAGGAAGCTCTGATCTGAACCTCTGAAGCAGTCTGCCGTGTGAGATCAGGAGCCAGAGCTGCAAAAGCATTTGAGTGGTTGATGAAAACTTGAGCATATTTTATTCCGAGACGGTGACTGGCTCTGAACACCCAGACTTCTTAGCATTCTGTTTGCAATCCTCTTTTACAGCGTCCTGCTCACGGGTTCCAAGTTAATATGAAGTTAGAGGCGGTGGACAGAAGAAATCCCATCTTGATAAGAGTGGCAACAATAGTTGACAAAGACGACCATCGCATTAAGGTATGACCTTGCTTCAAAGTGCAGAGCCCTTTTGCTGAGGAATATAATGATTGGCAGTACAGAAGAAATAACCATTTAGTATAAGGAGCAGCAAACAAGCCCCTTGCAGACGATTTAGCCTGCAGGCCTGCCCGACTGGAAATGATTTCTGTTGTTTTGTCCTGTTGAAATCTGATGGAATTGCCTGGTATTGCTGGTTACTGTTTTAATGTAACTATTTTGAAATAGCATTTGACAGTGTGATTTTCCATCTTTTAGTGATTTCTGTGTGATCTGTGTGAGTGATGGCAGCATTAATGTTCTGCAAGCTCCCTAACATTTTTTTTTTCCTAGCATACTTATAGGAAAACCCAAAGCAAGTTAAACTCTGGTACATGTGGGAAACAGCATCATTCTCCAGCATCAATATGTTACATAAATGGATTTTAACTAATTCTTTTCACATAAGTATGTTGCCAGAAAAATCTGTTGTGCTTTGGCTTTTGGGAAATTAAGTATCAGCCAGCTAAAGTGGAGGCTGCACTGATGGAGGTTCCTCGGCCACGGGTCTCCTTCCCAAAGGGTGGTGATGTGGGCAGGAATAGAGTTCACTCTCCATCAGCCATTTGATTCTCGGTTTCATCGCTGTGATTACAAGCGAAAGTCAAGTTCTGCCACTATATCGTAGTGCGATACTCAGTTCATAAATTTGAAACTTTGCTGCATGGATAACCCAGTTGCCTTTAAACCACAGTGACCCTTGGTCTCTGTTAACCTGACTTGCATCTGCACTATTACTAGTTACTTCATCCAGCAGAAAATTCTAGCTTGTTCACTACAAAACTCACTGAACTCGTTGGCTTTTATGGTGTTTTGGGATCCTCAGAAAACAAAACCATTAAATAAGCAATTCTGTTTGCATAGATTTAGTCTATGCTTTCTTGCAGCCCCTGGGATTTGACGGTGTCACCAGAATCTGGATGTTCTGTAAAACATAGATGCAGAGGTCAGGAAAACAAATAGTTACACTGAGCACAAAGGACAATTGTGCTTGACTGAAAGACTGGATGAATCAGCCCCAAGCTGAGCAAGGTGAAACAAAAGGGGAAGTTAAAATAAAAGCTGAGTCATGTCCTTAGCTGTATCTCACCAAGACTGTGTGCTTCTTTTAGATCCATTTTGATGGTTGGGATCGTAATTATGATTTCTGGGTCGATGCAGACAGCCCTGATGTTCATCCAGTAGGCTGGTGTGCAAAAACTGGACATGCTTTGCAAGTCCCTCTAGGTAAAGTAGCTGACATCATATTGTTACGTTGAATAATTTTCTGAAGTGCAGTCTGCTCTTCAGATGCAGGGAGCATTTTACAGATCTGTTTAATTTTTTTTTTCTTGTTGCCAGGTACAGTCGATCGAGTGGGAACAGTGGGACAAACGTGTCCTACTCCAGGCTGCCATGGTATCGGTCACGTCAGGGGACCACGATACGGAACACATTATACGTATGTATATAAGATCTTAGAACGGTTCTGCCTGCCAGCGGTCTGACTGCTGTCTGTAATAATAATGCAGCAACAAGCACCTGCACCGAAATGATCTCAGGGTGTTTGTTCTGGATAGTTATAACTGCAATTGCAGCTCCCTCTTGTGTCTAGATGTGCTGTTTCATCATAAATTCTGTTTATACCAGTAGAATCATTACAACTGCAGAGCAATCCAACATAGATTAATTCACTCCAATTTCTACATTTCAGCTAAACGGAAGATATTTTTTTTGGTAAAATAATATACGCAAGAACACCATTCAGGGAGCCAGTTAAAAAGGGAGAGAGTGGGGAGATTTAGCTGTTTTGTGCTCTGCCTTTTGATTTGAAATGTGCTCTTGGAAAATGAAGGTTTGCCTTGATTAAACTACTTTAAAGAGCAAGAAAACCATTTCAGATGGGTGGTCTGGAGATCTTGTAGTATATAATGTGGTAAAGAGCTTTGAGTTTTTCAGAGTGAAAGCTGCAGGACTCTTGTTTCATGAAATATTGTTCAGACAAGCAGGTTACAGAGGAAAAGCGCTTGTTCTCTGAGGTGACTCTTTAAAAACAACTTTGGTTTCTAATTCTGCCAGGTAATCCCCTGGTTTTCCACACCTAAAACTGAGGAATAACATCTCCCGGAGTGGTTTTGTCCTCAGTGTTTCTGGATTTGTTGATGGATACGTCTGCTTGAGGCTGGTACGCCTGTATGACTTAAAAGCAAGCATCATCATCTCTTTTGTTTTTTCTTTTTTTCTTCGACCCAGGTTAGTTGGCTGCCCATATTCTGATGTGAATCTCAACAGAGAAAACTTGTTACAGGACCGTCTGAGCGGGGAGAGACCTTCCCCCAGCAGCAGCCTGCAGAAAGCCAAGAGGCTGGAGCCTCCTGCGCCGTTCCTGCTGGGAGCGGGAGAGTCTTCTCAGGAGGACTCTCCCCAATCCAGGTGAGCTGAGCCCTGTTCTTGGGGAGCAAAAAGCATTTTACAAGGCCGGAAACCTCGAGAATGGGCAGAGAAGCAGCAGAGCATTGAGTTCATGTGTCTGAAATATTGACCTGTGCCCCAGACACTGTTAACACAGAGCAGTGCACTTTTATACCCTCATATGCCTTAATGGGTTTCTTGATTCCTTAATCCTCCTGCTCTGGTCACATTCCAACAAAGGAAATTGCATTCTGTCTCCATAAATTTTTTTTTGCTGTTTCAATTTAAAATATGTTCTTTTCCTTCGTTTCCTGTCCTAAAACTGTGAAGCAAGGTTATTTTGCACTATTAAACTGTAGCTGCAGTCCAGCCCAGAGTCGGCTGCACTACACTGGTAGGTGTAACGGCTCTGTGTGTATCACTTGGCAAACAAGTTGACCCCCTTCAGGTATTTTATTTCTTTTGTGTATTAGTTTTTGGACTGCAGGAGGCAGTTAAATTGTGTCAGGGGACAGACCTGGACATGACGGCTTTTGTTATTGCCACCTCTAGTCTGTACAAATCCAGTGTCACTAGGATGAACTACAGCAACACTTTGGTCTGTGTTGTATATGAAGGCTTATACATTTTAAAGTTAATTTGTTTTGCTTAGATTTATAACATTTTCAAGATATATTTGGCCAGCAAAAAGGAATATTTCTCTCCCCTCCCCAGCATCCGTGGCCAAAGTTTGCCTTGTCCCATCCCAGAATTGCACTGGAGTCTCAATTTGCTAATCTCAACACCAGAACTGATTGCATTTCAATTGTTTCACTGTTACCTTAAAGCTCTCTCAGGAGCTTTGGGGTTCCCTGAGAATAAATATTCTAAAACTGTAATATATTTCTGTTCTTCGAAGTATTTCATTTCCTGATAGTGGGAGGTCTGAATTCAGTATGCAAATCTGATAACACCCGACTGCTTGTCCTTCCTTGGGCAACTGTGTAGCTCAGTTTATGCATCCAGCTCAGCCATGGAGACTTTTAAATGTTATCCCGATGTATCAAAGATTCAAAAATCTTAAATCTCTTGATTTCCCCATAACACATGCTTCAGTGGATTTCTTGTAGTTGGTGGGATCAGAGCCTCTCTTCACGGGGACCGACTTATTTCACATAATCTCTCTCAATCCGCGCTGAAGAGTGAAAAAGCTCTTTATACGGTGCCAGTGATGATGATGGGGGAGAGGAAAGCTGCTACCACTAGATGGTAGTTGTTACTCAGTTGCAAGGAGCTTTGCTCTCCTGCAGGAAAAGGGAACAGAGGGTCTCAGCTTAGCTACTGTCATTTGTGTCTTTCCAGAAAATCCTCACAAGACAGTGAAAAGTCATGTCAAAGCAGTGTTCACAGTCTGTCGGAACAGTCTGAAAACAATCAAGAGAGAGACTGGGGAGAAGAAGATTCCTCTGCAGACATCAAAGCCAAACCAAAAAAGTAAATAAGATTTTTGTGATGGATTTGCATGCGTTAACAGCTGCGTTTCTCGATGCTGCTGCTATATCTGAAATACAGATGTGAATTACAACGTAGAACAGCCCAGTTTGATCAGAGATTTGCAGCATAGGGTTTTAGAATGACATGGTAAATCTCTTCCCTTCCTCCCATTATTTTGGACCCTCTCTTTCCTGTAGTAAACTCAACTCTGAGTTCTAGCCATGAATTTAATAGCACAGACCTTAGTTTAGAGTGAGAGGTCAGGGAAAATTTTTTGGTTCCTAAAAGTCCTGTTAACCTCTGTATAGAGAAGAGTTACATCAATTTGTGTATCTTCTGAAATGTTTTGTAATTGATGCTTTCAGGCTTGAATGCTCACATGCCTACATAAAGTTCCAGCTGGTGAAACAGGAAAGCAATGGGAAAGGTTGGTTAAATTTTATTTATTTTTCTGTGTGTGTGCATATATGTGCAATATACCACAGTCACATTTAAAACATCACAGGCCTTTTGTCTTTGATTTCACAGTCAAGAGAAAGCACATGCTGGAGGTGATGTTAACGGTACTCTTTCTTTTTTTAAAATGAGGAAGAAGGGTGAAATTACATAGGAGTGAAATGTTTAATACTTTGTAGAGTGAAGCCTTGTGTTTATTAACTGAGAAGACAAGCTTGCACCATCTCTTGTACCACTGGATACTCTTCTGAAGTGGCAAAGGATTTTCATTCCCCGAACAGCTGGTGACCGTTCTGCTGACAGCCCAGCAGAGGTGTCGAGGGAGACTTGCTCAAAACCTGGCAGATGGTCTTAAGTTCCGTCAGCTTCTTTCTTTAGACCCCACTGAGTCTTCAGCAACATAATCTGGATCATTTTGGGGTGGTGACTTTTTTAAGGTTCTCCTAAGGATGAAAAAGAAAACAAAAAATTAAAAGGAAGAACAATGCCTTTTTTTTTTTTTTTTGGTACATGACAGGTTAAGTTTAAAGAGAAGCTTTCTGATGTCACTTTAGCAAACCATATGCTTAACTTTCAGATTTACTATAAAAAGCCATTTCAGAGAACCAAGCTGACCAGGCTTTTAGGAGGATTTAACATAGTAATAAGTCTCCAATCCAAAATAGCTAAGCAGGCACAAACTGGGACAGGTGCCTAGCTTTTTTTTTTTTTTTTTTTAATACTCATTTTTACCTAGTGCTGACTTCTGCAGTGAGAGCTGGAGGAGCCTGCCAGCCCCAAGCTGCAGTTGCAGCTGGCCAGGAAAGCTGTCCGCTCTCCCTTTGCGTTCACCTTCAACAGAATGATGGAAATCGGTGGAGAGAAATTCCACAGTAATCCACTGACCTGTAATTTCACAATTACCCAGCGCTTTCATCCCATCGCTATTTAAACT
The DNA here is from genome assembly GCF_036013445.1 of Caloenas nicobarica. Classification (NCBI taxonomy): domain Eukaryota; kingdom Metazoa; phylum Chordata; class Aves; order Columbiformes; family Columbidae; genus Caloenas; species Caloenas nicobarica. The sequence goes on along the minus strand of NC_088267.1, from coordinate 894,522 downwards.
ATTAGAACCCTGCTTCCTTTTCAAAGGGAAAGTAATTTGTTTAGGCCGTGGTTTGGATGCTTACCCCTGAGGATTTAGTGAAGAAAAGGAGAGAGGTTGTGATAGAAGCAGTGCCCACCCAGCAGGGACGTGGCAGCACGTAAAACCTGGGCACCTCCTGGGACAGAGAGGTGGGGCGGCAGATGAGGGGTAGGTGACATGTTGTTACAAGGAGCATCAGCTCCTAAACTGAGCAGTTCCTACTCAGGCTTTATTTTTTTAAATCCTCCCTCTTTTGGTCTCAGAATTAGAGACCTGTATTTGATGCTGTCCCACATCTGGAGATGAGGTAAGGTGTCATAGCTGGGGACAGGGGAGTGACCTTGCACTAGATCAGGCGTTGCCTCCAGTACTGCTTTCGCTTGGACTGGTGAGCAGCAGGTAAATCATGGAAACTTGCTTTTTCTTTATAATACCATTTTCCTTTGCACTTTACACGTAGCAGCGGGCGCACCCTGCAGATCTTTACACACCATCCTACTAACAGCCTTTGTGCTGATGCCAAGCAAACCCAGCGAGGCGAGCGGCCGTACGGCACTGGGCGTGTCGAACCTTTTGGAAGGCAGGAACGAAACAGGAATTTTGTACAAGCAGCTGTACAACACTGGGCATGCTGAACCTTTCGGAAGGCAGGAACAAAATGGGAATTTTTTTAATATGGTTGTTGGGATGGCACCAAGCAGCCTGCGCACCCTGTTCACAGCCTGGCAGGGTGAGGGACGAGGGGACAGCACCCGTTACCCACTGTAAACCAGAGAAATGTTTCCCATCTTGTTTCCATCCTCTGCTTTGCTTCCTGTTGTATAACCAGGCACATCCCTGTAGGACCATGACTCTGCACTGCTCCAGTGATCTCATTAGGGAGGGGTGATTTCTTCCTCTTTTTTTTGCCTTGATTTTTAAAGCTTCCGTCACTTGACACACAAGGAGGGAGTTGATGTCTGGAGGTAGCGTGCAGCACTCCTGGCCTGGGGGTCTCCTGGGGAGCCCTGGCCATCAGCTGGCACACAGAGAGCTCTTTGCAGGCTGGCTCCAGCTGTGAGCTGGAGTGATGCCATTAGTTTCCAGGCGAAGATGCTGTTACCAGAACTCCTCCACCTTGTCAATAAAATGCTGCAAACATCTTCTCTGTTAGCAGCATGACATCATTTTCCAGGGAAGAAGCTAGCAATAAAGCCTCCAGCCTGGCAATCTTATCTTTTTTTTTTTCCCCTCTCAGGAGGGTGGGAAGAACGCCCTGAAAGCTCGGCGTGCCATGCAGTAGTCGTGCTGGCCCTGCCTTGCGTTTCCCTCCAGAGTGTGACCCTTCCTCCTGCTTTGTTGTAATTGCTCCCACTTGAAGCCTGGCTCTGACTTGTCTCGTTTCCTTTTCCAGACGCAGATTTGGATCTCCAGCAGGCCCTCCACCAGTCCATCTTTATGCCTTCCCTGGCCTCTAACCCGACCCATCGGCTCCACCTCTGCTGGGAGCAGCACTGCAAGCTCTTGCCGGAGGTCTCGGGCTTCACGGCCAAACATGTGGCCAAATGGAGCGTGGAAGAGGTGAGTTACCTGTTCCCTGCTCTGCTTTCACGGGCTGTGGGAATGACTGAGCCCTCACCTTCTGGAGTACTAATTGGAAGATATTTTTCCTTTCCTTGGCAATGCTTTTCTGTTTGCTTTGCATATGCAATAGCTGACTTAGCTAGAAGTTATACCCAAGTCCCTTTGTGAGGGAGGGGAAGGATCCCTGTTAACCCTCTGGTGTCCATGGCTCATTTCCCTGAGCAAGATTCCCTCCTTTCTTTTGTTTATTTAGCCCTTGATCCTTTAGTCCTCAGGCCTGAAACGCTCTGACAGCAGATTGCATTTCTCTCTGATCTCCCTCTCTCTCCTGTGACTTTGCTGCTGATTCACGTTTACATTGCAGATAATTCCGAACCACACTGTGCAGACCAGTCCTCCTGTGTCTCCCTGCCCGATTCCCCTGCAACAAAACTGCCCCCAGCCTGACCTGATTTCTGACAGAGGTAGCTGTGCAGCTGGGGATGTGTCTCTGCAGTCCCAGCTCTGGAAATGTCTCCTGTAATTAGGTGGTGTGTGAAAAAGCCAGTGTCTTTTGTGTGCTGAGTAGTTGGTTTTTGCCTCGATGCCTTGGGCATAAATAATATTTGTATCTCTACTTGAGAAATGGTGACGGTTTGGATCCTGGCGCTTAATTGCAGGCCATTTAATTCAGGAGAAGTGTGCTGTAATGTCGTGCTTGCAGGGATGTAGGTAACCCGCAAAGCAGCAAAAAGGTGCTGATCTTCAGAGACTTTTAGAAAGTGCATTTTCCCTAAGTGCCTCTTACATCAGATAAATCCAATCTTGCTTTTGCTCTTTATGCTGGAGGACCGCTAGGAGACTGGTGGGATTGCAGTATCACAGGAGATGGGAACCACAGCAACTGTGAAAGGGACAGAGCAATTAGTGTGGCTGGTTTAAAACTTGGTCCTTTTTTGTTGTCGTTTTGTGGGTTTTTTGTGATGAAGATGAGTTTGAATTAAATTCATAGCAAGGAGGAAAAAAATCTCTCTGAAAGCTTTGCTGTTAGTGTCCTTTTGAGAAAGCTTCCAATAACTTTTCCAAAAGGTCTTTTAGAAAATCAGTTAAGGCAGAAGCAGTTAATCCTCTGACGTGAAAAATCAGAATCTCTTTCTTTTGGATAAAACATGTTTCATGGAAGAAGAGAGTCAGGATACAAGCCAAATAAAATTTGTCCTTTGCAGTTGACCTTTAAAGCAACTGCTGAGTAAATTTAACTGGGATATTAGTTTGATAACGGATGAATGTAAGCAGGAACCATGGGGCATGAATGCAGGGCATGCTGGATAGAGCGGTTCAAAACCCAGAATACACTCAACTGTGCTCTGTGCTGCAGCCTGAAACAACCGATGAAGCCTTGACTGCCAGCAGGAGTGTGAATGGAGCATTAAAAAGATGAGTCGCAGCACCGCAATGGACTGGCTAAAGTCATTACAGGTTTTTGGCTTGAATTTCAGTAAAGTGGATCTAGTTTTGCAAATTATGCTCATCACAAATTCCCACAGGAATCAATTTGGTCTCTATTTGAGCACTCGCAAGATCAGCATGTGTGTGCAGTGAACGTAGCCACAGGTCTGGAAGATGAAAGCAGCAGGGCTCTCTCTGCTTTAGTGAGTCCAAACTGGATTTGATCTGTCGGCATTTGGGCTCCTAACGTCTTCCTACAGGGCAAACATTTGCCTTTGGGTTGTGCTTTGAACTCTGCTGCACAAAGGAAGCCACTCTGCTGCTGTGAAACAAGAGCAACGGGGGTGTAAAATTCTCCTTTGCTTTCAAACTGAAGAACTGTTTTTATTTTATAAAACCCACATTAAGGAAAAAAAAAATGTTGCTTCAATTCTCCATTGGCTGAGAACAGCTGAAGTGGCAGAGCAGCAGTGGTATTTAGGGGGCCTCAAGCAAAGAAACTCTGCTAACACTGAACCATCAACAGGAGTAGGTATTAATACTTTATTTTAGCTGTGTTATTTATCAAAAGCTTCCTGTCATGTTTTCAGGGCACAGCTAGTGAGGGATATTGAATCGCAGAAGAACATTGGTTTTCTCTAGCCTGTGGTGTTTTGGCCTCATGCACCTGAACCTCCTTTGTCCCTCAACTGCCATGGCTTGGTTTGGGGACTCTTTTTTCCCGCCCCCCCCGCCCCAGCCAGGCAGGTCACTGCAGCTCAGTGAAACCCAGGGCCTGGCTCACGTCCTTCTCTCCTGTATTCTCCTCTTTCCCTCTCTTGTCTCCATTTCTGGAAAACCCTGAGACTCCTGTTTGTTCTAAAGGCCGCTCCTGTGGCGCAGAGTGCTCCCAGTGTCCTTCCAAGTGAGGTCTGGGACAGATCAAAGGCCTGTCACTTGGCGTCGGTGACAATAGCCAGCAGCAGTCGCGCAGGGCAGGACACAGAAGTCAGGCAAGCTCAAATCATTCCCCGGAGATTTCCACCAGCCTCCCAACACCACAGACAGTAAAGGGCACTTACCGTCTTGCCCCCAGGGCTCCAACTGTCTCTTAAATTCTGGAAGGTACCAGACCCTGCAGAAGGATTTTCATTTGTGTTTTAATTATGGGGGCACAGGATTCAAAAGGAAAGTAATATTTTGTTACTTGTTTATGAGTTCGCTCTTGTACAGAAGAAAATTTGGAGTCACTGCCTGATGGAGACGTGGATTTTAGGGGTTCCCTTTAAAACGGAACTGTCCCTACCAGCCGAAGATAAGGGCAAAACACGAGAGGGATGCTCTGCTTTCAGATTGCATAACAGAAACAACGGAGTCAGAGCTTTTCACCAAAAATCGGCTTCTGCCAGGGCAGAGGAAGCCCAGAGGGCATGCTGACAGCTTCGGAACTGCAGGAAGGGAATGAACATTAGTCAAGTGGTGGGATCAGCTGGAGATGCAGTGACACGATTTAGGAGGGAGTCTGACAATCCTGAGTTAAAGGGAAGCTCACATTTGACAGTGACCCCTCCTAACTGTTTGTCTGTGTTCACAGGAGAAATGTCACATCTGTAATAACTCAAATGAACATGCCTTGTGAAACAGAGCTGTTCCTGCAAGGGAGCATCCAATTAGCGTGAGATGTTTGATCTGATTATGCCTCGATATACAAATCTCCTATGAACCAGTGAAGCTGCAGCTGGAGAAGACAATAAGTATTAAGTCATCCTCCGCTGCATTCAGGGCTGTTCCTTGCACTGTTTCATGTTATATAATGTAACCCAAGGGCTGCTTGCATGTCTCTGGGGAGATTATTCTAAATGGTAACAGATTTCCTGCTTAGAAAGGTTTTCCCTAATGTGAAATGTAAAATTAACTTTTACTCCTTTAATCCTGTTGGTTTCATCAATCCTGTGCCACCCACCACGGATTAAATAAACCCAAAACTCCTTTTCTTCGCAGCTCTTCTGCTTTCTGTATGTTGGTAAACCAGCAGTGCTCATTCAGTTGATTTATCTTGTCTCTTAAAGGCATGTCATCATGGGAAACTGTCTAAATCCTTATTTTACTTTCCAGAAATACTGTAGAGAAAGTGAAGTTGTACATGGGTTTAAAATAGTATTGCCATATATGGTTTTTAATCTGTAAAAATATTGTTGATATTTTATAAAGATCCTTTTGAGCAATGGAGGAACTGGACTGTTACAGAAAGATAAATGCTCAAAAGGCAACAGAAAGTATTACAGGTAGCCAGAATACACTTTGCAGGGGTTGCAGCAACAACCCAGTAATGATTTTCATATATACCCTTCATTAATGAGAGAGCTGTAAGTATTAAAGTTTTTAAAATTATTGCTTATAGAACTCATATATGGAACTACAACCTCTTTGCTTGATGACACCCCATTTTAATTGTGCATGTTTCTCTTTTCCCAAATGTCATTGCAGGTGGTGAGCTTTATCCAGCGTTTACCGGGTTGCAAAGAACAAGCGTCTGTTTTCAGGGAAGAGGTAAGTCGAGGCTGGCCAAGTCCTGTGCGGTGCCACTGGCGGGTCCCGTGGCAGCGAAGGGGTTTTGTACCCCATTCCTCTGGAGTTCCAGAGAACATAGACATGCTCAGACTTGTCATTAAAGTGCCCGTGACATTTAGGAGGCAGCTTCAGCATCGAGCACAGCTAATTACATTCTGCTGCTTTAAATTTCCCCTGCAGCTCCGATCACTGAGCTTATGCTTAACATCCTGTCTTGGACTATTGTGTAGAGGGTTTGGCATCGCTATAAAGATGTCCTGTTGGAATGGGGCAATGAGAGCTCATCTGCTCCCTCTAACGAGCGCATGTGCCTTTCTTGGAGAGGCTGAGGGGCGCGAGGTTCCCCGGGAATCGCTGGCTGAGGTGAGAGCAGGAGGGGAACCTTCCTCCAACAAGCGGTGGTTGGAAAATCAGAGCGTCTCCTGCGTGCGGTGTGTTCCGTCATCGCCATGGCTGCTGAGAAACTTGGTTTTAGCATGCTGCTTTACTCGGACCATCGACATGTATGCTCTGTTGGGTGCTTTGGCTTCCATGCGCATCGCAGGGGAGACTGGGAGATGCTTTATGAGCCCCTGATGAATTTGCACAGACGTCCCTCCCCTTCTGTCACCCGAGCTTTACTGCTGGAGGGGAGGGGCTGTGCCTTCTCTGTACGGAGGAGAAGCGCTGCACGCAGTGGCGACGGTAAAGGGCAGGTTTGTAACAGATGACAGCTCCCCGGAGCTGGCTTCCTTTCAGGACGAATCAGGCTGTAGTGCATTTTATGGGAGTTATGTATCTGTATTTTGTTTTCCCTTATTTTAAAAGACATGCACACACACCAAATAAAAAGCAAAAGAAATGGAGGCTCACAAAAAGCACTGTTAACAGCATAACAGTGTAGTGGGCTGCTGTTTAATTAATATAGTGAGAATAATGAAATTTATTCAAATGAAACAATCAGTGTAGCTGATAGTAAAAGGTGTGTTCTGATTTCTAGTGAAGATGTATTGAATTTGGTCAGTAAAATGTAACTAGCAAATCTTCTAACGAATCCAGCCATTCACAACGTGTTTTATTTCGTTTAGCCATAATTTAAACAGGTCCTGAACACGGTGACAGCTTTCTGGTTCAGAGAGCAGATAACCACGTTCTATTTTAATACCTTCTGCAGACTCAAAGTACGATTCCCTCTGCCAGATGAGAGGGGCTTGGGTTGCTTTTCAGATTTATGCTCAACCAAATTGTCAGTTTGAAATTAAAACCCTTTTAGCAGTTTGGCTTTGGCCAGAGTTCAGGTGTGAGTGACAGGACTGCAGAACTGTACCCGCATTGTCCATTAGCTGTAATCAGGCATCTGCTTTAGGAGAAATAAATCCCTTGCAGACTCTTCTTGGCGGGGAGAGGGGTAAGTTGCTGCTTACGTTAGGAATGAAGAGAACAAATTGTGCACAGAATTTTAAAAACCATCCCAAGAAGATGGAACAAAAAAATGAATAATAAAGCACAGGCACTGATATTGTGCTTGTTTCTAGGTCCGGTTCAGGGGAGATCTGTTTAAAATAAGCACCTCTGAGGCAATGCAGTGAAAATGAAGCATAGTAATAATATTGGACCCAAAAGCATTTTGAAATGTAGGACTGTTTTCCAGCACTTTACTCTTGACTCTGTATTATTTAATTTAAGCAGCAGTCCATTTGTTTCAAGCTATTTTTAACATGTTCATTGCGGTAGTGTAGACTCTAGGCAGCGTGCAAATAAAATTCGGGGACGCTGTCTGTGGACTGGGAGCACTGCTGTCATTTCCAGTGTACGTACTGGGAGGTTAAGTAACTTGCTAATGGTCTCTTCTGTGGTTAGAGAAGGGGAAGCCAAATCTCCTGGCTCCCAGCTCTTTGCTCTAATTGTATGTTTGTCCAAGTTTATTCAGCGTAGCCTCTTCCACCAGTCACTGGTGTCCAAAAAAGCTCTAGGTGTGAACACTACAGAAATAGAAGAATTATTATTCTGGATGAGTTGAGTGTCCGGTGGTGTTGTCTGCACTGGTGAACATCAAGTGAGAGGATGAGACACTGTCAGTCTCCGTAAATGGACTTTAATGGAATAACTTAGGGAGACACACATTGTTTGTCTGTGTCCATTGATCTTCAGCTTCTTCCCTGCAGTGTTTGGGGTTTATATTAATTATATCTGTATTTTCTCTGTGGATGTTCTTGCAAAGCCAAGTAAATTTTTAACCTCTTCTTAATATGTTATGATTTCACTCGCTGCTAACTAGAGCTTCCTGTATTTTCACAAGGTAGTATGTTTTTCACTTTCTTGCTTGAAGTGAGAATCCTGCCTATCTCTTGATGTTAATCTTTATTTTATTTTGTGTTTCCAACCTCTAGCAGATAGATGGTGAGGCTTTCCTGCTCCTCAACCAGAGCGACATTGTTAAAATACTCAGTATCAAGCTGGGTCCCGCGCTGAAGATCTACAACGCCATTCTCATGTTCAAGTCTGCAGAAGACAACTGACAAGAGCCCTTCGGCAGAGCCCACGAGGAGCTCATGGGGAACAGATCTTCAACAGATCTTCAGCTTCGGCTTTACAATATGCCCAACAGGCAGATTGGAACTCAGAAGTACTTTCGTGGAACTTCTTAAAAATATTTTGAGGACATAATAATCCTGCCACAGTCTGGAGTACAGGGCAGCTTCACTTCCAAGAAGAGGATATTATTATATTTTGTAATTGCATTTGGTTTTGGTATATCAATCTCTTTTTGAGATGTAGAAGAAACCTCCGGTTATAAGGGGAATCCAGGGTAACATTGGTGGAGCTGCAATAGCGAGAAGAAAGCTTTGAGTGAAGTGGCTGCTGTGTCCAGCAATAGTGCCTGAAAGAGAGACTGTGTTATCACCAGCATGTTTAATAGTCTGTATGTATAAAAACTCTGAGAAAAGAGCATAAGACAATAGGAAAAAGATGCACTTCAGAGCCACTCACCTGTATCCTTTGATGCTGTGACCCCAGAGCTGACCTTTTTGGGACCGATTTTTAAATTCCAGTGTCTCCTGGTTGTTCTAATGCCCTTGGCTACTGGGCTGCTTACACCCCAGCAGGAAGGTACTATGGGCAAAGGGTTTCCACCAGCCATGGTTTGCATCGTTTCTGGTAACAAGTAAAATGTTCTCATTCATGTCACCAGCGAGCAGGGAACGAGCCCTGTGTAGGTGGGCTTTGGGTAGGCAAGGATCTCTCCAGAAGGTATCTCCCACAGGAGACAAAGATCAGTATTTTAGCTGTAATTCTCCTGTTTGCTGTTTGGACCAGGAACATCTTACGGCAAAATGGCACAATCAGGAGCACTTGAGAATTTGATGGGTTTGTTTTTGTCACCTCCACTGTCAGGTGAATGCCAGGAATAGGAGTTGGAAACCCAGCAGTGGCCAGCATATGAGTACAGATGCAAACAGATTTCCTAGAAACAATTTGCTTTTATTTTTGAGCTATTGAAGCTCATGAACATGTAGTGTTTTAGCCTTTTCAGCCTCCAGATGGACTCTGGTGTGTTCTGCCAAAGAGTCAGTGTGCTGGAGCAGTGGGACATGGCTCCTCTGCCGCTGTAGTGACAAGGCAGGCAGAGCACACAGGGAATTTTGGAGGAGAAATGGGGTTTAAACAGCAAAATGAGGGAAAAATTCCTTCTCAAAAGAGAGAATTGATCTATGTCAGGGAGGAAGCAGAGCTTGTGGCTGTGTTCTGTCCGTGCTCTCCTGGTGGAGCAGGGCACGAGTATTTCTTGCTCCGCTCAAACTCAGAGCATCATTTCATGAACGTGCCCACGGGACTGCGATGTCCTGGGTGGGGGATTTCCACGCCGTCCCTTCCAGAGCTCTTCTCTTCCCGTGGAAGCCCTGGAAGAAGCGCTGGGCCCTGCTGGGGCTCTGCTCTGTGTTCCATCCATGCCTGGCAGCATGCTGGCTCCTCACTCTTCCTCTGGCTGCTCTCCCTGATAGATACTTGCCTGTTCCGGAGTTTAGCTAGACCCACCATAGCTAGGAAAGCCTTTCACCCTTCGTTCAGAGCTGCCAGGCTGAATCTTCTGTGTGTGGACCCTTCTGAGCGTATTTACACGGTGTTGCCGAAGGCAGCCATGCCATCAGCCTCTGCCCAGGGCTACGTGGATTTCTCAGGGCTCTGCATCCATCCGTAGGCACCTCAAACTCCCTCATGTACTTGGCATCTCTGTCACCAGTGTTGTGCCGTAGTCTCAGCCCCGCAGCTTCTTGGAGCACCGTTGGGAACAGAACGAACGCGCTGTCCGTGACCGTGTGGGCGGTGACAAAGGGAACGTGCTTGGTCTTCCTTTCCCAGTCACTCCGTGTCCTTTGTCCAACCCTCCGGCTGCTGAGAAGGTCCGTGTGACTTGCCTAAAGTCCTGAGTTCCTTAAAACTGTAAATAGAGCAGAATCCACACCTCTGAAGCCTTTCAGTCCTGGATTGATATATAGAGCAGTTTGTCTCCATACTCTGTATTTTTGTATAAGGTGTTAAGGAGTTAAAGCCTTCAACAGAGAAGACATAGGGTTGGTGGGATATTTAATAGTCGAAACATTACATATCAGCCAGGCAACTTCGGGAGAGAAATGTAATGCAGTGTTAAGGACTAGATATGAATTTAATTTATTAAAATACATTTTTAGTATGATAACCAGGATATTCACCAAAGAGTCACATTCCTTTATCCCACTCTGCGCATCCAGCGTCAGTGCAAAGACTTGAATTGTAAGCGGCATGTCCCAGACTCTGACACAACTCGCCTTCTAGGCAAAGCAAAATTGTTCCCTGACAACTGGAGCGGAGGATCCGTAGCTGGATTGCGCTGTTCCCAGCTTTCCACCAACTTCCAAAATAACCCTGAACCCTTCTTTGCTTCAGTGTGACCCCCAGCCGGGTGGGGTGAGTGCAATTTTGCTTTGTTCTGGTTTGCAGCGAGCAGATCCTGCCAGATTTTCTGTTTTACCTCCTTCCTTTGGGAAACCAAGTTGGAGGACAGCAGATTGCCTCCGGCAATAAAATAAAATATAATATTATTTCATCTCTTTTACTATATATAGATAGAGGATGAAGAGAAATCGGTGAAACAAGCAATGAGATTCTAGTCGCTGAAATTATTCAAACAGAAATCTTTAATCCTAGAGGCTTCCAAGCCAGCTGGATCAAAGATGAAAATGTGTACTTGGAGTTTGTTCGGTGACAGCAAGAGTAGCGCTTCCAGCAAGGAGGAAGGAGGAACCTTTTAGGGGTAGAAGAAGGAAGAATGTGCTTCTTGTGCCTTTTTTTTTTTTTTGGTAATTCAATAATTGTCTTTGCAGAGCAAGCAAGAATGTGCACATATCTATGACTGACTCCTTTTCCAAATATAGCTACATCCTAATAAAATCAAGCAACTTCACAATAATGCAAGGGCAAAATGATTTCCAGTGTCTTCACTGGACGTGTTTAAAATTCCCTAATATTTACGAGGCAAAAAAACCAACCTAAACCAGCTCATTTTTTAGCCCCATACCTTAGGAATCCGTTGGTTGCTGATGCCGTTTTGTTAGTCAGTGGCTTGTTTTGCTGCCAGACTCTGCCTGGACAAACCCGGCTGTGCCTGTTCCCAGTCCTGAGCCAGGCCTGTGTCAGGGTGAGGGGTCTGCAGATGCCTTTGATTGCCTGATGCCTTGTTGTCTGATTTAAAACATGCACTTTGAAGCAGAAAGCCAAAAGTTGTAGCTCTGTGGTGAAAACAGCTGAAACTGGTTAATGCCACCTGGTTTAGGAGGGCTTTGTCTGTGAAGCATCAGCAGAAACCAGCTGTGGGTCCAGCTGAACCCAGAAGTCACTTAGAAATGTAAATATATTACTTAAAAGCAACCTCCCATGCAATTGGGAAGTCTCAGTTCTCAATTAAAATAGATCTTATTTCTGGATATGGTTTTGTTCCCATATCCCTCGTTTTGAAATCCAAAATGATCAAATTTTTCTCCTTTTTTTTCTCTCCTCGGTAGAGAGTCCTGTTAATATTTTTCTGTGCCATGACCAACGATCATCCTTGTAATCCAGTAGCAACAAATTTCTGCTCTGGGTAATGAATCGCATGGAAGTTGGACAGAGAAGCATTTGGCAGCACCGATAGCAAAACTCCACAACCAAAGAAAAAAAAAAAACCAAGAAAAAAAAAAACCAACATTCAGCCCAGGGGATAAGCTAGTTCAGCTGTAGAAGATTTCCTGCCTGCTACTTTCATGCCCTGCTTAGGGATTTATACGACAGAAAGCTTTAAAGTTTTTGACATCCTCTCCATCATGTGACGAGCGAGCTTATTTTGGAAATTCCTGTTACTTGAACTGGAAACACGTGCAGGGGAAGGGAGTGAGTTGTCTGGGTTCAGCCTCTGAAATGTTTGCCTCTTCTAAACCAAATACTTGAGCTTTTCGACACTAGCCATGTCATTGCACTCCACTGATGCTTTCTTCTGGAAATGTGAATAAAATTAATATAAGTTCAAACCTGACTCATTCTTTCCGTGCTGGAGTCTGAGCTTGGCAGGTGCTCGCAGGGACACTGGGCTGGTCATCGCGGATTTTCCCGGCTTTGTCCCCTGGTTTTCCTTCCCCTAAACCTGGCAATGAAAACACAGGGCAGCATTTTCATCTTTTTTATCTCTTTTGTCAGGTGGAGCCAAGCCGTATATTGGAGCTTTTGGTGATTTATACACAGGACAGTGTCAGCCTCAGCCAGCACCATCCGCTGTGGCCACGTCTGATTCCCAATTCCCTCCTGCTGCTGACAAGAGTATTTTAATCCATCATTATTTCCTATTGCAGATCATCCCAGGGCTCCGGTGTCCTCCTAAATCTGAGTGTTCAACAAAAACCAGCAAGGACTTGTTATCAGTATGAATCTATGTTAAAGCTCTGCATTTTGGATTCTTTGCATCTGTTTTACATTCCTCAGTGCCCTATTGGGCTTCTTCACTGTGTCAGCTGTAACAACTTTAATTAACTCACCTGGGCATTTGTTTCTGCTCTAATTGTAATCAGCTGAGAAATTGCAAAACACTCTGCAACACTCAGTCGGTTGGTTTTCCCCCAAAATCAGGTGGCAGAAGCTTTTGTCCTGATTTTCACAAAGGTGTTTCTGATAAAACCCAGAGGCTGAAGCCAAGGGCAGGAGGGGATCGGGGTGGCTGAGATCAGCAGACCTTCCAAAACTAAAAATATTGGAGAGCTGGCACCCAGCCATTATTTCTAAACTATCCCATCATCAGGGTAAACATTTGTTCTCATAGGTTTTTCTCTTCCAAGATTTTTTTACTTCTATTTAAACTTCGGCTTGTTTGCTTTTGTTACCGTGATTGGATTCCGAGTTGGGTTAACTTGGATGCTTGTTGCATGCTCGGTAACATTAAATTTTGCTTTTCCTTGCTCTGTTAGTTCCCTCGGGGTTCTGCTGGGATGCATGCCTGTGTTGTTGCACTTGTGATATCTGAATTTCTCTGCAGAAGGGATTTTTTTTTAACCAAGATTTTGATGGAGAACTCTTAACAGGGTGCATTAATCACCCAAATGCCTGATTATATTTGCAGAATATTCTGCTCAGGCAGACATACAATTTTTTGTCCCAAGTCATATTTCTCCTTGAGCAGGGAAAACCTGCTTGAATGCTCAAATCGCTCTGTGGTCAGTCCTGACTGCGTTCCTTAGGCCTGGTTTTTCCCCTCATGCCGAGGCTTTGGCACAATTCCTGGTGGGGTTTGCACACCCACCCGAGGGGGTCTCCGGTTTAAGGTGAAGGCGAAGGATGGTGGCAGGGACATGCCACCTGCATCGCTTTTTTGCATTGTTGTTTGGTGATTCAGGCTGGACATGAGGGTGGTGAGAGCCTGGCCCAGGTTCCCAGAGAGGTGGTGGCTGAACCATCCCTGGAGACACCCCAGGCCAGGCTGGACGGGGCTCTGAGCAACCTGAGCTGGTGCCGATGTCCCTGCTCACGGCAGGGGGGCACTGGGGGAGCTTTAAAAGTCCCAACCCAAACTATTCTACAATTTGATGGTCTCTCTCCTCACAACCCTGGTTCCAGCCCTTCAGACCAGCTCGAGCCACATGAGCAAAATTCTTAAACTCTGCCCATCCCAAATGCTTGTCAAACCCCTGTAATTACACTGAGCTTTGGCAGCTGTGTCTCAAGGGTTGCATTTGCACGTGTTCCAGTGAAGCAGGTGAGCAAACCCAAGCCTGCACTTCCAGAAGAGACATCATCATTGTCATCATCGTTATCCTCTCCCTCGTCCCCATGGAGGACAGCGGTTCGCAGCTCTGCCATGAGGTACGTGCATAAAACTTCCCTTGTTGCATTTCTTTGCTGAAGTGTTGTGTTTTCCCATTGAGGAAGGTGTGACCTGCTGTGCTTGCTGGGAATTGTGTGATTTTGATCGCTTGCACAGAGCTGTAAGCTCCCCCTTGAGCAGCCCCTTCGTTCTCATTAAGGCTGCTGTGAAAATTTGCCAAAGGGGTGAATGCAGCTGGTGGGGCTACAGCCAGCACTGGGGAAAAAGAGTGTCTTACCTCCAGCCCCCTGTGCAGCACAAGAAGTGCCTGGCCATCCTCTTCATCCTCCTTGGAGGACGCGGTAGAGCAGTGTCGGTGTCCCCGTGGTGTCATGTCCCCGCACCAGCAGCCTCTGCCTTTACAGCCGGGGTGCTGCAGCCTCTGGAGACCTGGGGGTGATGGGAGGCTGCTGACCTTTGCTTTTGGAGTTTAAGAACCGGTATTTGCAGACATGTTGGTCCTTTCCCCAAATAATGTGCTTGTTCCACTATTTACTGGCTTTGCGTCTCACTTCCCCTAATATTTCCTTACATCCTTGCCACCAAGCACAGCCTCAGCTTATTAATTGCCCTGCGATACTTTGTCCTCTACATTATTCACCATCCAGACACTGTTAATGTAAGCAAGATATTTTTTTTTCCCTTTTGGAGACGGATGCATTTGCTGCTGGAATGTTTCCAGCCATTTTTCTCAGAAACATGCTGGAAGGGTATCGGTGCCGCAGCCCCGCGAGGTGCTGGCGTGGGGGGCTCTGGTATCCCCTCCACAAACCGCTTCCCCACCAGCTCCCATCCTGGGCCGTGGTACCGGCGCCTTCAATCACATGGGTGTTGTGCTTCCATTAGAGTTTGTCCTCAAAAACAAGGCTCTGGTTTCACCAGGGTCAACCTGATGTCCCAAAAAAACCCAAAAAAAGGTTGTTCCAAACTCGGATGGTTTCCGTGGCTGGGGTCGTGGCTGTGCTGGGTTGGGGTTGCCAAAACGCCTCCACTTCATGCACCGTCCTAAAACTCGAATAAAGCTTTTCCGCCCTGGGCTCGGGCACCCGGGCACGCGGCTCTGGGTTTTGTTATCCCTGGCAGAAACGGAGCGCAGGGAAGCTGTGGTATGTCTGTGCGTTACAAAGCAGGACCACACAACTATTCAATGAGTCTAGATGGTTTTTGCACCGTCTTGAACTCGTCTCTCTCAGGGATGGAATTGAAAAAGGCCAGAGAAGAGGCTCGAATATAAATTTCCCTTTGCGAGAGCACGTCTCTGCTGCTGGTCGTTGGCTGGGGAAGGTCTTGCTCTTTGGTTTCAGTGAAAAACTTTTAAAGTGTATTCAAAAGAAACACAACAGTTGAAACATTGATTTTTTTAAAAAATCTTTTTATTTCTTCTTCCCATGAAATGAATTATTTTGCTCCTTCTTGCACTGCACTAGAGCACCATGGGCTGAAAGAATTAACCTGATTAGTCTTCAGAGCTCAGTAGCACCTGCTCAGTTTTTCTCTCTGGGTTGTTTTTCCTCTCCGGTCCTGCCTGTGGTTTTTCCCTGCCTGCTCAGCTCTGCTGCCCTGTGCAGCCACTTCCCCATCAATCAATTCTTCGTGCAATCGGTTAATTCTGCCACTATCCCGCAATCAATTCTCATCCATGAACGCTGCACACACATGGGTGAACCCACGGGCTTCTCCTGCTCTTCACCCCCATCCCTCCTTTCCCCACCTTCCCAGCAGCATCCTGGAGAACAGGAGCTGAGGGGAGACCTCCTGATCTCTGACCTGCCTGAAAGGAGCTTGGAGCCAGGGGGGTCGGGCTCTGCTCCCCAGGAACAAGCGCCAGGACCAGAGGAAACGGCCTCAGGTTGCACCAGGGGAGGTTGAGGTTGGATCTGGGGAACAATTTCTTCCCCAAAGGGCTGTGGGGCATTGGAACAGGCTGCCCAGGGCAGTGCTGGAGTCACCATCCCTGGAGGGTTGGACAGACGGACACGAGGTTCTCAGGACATGGGGCAGTGCCGGGGTGGGGGAACGGTTGGACTTGGTGATCTTAAAGGTCTCTTCCAACCTAAACAAGTCTATGATTCAAGCCCATGGTAAGCAAGTATGGGAGATGTGTTGGTGCGAGTGGGACAGCGTTGCTGGTGGCTGCGGCACGGGCTGCGTTGCTCTGCTCGGTGCAGTGTCCTTGCAGCAGGAATCCAGCAAAGGCAGCTCTGGAAATGCTTCCCCAAGGGATGGGGAGGCCCATTCCCACCCTCCTCTTCATCAATCAGCCAAGGGGGTTTCTGTGTCTCCCCTGCTGCTTTCTCTACTTCCCTGGGATTCTGCAAAACTCTGTGCTGAGTGACCTGTTAGGAAGGAAACTGCCCTGAACTCGTTGTGACCCAGGCAGTAGATAAAGGAATCATTTACATTTCAAATCAGTAAAGCATTTTTGGCTTCGGATCAAAACATAATTGTGTTCCGTGTTATCCGTTTCAGAGTGAGTAATGGGGGTTTTGGGGGTTTGTTTATTTATATCCAGGTAGTTTCTCTTGTAAAGTGTGCATGAGGACTAGATGTAAGCATGGCAGGAAGCAGACTCTTTTTTTTCTTTTTCTTTTTTTTCTTTTTTTAGTATTATACAGTTATCCCCACAGCAGAGCCACCAAAGCTTTTCTCTTGCCCTAAAGCCAATGTTTGTTTATGTCTATTTACAATCAAATGACATCAAGCACCCCAAGTGATGCAGCGGGTTGCACTGTTGTGTGTTGCCACTCTATTTCCAGCATCCTCTACATCTCGTACAAATGGAAAACCTTTATAAACTTGGGTATGGAGCTTCTGCAGAGCTTGTGGCAATAACCAAGAGGAGTATAATTTGCTAATGTCCCCCCAGAACCAATATCGCCCCAGCTGGAGACTCTTGACATGGCAGAAGAACAAGCCTTGGCTCTCATTCCAGGTGGTGTGCTTATTGAACACCCAAACCATCAGGGTATCACAGCCTTGTTACAGAGCTGGGAATATGTGTTTAAATCCTTCTGAGTGGTGGAAGTTGGGTAACGGTGTCTTTGCAGAGGAATACGATGTAGTAAATTGAATTCTCAGGGTGCCGTTTGATCTTCCAGAGTCCTCAGCCAGAGCAGTAGCAAGTGCATCCCTTTAAGAAAACATGTCTGGTTAAGATCATCTACAGCTTCCTCTGGAGCAAGATTTAAAATAGGAGAGCTCCCCTTCAAAGAGGCGGCTTTGTTTAGCAGTTAAATTGATAAATTACTGGAAGGGATAAAGAAAACAAAGTCTTATTTTGATCCTGCGGGGTAAGACCTGCTATGGCAGAGATACTTTGCAAATAACGGTGGTTTTACCTTCCATTATCCCATCACAGAAGCCAAACAGCTTTGGACCTTGAAGGACCTTGTGTTGCTCTTGCCCGGTTTCAAAGGAAACCATCATCCAGACTGATGGAGACCCATCTGCCGGTAGCTACAACACGGAGCATCCAGTGCTCAGCTGGAGGGCATGTGAGGACAAACGAGGACAAGAGCTCCAGCCTGAGCTGCTCCCACCGCACGCGAGTGCTGCCTGCTCTCGTCCCGGCTCCCTGGGCACGGGAAGGAGAGCGGGAAATAGGACAGGATTTATGTGATCTGGTCCAGAGATACACGGGGCGATGTCAAAAGTGATTGGTTTCAACTGGTGTTGCTGAATGTCTGAGGCATCTCAGCTCCTGCGCTGGTCGAGGGAGAAGAAACCAGCATCTGTGGCAACGAAGGGATCCCCATCTCTCACACAGCTATTTTGGGGTTGGGTGTGCAGAAACGCTGACTTTTCCCCTCGCTCTCGGGAGAGCCCGGCGGACAGCAGACCTCCCAACAACAGAGGTCAGACGTGGTGAATCCCCACAGGCAAGATGCACAGGATGCGTCCACTAGTATTTATTGCACGGGTTGTTTAAATAATACAGCGGGATTTTTCTCCTGCAGAATGTGATTAACCTCGAAAGGCTCCTTGCAATGTTCAGCAAGGTTAACTTTGGTAAATCACGAACCGGGCTATATCGGCAGCGGGGTTGAGGATGCGGGCGCGTGGCTCGGGTGGTCCCGGAGATGAGGTGTTTTCGAGATCTTTCCTCATGGAGCAGGAGGGTTAATAAATGTGCTGCTGCTCGGGCAGCTCAGCATAAATCCATAGATGGAAAAATTCAATAGTTGCACATGAGATCATGAAATAATCCCAAAAGAATGAAAAAAAAAACAACAACCCTGCTCTGATACCCCTGTGGGAGCTCGGTTTCAGCAGGACTCATAAAATCACCACTTGAGCCCTTGGCAGAGTGTTAATTATTTTCCTGCCTATTAGAGCCACGTGTGTAATTGCTCCAGCGCCTGTTAGCAGGGTGAGCGAATTTCTCTCCCAAATGGCTCCTTTTTTTGCCTGGTTTTCATCTAGACACAGTCGCTTGGAGATCACATCCAAGTCTTCTGCTTAACTTGGTGTCAAAAGTCATTGCTCAGCAGATGATCCCTTTCCACTGGACTGCGAAGAGTTGAACCCACTTTGTAGCCTTGAGATGCCAAAGGAGTTTGCACTGGGGAGAACTCCAGGGTTTGCGAGCCTATTAGTTCCCTCTTCTCCAGAAAATCATCCCAAATTTTGCATAATTTTGAGGGAGATTAATCAGCATATCATAGGAGAAAGCAGCACTGACAGCTGAGTTCCCTCTCGCTATGGGGTTGTTTCTTCCCGGGAATTGCTTCTCTCTGGACGAGAGCCGAGGCCAGGCTGTTCTTTGGTTGCTGTTTAATTAGTTCCTAAGTTCTTCTAGCACAAGTGTGGATCTACATAAATTAACGATAGTAATCTCTGTAAGCACCTTTGTAAGGAGCAAAGCTTTGTAAGGCACAGGTTCCCCACCTTCCCTTTGGACCTGCACTTTTCTTCTTCGCCCTGTTTCTTGCCTTTTTTTTTTCTTAACTGTTTTTAATTCCTAGTCCTTGCGTTCTGCCATCTGTGTCTGGGTCAGGATCTGCAGCCAAATACCACGTGGCAAGAGGGAATAAATGGCCTGTGGGTGGCTCAGACCCTCATGGCTGGCTCTGCCACCACCCAGCTCCGCTGATCCCCCAACACGTGCCCCGTGAAAAGGAAAGATGCTGCTTTTGGTTTTTGTCTTCAGCCCCTAGAGATGCTCTAACAACTGAGCCTGACTCCTTGGCAGGTTTGAGCTAATAATTGCACCCAAATGTGCCTGCAAACATAATCGGTGGTAAATGCACAGATATAATCACACCGGCGAAGAGAAGAGGTGCCATTTAGCAGCTCAAGAAAAGCCTGCAAAGAAGCAGCTTTCTTCAGACTATCAGTCCTCGGGGAGCAATAGCGCATGCAATATTCAGCGGGACACGGAAAGCAACACGGAAAGAGCCATAAATATCTCCAGGAAAAGTATCTCTGATGGAGATGATGAAGCTAAAGAGGATCAGAGCTCTAGAGAGGCTCCTCCACGAGACCTTCTCGCCTATGGGAGAAACCCACGGTGTTTACCCACAGTGTGATGGTGTTTCGGGCACCAGGAAGGTTTCCGAGCCCCCAAACCTTTATGGGGAGCGGGGCAGCCTGTGCACGTAGCCGCACTGCCCCCAGCACAGCCCTAGTCTCATTACAGTATTTTCCATAACATTACAACACTGACATAATTATTGCAGGATTTTCCATTAGCCAGACCATAATTGAAAACTTGCTGGGGGAAAACAGTGTCAGGTTGCTGAAATGAAAGTTATCCCTTTTGCTCCCCCCAAAATCCTCTGTTTCTTAGTTATTCCTGCTCAGTCCCTCCCGGGTCCCTTTGCTGGTGCTTAGTCCTTGGGTGGCCATAAAACTTCTTCATTTCTGAAATCAGCACAACTTAATCCTCTCCAGAGAGATTATAGCCAGAATTTGTCACGGTTGCTGATGCCTTTGCACTGATGGCCAACCAGCTGTGACCATCTCGGGACTTGTGCTGGGCTGCAACAACCCGCTGGGGTCACAAATATATATATATATATAAAAATATACAGGCAGGCATGGACTGGGATGGGTTGTACAAGGTGTTTGGCATTTTCTAGGTAAAACTTCTCAGCAAAGCGCAGTAACTGGTGTTATTTCACCTCCTGAATTTCTGTCTGTGAATCCATCCCCCTCAGCCCAAGCAGCCCCGTCCTCTCCAGAGAGGGAAAACTCCCCTGTGCCAAGAAACTCCAGCTGAGGGCTGCGAATCTTGCTGAGGTCCGGCGGCAAGAAGCCAGACCTTGCAATGGAAAGGGCTGGGCTGTTTTAATTGCAAACAGCGTTACTGGCTTTGCTTGTGAAAGGGCTGCACACCGTGACCGAGCCTGTCCCAGGCAAGCGGGAGCTCACAGCGGCTGCTCCCTGCGTCTGGAGAAGCAGCTTTTGGATGTTTCTCCTCAAAAGCCGAAGCTTGCGATGGAGCAGGGCAAGGCTGAGCCACCCTCGTGCCGGGCTCCTTTCGGCAAGGCGAGTTGCGCAGCAAGCCCTGCGCCAGCAAACGCTCTCCGTGGGGGAGGCGGGCTGGCTTTGCATGCCTGCTCGTTAACATGTGGGGCTAATTACGCACGAGGAAGGGCAGGAGGCTGGCGGGGAGGGAGCATGTCTCTGTGTGTGTGTCTGCATGGTGCGAACTGTCCCGGTGCCGCGGGCAGCCGTGCTTGCCATGTGGAGTGATGCGCCCAGGATGCTGGGCTGGGAGCGGGCAGAGCCGAATTCTCACAAAGGGTTTAAGCTGCAAAATGTGATTTTTGTGGGCACCTTTTCCCTGGAGAACACGAGCCTGGGATGCTGGCAGAGCAGCTCTTATAGGGATATTTGTGCAATGTGTGTGTAGCTGACGCTGTGACACAAAACTGTCCTGACGCCTCTCTTTCTTGCCCTGTGTCCCAGGGCACAGCGTGGGGCAAAGGACAGCGGGATGGCTTCTTGTGTTAAGGTTGCGTGTTTGCCCAGCGCTTGGCCTTGCAGGAAGCAGCAGATTGCCCTGAATTCCAGATTTCTGTGTCAGGGCTGAGCCTTCGGCTGGGAATTTATAAGCTGCTCTGCAAGAGGTGTCTGGGGTGACACCAGCTCCTGATGTGCAGGGACGTGGAGGGGGCTGGCGCTGGAGGAGAGGTAGAGTGGAGAGACATCGCTGTAAAAAGATGAAAGAGTAGGGTTCATCCCTCCGACCTGCCCCATTCCCAAAGCTGTAACTCCCTCTGCACACCCGCACAGGGAAAGACCTCACAGATTTGGACCCAAAAGTGCCTTATTTATCCCCAACCTCATTGCCTGTCCTCAGAGCCTTCTCGTTCTGGCAGTTTTACCTGGGTAAGCTCCAGTTGGCGGTTCCATTTATCTGGGTTGCATTAAGCAGCTGGCAGGTTGTGTTGTTCTTTAAGTGCGCGTAGTTCTTCCAAAATTCATTTCCTTCCTAGTGAGATGCAGCGGTTCCCACAGGCTGGCAGCCGTGACATTTTGCAGCATCCCAGTGACCTTCCCCAGCAGCCACTGGTCACGGATGAGCTTGCTGAAACTCCCACATCCTGCTTTTTCCTGGTAAATATGGAAAAGCGGGATTACAGATCGATCATCTGGGCTTTTTCTTGCATCCCATCAGCTGTGGATCTGCTTATTTTTATTTAGAAACTAGTGTATTGAAGGTATATACCTGTTGCTAATAGATATTCCAACTGAGGTCAAAGTATGTTACGTCTGGGGGGGGTGGGAAATGTAATTAAAAGCTCTTCATTCTGCCAATAATAATTAAACAAGTGCATTTATTAGCCAGGGAAGCTCCGTTTCCGATGAGCATTGGTGGGATCTGGGGGTGACTAGTGGGATGGCGTTAATGGTGAAGTATCCTGCATGGGGATTTCTGTTCTGGGGTGAATAATGAGATGTCCAGAGGGTGTGCAGCAGCCTGGGGGAGGGAACGGAAACTGGGATTTTTATATCCCAGGACTCCTGCTTTCCTGCAAGCAGGAGATGACATCAAATGCATCAACCCCCCGACTCGCCTGTATCCCGCATTGGCCCCTCTTTCCCCGCCACGTTTGCATCATGGAACATGGTGAAATGACGTCCCTGGGCCTCAGCCCCGGCCGCTGGCTCAGATCCACCAGCCGCTTGGCTCCTCCTGCCCGGGGCCGCCCGGGATGTGAACACAAGTTCCTCCTCTGTCCGGGGAGGGGGAAGTTTTTCCCCTCCCTCCCCTGATGCTGCATCTCTTCCCCTCTCTGGGAATAATTATAGCTGCTTGGGAAACGCCAAGGAACGGCAGCAAAAGAAGCCGCTGCCTTTTCCTTCTTCCTCCGTTCTTATCCACCAGCCAGAACCAATTAAACCTGCGGAAGCTCAGCTCTTTCCTGCTTCCCTTTTAATTTCAGACCCTCTGGTAAGAGGAGACATGATAAAATGTAAGATTAAATGCCTAATACTGAGGATTTGGGATTACTGAGGTCAGGCTGGATGGCTGGAGAATGTATCTGGTTAAAGAGAGGCTTGAACTGGTGATGCCTTCCTGCATCTTCCCTCCCACCAGCAGCGTCGAAACGGCAGAGCGAGCGTGAAACCTTGCACAGATCCAGCCCGGAGCTGGTCAGAAATGAAAAGCTTTGCTCACCGATGTTCAGCGCTGGACTTCAGAGCGGGTTTCTGCATGGGGCTGGGGGGTGAGGTCCAAAATCCTGGCCCAGAGCAGGGTGGGGGTCCAAGGGTCTTAAATTTGTAGGTAACGGTATTGAATAGCCCCCATCATCAAGCAACCGTAGGTCATGGTGACATCCCCTCCGCTTCTCTCTCCGTACGGGAGGGTTTCAGGCTTTGATGGCTGGAAAGATGCTGCTGATTTATTCATGGCCACTTCCCACCCATTAGCTTTAATAGCTCTCACTGCTCCCGTCTGTTTTGGAGCCGGGTCCTGTCCCTGCCCGGCCTTTGCTGGGAAGGTTGAGCACCGGGAGATGCCGGAGCCCAAATAATTTCTTGGAAATCTCTGTTGTGCCAGGTTTATATCTTCAGCATCCAAACTTTCCAACATGGAAGGAGGGGAGTGCCAGCAAATGTCCCCTCTCGGCTGCTTCTTCCTCTTGATCTTCTCACTCAAGAAAATTGCGGAGATGAAATCGTGGAGAAGCTGCTCTGCCTTCCTCCCAGCTGCTCGCCGGCAGTCCCATATGGCAAAGGAGCTCTGCTCTGGCTTGTTTGGGGTGGAAACGTGCCCTTAAGGTGGAAATGTGCCCTTTGGGTGAATCCCAGCCTTGTGCAAACCCCGTGGCCGTTGATCTTGATGAGGCCACCCCATCCCCTCTCGCTGAGCAGCTGAGGGGGCCCCGGGACCTTCCCAGGGGAGGGAAAATCAAGTGTTTGGGATAAAACTTCCACGCCTGAACTGGCAAGAGGGAAGCCATTCCCCCAAAGATGCCACTAAATGCCTGGGTGCTCCTGCTCTTCAGTTCCCTCTTGGCTTCCAACCCCTCGCCCTGCTCTGGCCCCCACCTCCACCCCATGGCTGTTTTATTTTACCGTCATCGCCTTTAAATGTGACCAGGTGCAGCTCCAGCCCTGCTCCCAGACTGGGGTCCCTGGGGACTGGGCAGGAGAGATCTGGGGGGGCTGCCCCCGCCGAGCCCCCCGGCTGGGAGCATCGCGGTGAGATGCAGGGGAGCGTTTTACCTCCTCCCCAGCCCTGGAAAGCGAGAGATGCTCTTTGTGCGCAGCGGCTCTGCGCCTGTGAAGCGGCATGGGTGGGGGAGCAAATCTGTCAGGGAAAGGACTGAGGAGGGTGAGCTGGGATCCAGGGATGATGCTGAATATCCCAAATTGAGAAAGCCTGTTGTGTCTGAGCTTCAGGCTCATCTCCTTTTCTGTGGGATTTTGCCCAAGTCCTGCCCCTTCCCGTGGCCTCCACTCCCTTCCTGTGCCCTGGGATGTGGTTTGAAGCAGGGACATAGAAAAATGCAATAACATTTAAGAGATGCTGAGATGCAGCTGATGGGTTGAGGAGCAGATAAATGTGTTAGTGCTGAGATGCTGCTCAGGTTCCTCCTGCTCCTACCTGACTTGTGGTAACTAATTTAATGTACAAGAAAAGGCTGTGGGCATTGTATTGGGTGTGCCTTTTTTTTTTTTTTTTTTAATTACTAATCATTTAGAGGCTTGGTAACAGAACCAGAGGCTTGTCCGGGGCTGCCTGGGGAGCTGGTGCTCAGATACAGCAAGAGATGCAATTTAAGTGAGCAAATAATGGTGAGGGCACAGTTCTGCTTCGGGGGTATTCGCTGTGTTTGGGAAATGCGGGGCTCAGTTATCTTAGTTGCCAATAATGCCTATTTAATGTGCTGACCTAAGGTGTGTCCTCAGCCTGTGGATGGAGGCAGGTGAGGGGACATTCTCCTTCCATGGCTGCCCGAACACCTGAACTCTGCGCTTTTCCCTGTGTGATGGGCTGGAGATGCTTCACTTCTGCATCAGCAAAATGAATGTCGAAGCGTTTTGAGAAAGGGACATTCAGCACAAGACAATTCCGTGTCCTGCTGGGGGGGACATAGCCAGATCCCGTCAGTGTCACCTCTGCCGAGAGGGTCCCTCCATCAGGCTGCGAGCGGGGGACAGCAAGCTGCTAATGAAGCCCTGGTGCTAACGAGGGTATGATTTAATAAGGGAGGGGATGGGAAGCACAGAAGGGCTGGAGATTTCTCCTGTAGGACAAGACATTGTGTACCTGCCTGTCCCTTGCCTGTGCCGGCAAAGCAGGAGTGGGTTGAAAATACAAATTGCCTTCCCCCAAGAGCCACCTGGAGCTGGAATTGTTATGGCTCATTTTGAAATGAAAAGGCAATCTCAGAATATTGCATTTCTGTGAAATATCCCATCCCAGCTTTAGCTGAAGCACTTCATTCCAGCTTTTATTTTTGTTACTTCAACATTAGCAAGTGCTAATGCTTAGTAATTTAGAACGTAACTGAAATGACAAACCGAAATATTTTGATGTGGAAACCTCTCTGAAACCTGGGAAAGAGCTAGAAGGATGAGTCTTTTGGTGCATTTTGGGATAATCCTTCCTAGATGGTCTCCTCTTCCCATCAGGAGTCAGATCTTGGTCCCTTGTGTGACCAAGCAAACGAAGTTATGGGCAGATGCAGCAATCCCAGAGCAAACCCCCCTCTCCTGAATGCTTCTGGATGCTTAAAATTAGGGCACGGACCCCCAGCCTGAGCCGTGCACCAAGGTGGTGAGTATGTACACGATGGGAGACAGCACCTCCAGCTCTGTTTTGTCCGTAACACGCATTGCATATTCTGCTTTAAAGAGACAGTGGGTGAAATTAAAACCAGCTCCAACACAGATTTCCTCCCCCAGCTTGCGCTAACGCTGCATCGTTGGAGCTGGAAATGCGATGGCCAAGTGGCCTCTGGCTGATGCTGGTCCCGGGGTTGCAGCACCTGGTCGCCGCTCTTCCTCCTCCTCCTCCTCCTCCTCCTCCTCCTCCTCTTCTCCCCGAGCGGCTGCTGGAGCATCAGGAATGTAAATGCAGCAGGCAATGTTATCTTCCCAAATATTTTCTGTCGAGTGTGGTTATGTTTCTGTGGCCTTTCAGTTGCATGAAACTTGACAGAGCTGCGTTTTGGCCTGAAGTTATCAGCTTGATGTTCCCTTCAACTGGAAAATGTTCCTTTTTGGTTGTTTGTACGGAAGGAATAATTCTTTACGTGGAGCTCTGTGACCCGGGAGCCTGGTCAGGCAAGGAGGAATTGCTTTACATGGCAGTGGAGTAGAGATCCCATAAATCAGATCCCACCTTGTCTCCTGGACAAGAACTGCTGGGTAGAGTATAAAATACAGCACCATCCGGTACAGTATGACATGTGCAAGACAGGAAAAGTTTGCAAAACAGGATTATAAATCAGTGGGAAGAGAAGAGGCATTTAACTGAAAGCTTTGGAAATGTATTAAAACTCATTTTTTAAATTGGGTTAACTTGTATTAATCTGTGAAAATATGCAGGTTTTCTTCTACGTGGAGACGGGTGACATTTCCAGAACTCAAGTCTTTAGGCTTTTCCAAGTTGTTAGCAAAAAGCTGGAGATAATTACTTTTCCAGGGACATAAAGATAATGACTCCACATTTGCAGAACATGATTAATAACAAGGCTGTTTATATTTACAGTCGCTGCACTTACCACTGAAACGGGGCCACGTCCGAAGCGCCCGTGGAGCCTTTTATCCCCCGGTGCTGGGAATCCGGTGCTGTGGTTATTTCCAGGCGTGATACCAAAAAACTATCTCTGAAAGGGACTTCGGGGAGATGCTGGCTCATCCCCCTGCTCCTAAGGCCTTGCC
Source organism: Caloenas nicobarica (assembly GCF_036013445.1). Taxonomy (NCBI): domain Eukaryota; kingdom Metazoa; phylum Chordata; class Aves; order Columbiformes; family Columbidae; genus Caloenas; species Caloenas nicobarica. The sequence goes on along the minus strand of NC_088267.1, from coordinate 868,271 downwards.
CAAACTTCCTGCCCTGGCGTCAGTGGATGCAGGGAATGTTTCTTTTCCCCCCTTTTCTCAGCAGTGACCTTGTGAATACTGGGGGAAGCTGCTGCAGCATCTCCTGCTGGATGGAACTTGGGTGGAAATGGGATGGAATCCCTCATGCCCTACAAGTGCCAGCTGCCAGCAGCCCGGGACGCGATGGCTGGTGGTCAGACTCCTCAGCCAGAGGTTGATTCCAGCCACACAAATTTCTGTCTCTTCCCAGTGCCCCACGACCACAGGCCAAGGATGCAGCAGCGAGGAATAGCCATCAAGAGGCTTGTTTTAACCTCCACAGCTGACTTGGTGGTGGGAATATATCACGTCCCCGCTCTGTGCGTCAGTTTCCCCATTAGTAGGGAAATGTTGGGTTTGTAGCTTGTGCTTTTTCGTGGCCGTGGCTCTGGGGCTGAGCAGAGCTAGTGACCCATCCAACCCCATCCTGACTCCCCCAGGGCAGCATCACCCACCCCACCCTATGGCAGAGAAGCCCCTGTGGGTCCCTCAGCCAGCAGGGACCCTACTAACAAGAAATGTCACTGCCGAGCCTGCTGCCCAAAACACCTCTGTGGCTGGTGACCCTGCTCTAGCACAGGTTGGCAGGTGCCTCTGCCAGATCAGGGACACCGCGGCGGCTCCTCTCCCCCCGCTCTGCTAATGGGGACGGATCCGCAGCCCTGGGGAGCCGATGCCAAATCCCGCTCCAACAGCTGTATGTTCTCCAGCGTGAGTCATCCCCCACCCTGAGCTCGCAGCCTCTCCATAACAACATTCCTTCTCTCTGATCTCAGCTCCTGGCTGGGATCGCTCGCTCTCTAGTTCTCCTTCCTCCCTCCACATGGTTCCTCCTGCCCTGGCCCCAGCGCAGAGCAGAGGAGGCTTTGCCAGGATCGCCAGAGCTTGGAACAAGGCGGAATCAGATCCCTTTTGTCCCCCAAAATCAAGAGGATGTGCCCAATTACCATGAGATCTGTTTTTCCTCTCTCTGAAGAGAGACAGTGACATCGATTCCTTTTCATATCGTCTTTTGTTGTTCTTGCCCATCCAAGACGTGTGTAAGAGCAACCACTGACCACCCTCTCCCAGAGCATCAGGGAAGATGCTCTGAGCTTTAGCCCTGCACAGATCTGGTCCTGCTATGAGATTTGCTCCAAAGCCACCTCCCTGAGCCCCTTCCTCCCTCCCTCTTCCTGCTGTCAATTTTGTCCCCAGTGGGTTCTTTTCTCCTCTTCCCCTCTCTGCTCCTCCAGAAGTGATTTGTCTGCCTCTCCCTCTGTGAGCTGGGTACCGCGAGTGGCTGGAAGAGCCAACCTGAGCTCTCCCTCCTCCTCAGCAGGAGCTTGTCCCCTGCACTGTCCAGCTTTAACCCCTGGAGAACTGCTGGCAGCTGCCCTCTCCCCTGTTCCTGTCTCTGACATCTTTTCTCACATTAATGGCAAACCCAGGGGAGACCGACCACCTCTGAGCATCGCTGGGTGACCTGCAGTTGGGAAATGGCTTTTGAGCGGGCTCCAGTGTAGGGATGGGCAGCGCCTGCGCCAGCTCCGCGCTGCCGAAAGCGCTGACCCTCGCTCCTGAAGCTGCAGGCGCTGGGCTCTCGCCGCTTCCCCCTCCGGCTCTTTGGCCAGCTCCGCCTGGCACAGGTACAGCCTCTGAATGGAAATCAAATTTTGCTCAAAAGCATTAATTTCTTCTGGATTGTGGAGTGCCCAGATGGTCTCCAGCAGTAATGAAGGGGGACCTTGAATGTGTCACTTGAACAGCGTGAAAAGCCAGAGTCAAATATCTGGGCAGTTGTGTTTGTTGGTTTGTCTGGATGAGACAAGCATGATTGCGGCATCGCTTCGGTCCAGTGGTGCAGCTGGCACCTTGAACCCGCAGCTATAATCCCTCATTGCTCAAGAAGCTCCAAAGTTTCCCAAATGATGCTTTAATTGAGCCTGGCAGGGGAAGGCGACACTGTACAGCATCTCTGCAGCATAACCCAGAACTGGGGATTTTCTCTCGTCATTGACTCACCGGATGATGCTCCCCTGCCAGAGACGGGTGAGGAACCCGATGTCCTGTGCCCCATTTCTGAGCTTTACCCCTAAACCCCTCTCCTGGGCACTGCTCCCTGCCACAGAGCCAGCCGACTGGATTCTGCATCTGCTTATGGACCACGGGGTACTGGCGGCAAAGTCACGTGGGGAGTTGCAGGGTTGTTTCTTGTGGCTCCCTGGGGAGAGCAGGGATCTTGTTTGGTGCTCTGAGATGTACCACAGCTATGGGGAAGAGGTAGAACAGAAGCTTGGTACATTTTATTTAAAGGTGGATAAACAGTCTCTATGCCCGCAAAATATCAGCGGTTTGAGAGTCTAATGGGGCCGAAACTACTCAGCATTTACCGGTGCATTGTGTCACGGTGCTGGTGCATGAATATGTTGGTAAGATCGGTTGTTTCAGTGCATCATGATGTGCCACCAGCACTTATAGCCATGGGACACCGCTCTCTGCCCCGTGAGGATGAGGATGTGAGGATGAAGATGGGGATTCACGGATGAGGATGGGGATGCAGGGATGGGGATGCAGGTGAAAATGAGGATGTGGTGATTAGGATGGGGATGTGGGCACGAGGATGCAGGCATGCAGCGCCAAAATCCTTGGGCTTGACAGAGAGGTCTGCGTGTATCTTTTTGGCAAGTTCAGAGGAAGAAAAGCAGAGTGCTGTACTCAAAGCTGGCTCCTTGCAGAGGCTCTCTCTTCTGTGTGCCTGCCCGGAGAAGAAAGTGCCTCAGGAAACTGCTTTAAACACGGTCTGTCTGCGGGGGGGCTGCAGCAAACGCCTCGGCCGCCAAAGTTAACTTGGGGTAATGTTTTTATCCCAACTGCTGAACTCTCCTGTGCTCTCACAGCTGGAAGGGGGAAAAATTTGCAGCTCCAGGCTGGCCTGGCTGGGAGGAATGGGATCTGAGGGGGTCTGTGCCGTGCGAGAGGGAGAAGAGACCCCGGCCCGGGGCTCTGAGCATCCCCGCGGGCTGCGGGGAGTCCCATCCTGCGCGGGGGGTGCCGGGCTGAGGGTCCCTGCAGGGAAAGGCGGAGAAGGGACCCGGGAGGGAGGCGGGGAAGGGATCCCGGCCCGGGCTCCTCCCCGCCGCTCCCCGGCCCGGTTTGGCTCAGCCTCGCTCGGAGCCCGGAAAATCCCCGCGAAGCGATCGCAACTTTCCCACGGCCGCGAACCGGCCCCGCCGGAGCCCGCAGCCCCGGAGCGGGGCTGGGGGGGTCCCGTCCTGTGTCCCCCCCGGCCCCTCCCCGCCAGCCCCGCGCTCCGCCCCCCCGCGGGGCCGCGGCCGGGGCGGGAACCCGCGGCCGGGCGGAACCTGCCGCCCCCCCGCCCCGCGCCCAGGCGTCCCGGCGGCGGCGAGCTGGGAACCGGGAGCCGAGGACCGGCTGCCCCGCTGCCTCCCGCTGCTCCATGGCCCCGGCCGCGGCGGCGGAGCCCAGCGCCCGCCGCCCCCGGGGGAGCGGCCCCGGCGGGAGGCGAACGGCTCGGCGGCCGCCGGTGAGTGCGGGATAGGGGGGTGATCGGGAGGGGAGTCCCGGAGTGGGGGGACCCACGCGGATCCACGGGCACGGCACCGGCTGTACACACGCACATCAAGCCCGGGCACAGCGAGCCCGCAGCGGGATGCACAACGGGCACCCACGGACACGGGGCACCCGCAGATTAGTTGCACCCACGGACACAAACACGCTCCCACAGACACCAGAAACACGCAGACACAGCACATGGACACACACATGCGGCCTGCAGGCGCACACTCGCATGCACACTCTGACACAGACGTGCACGGACACTCGTGTGCGAGCCCACGCACGGGCACACGCACCCTTGCATGGCCAGAAACCGGGACCTGGGGAGGATCTGGCCGTAGTATCCAAACCCCAGCACTTCTTGCAGTTCCCCGAGGCTCCTCGCACGGGGTGAGGCGAGGAGCACTCATGCAGGATTTGGTGTAGACACTCGAGAGAGGAGAAGTGGGTGGAAATTATCCCGGTAGCTCCTGGAGTTTGGGATCGGGAGGGTCTTTTTGCACAAGGGGCTCAGCTTTACAGCTTGGAGGAGGGGAACAACCGCAGCCAGACCCACAGCTCCTGTCTCGTTTCCAGGTGGGTTTTAATTCTTATTCACAAAATCGGGGAGACGAGTCTTTTGCAGGGTAAAGATTAGAAGAGATGAAAGGTTTAAAACGCGGGAGGCAAGAGTAATCCCAGCTGGGAATAGGGCTGGGAACTTCATTGCTTGCAGGCAGAGTGCGATGTGGGTCCCTGGAGTGGGAGGAGATGGGTTTTATGTGTTTGACCCACTGGAGAACTTGGGCCATGCCTGGGAGCAGGGAGAACTTGGCAGCCCCTTCCCTCCCTCCCTTCACACTGGCAGGGATTTTTCAAAGGAGCAGCAGCGAAGGTGCCAAATTCAGAAAGAGTTTGGTCCTAATCTAATTCCCTGGAAATCCCAACCTACGGCTTTTTTTTTTTTTTCTCCCTCTCTTTCCTTTTCTCTTGGCCATGAGGATTTGCAAGGTGCTCTGGTGCAGGCTGCACGCCTGGGGTGCCCAGCCACCCTGCACCGCTTCCCAGAGGCAGGAATTCTCCTAGGAAATCCCCCCGAGCTCCCCACTCCTCCTCCTCCTCCAAGCAAGCAAAAAGCTGCATTAGAAATCCACTTTCTGTTTAAATTTAGATGCCTGCATTATCTTGAATTTGGATTTATTAATTATTTGCATCTGGTTCATATAAAAAAAAGTTGAGCAATGCAGATGTCCTGATTTCAGCATCAGCTTGGAGGAGAAACATGAACTTTGTTGACGTTTCTATTGTCTCCTTAAACAATGGCCCGTCAGAAGGGGCTTGGAATGACAATCCCCTTCGTGGGGGTCTGACATGAGTTGAGCATCCACCCAACTTGTGTGATCTCCTCACGATGGGTAACTGCAGCTCATTTCCCAGCTGTGGAGATTAGTCTAATTAGTAGAGCAAATCTGAGTAAGGCAAGCTCTTGTAATTAGTAATCAGTTGGATGTTTCCACGCACTTTCTTTGCCTGAGGGCTAGAGAGGAGTTGAGCGGTTGTCCCCGTTTTGGGAGCAGAGAGGACTTTGGAGGTGTCAAGGTGAAGAGGACTGGTGTTACTGGTGGCACTGGTGACTCTCCCCGCTCCTGGGCATTGCTGCATCCCGTTCGCCGATCGGGACCGTCTCTCCTGGGGAAGCCCATCAAGCGCAGGGCAGAAAGCAAAGGGACAGACCCGTCTGTGTCCCCAAACCACCCGAGCACCGTCTGTCCCCATAGCCTGCTGTCCTGGCTCGTGTTCCGAGTGACAGTGGTGGCCCCGGAGGCTCCTGGCTGCTGTCTGGGACGTGTGGCCTGAAGTTGGGAAGGTGCTTCTCCACAGCTCAGCCAGGCGTGGGGGTGACGTCCCCATCAGTCAGTGCTTAGGGGAGGTGGTCGTGTGTTAACATCTCATCTGTCCTGTCCTTTGCCTGGGGAAACTGAGGTCTCGGCTGCTGCAGAGAGAGAAATGAGGGATGTTTCAGACTGATGAGCCTTTGGGCCAAGGGCAGAGGGTAAATTGTCACACCTGGGGTGTCCTGTGCTGCAGCAAAGGTGAAAATGGATCACAACCTCCACTAAAAAGCCGATGTGAGACCCTCCAGCCCAGGACCAGAAGGTGGTTCCTGCTGGGAAGATTAATCCTTCCCACACCCTGATAATTAGAGTTACTGGGTTTATGTAAAAGCTTCTATGAGAGAACTTAATTAATTATGATTGATTAATGAGTGTCACCGGCCAAAGCCGAAGCTGGAGGGACAGATTTTGTCACCATGTTGGGAACACGCTTGTGCTGGGGTCACGGCAGGGAAATTTACCCCTCGGGACTGAGCCCAGATGGGGCTTTGCTGGTGGGTGCTGGGACGCTGACAGAGTTTTCTTCTGCTGGGACAGACCCAGAAAGATGCCCGGTGGCTTTTTATCTCATTTCTTCTGTCTGGTCACCTTTAATATGTAGCCAAAGGGAGAAATTTGAAGTGGACTGAGAAAAATAGAGATGGAGGCGGCACCACACGGGCCTCAAAGCACCCCGAGCATCCAGGATGACGGATGCTCCACATGCCGGGACCGATGCTGCTCTCCCGCCGGCTTCATCCCTCCTGCAGCCAGGGTGGGAGGCGAGATGGGGAGGGGGGGGCTGGCACTGGGGTGCTGCTCCATGCAATCCCCTCCCTGCCCCGTGCCGGGGGTGGCGTTGGAGGTTAGGCTGAAAAAGGGAGTTATTTTTAAGCGTCTCCTCTCAGCACAGACTGTTATTACCATTCTCTGTACTGTCCCCGGTGGGTGGGGAAGCCAGGGCGGGCTCTCGCAGCTCCCCATGTCCTCACACCCGTAATGTCTCATCTGCCTGGGTCCCCCTTCCCTGCAGAGAGGGGATTTGGGGGAGCTCAGCCACCACGGGCTTGGGCATCTCAGCAGTTGAAAAGCGATTTAAACGATTTAATTTTTTGCCAGCGTGTGGCTGTTGGGCGTGCTGCGGGCTCCTGGGGAGGAGGATGTTTTGGGTGAGACCTGTCCCCACCATGGCTGCTCTGAACCCTGGGAATGTCCCTGTGTGGTGACAGGGGCTCCCTGGGGGCTTTGGGTGAGGTGGGGGGGTCTGTGCTGTACCTTGGCGCTTTGGGGGTCTCACCCATCACCACAGCCTTTAGACACACTGTGGGATTTGCTGACTGATCTGGCAATGAATTTCAAAATCAGTTTATTCCCAAAGTCAGGAGGGCGGCTTTAAAGTTGTGATATTTTAGGAGAAGAAAAGGCAAAATGAGGGGTTTTCTGTCTGTCAGGCATTGCTTGAGTGCTCAGTACAGCCTGAGCAGTTCGTGTGCCGGTCCCTGGGGTGATGCACTGCAGATGGGATGTGCAGAAGATCCGTGAGATGGGATCCTGGGTACAGGATGGGACACCTGGTATGGGACAGGACCCTGGGTACAGGCTGGGACGGTGCCCTGAAGATGGGCAATGCAGGCTGGAGTGGGGCAGGACAGCAGCAATAGAAACGCTCTCCCTGGGCAGATGCCGGTTTTAAATCCCTGCTGATGTGGTGGAATCTGTCCCTCGCTGAAGCTCTTTCCAGGTGTTATCCTGGAAAAAAAATAACTGTTCAGGGGGATAAACCTGCCAGGGGAAAGCAGCTGCCCTCAGCATTCCCTGCACTTGGCCATTTTCCACGAGGTGCTTTTCTAGCTCTCCAGCCCGTCACCGAGCTGCTGGCCCCTGGCTGGCACCTCCTGGGACATGGCACTGGAGTGACACTGCCAGGCACTGGCACAGCCCTTCATCCCTCAGCCAGAGGAAGGCTTTGTGGCCAAATCTGCTTTTTGCTAGCCTGTGGCGTGCTGCAGCCTCCAGCTGATGGCACAGTTGGGTCAGGGGCAGAGCATCCCCAGGGCACCCATGGGATGCAGGGACCTGCCTGCGAGAGGGACCTGTCCCAAATTCTGCTTTACCCCCCAGCCAGCTCCGCTATTGTCGGATGCCTTGGGATTTAGTGTCAAATTTTAGGAGTGTCTGTCTGTGCAGGCCATGCGAGAGGATTGGGCTAGGAGGGTGGAGCCAGCAATACGCCTTTGTGATGGGGGGGATTAAAGAAATATTTGGGTTTATTTTAATGCCAGGCTTATTGTGGGGATTGGAAGCTTAGCTCGGAACCCGGTGGCAGAGCAGCCCTCATCTCGCTCGATAACGCTCACGGCATTTACATTTCTGTGCTGTCATTCTCCCCCAGCGGGAATCAAAACCTCCAAACTGGAGGCGCTGGGTCCTGGTGAACTGCAGCTGGAGGGAGGTGGCCGGGAGCCCTGGGCCACTGCCTGTCCCCACCAAGGCACCAGCCTGTCCCTTGCCCTGGCAGCAGCCTCGGGACCCCCAGCCCTGCCCTCCAGCTGAGCCGTGTCTAGTTCTGCTGCTCCAACATTGAATTAGTTCATTCGCGTGAGTGTCGGCGGCTGTGAGTTGCAGAATTGGATGGCAACGCTGGGTTTTATGTATTTTTTTTCATTTTTTTTAAAGAGCTTATGTAACCTTGGGGATTCTATTAATAAAAATAATGGTTTTGAACTCTGGGAACAAGCAGCCCTGGCGATGAGCAATTAAACACTCTGACTTCAGAAAGCAGACAGCTATCGGGCAGTGGGGAGATAATGGGAGAGGAGCTGGGGGCAGGAATGGTTGGGGAGGGGCCGAGGGGATTCCCTGCCTGCGGGCAGATTGTCAGCCTCTGTGTCCCCATCCCTGTGACGGGGAAAGGGAGGGAAGAGGGGAATGGAGATGGTTTAGACCCAGCCTGGGTCTGGACCATGTGGATATGGGGTGGATGGGCACCCACTGGTCCTGCTGCCCCTGTTTTTAAGAACCCCAGATCCCACAGTTTAGCCTCAGGATGTATCCAGTACAAAAATGTAGGAACAGCAGCTCGACACGGCCCAGGTGAATGTCACTCGGACCCGATGCACCGCACGGAGAGGGACCCCGGCAAGGATGCTCATGGTCCCCGCAAAGGGATGCTTGCAGTTCCCCGGCAGGGATGCTTGTGGTCCCTGCAAAGGGATGCTTATGGTCCCCAGCAGGGATGCAGCTCCACAGGGGCTCTAGGGGTTAAAGGAGATAGTGGTAGAATTGGGATTAAAGTGGCATGGCCAAGGCTCAGGACCAAAAATAGGAGGTGTCTGGTGGGTGTGTGTGTGTGTTCAGGGTGACTTTGGGGGACGTGAGCCCTGGGTGTTCACAGTTCCCCTCCACAGATGGTATCAAAGAGCCTTTGTGGGTTTTACTTATTTTAATCCCTAAGTAGCCAGCAAGGCTTCATGTGGAGGATTTGATATGAATTTAAGAGAAGCTGAACCTAAGATGGTAATGAGAGAAAGCTGGGACATAACCTAAATCAGGGCATTTGGTGGCAAAACACCGCACAGTCTTTGGGATGTGTTCAAGTGCCTGGTAGTTTCCCTGTAGTACTGAAATTTTTAAAACTAGTTTTTCCAATCAGGATGACCATTGTGTTTGATTTATTGTGTTTCCCCTTTGGCAATGTAGGATTCTCAGCTTGTTTCACAGGAAGGTTTAACACCCCACTCAGCAGTGGGCTGCGTGTTTGGGTTGTTTTTGTTTGGGACTTTTAAAATCTCCCTTATTCAAATTGTCACAGCTTGACAGCCTTGTGCCAGGAACACACTGTCATCCTGAAAGTCATATCTTTAATTCCTTCCCTCTGATGCTAATAACACCTTAAGATGATTAAGACTGGGGAAAAAAACCACTTTGTTATTTTGTTTTTTGGCTGTTGGTGATGCTGGTTGCTGGCGCTCGGTGCTCCGTTCATCTTGGGGAGTAGAACTTGAGCGCCCACCCCCCTCCTGCCATCCCTGCTGCCTGTGCCAGGGTGTTTCTCCTCGGTTTTACCTTCTGGCTTTTAATTGCTGAACATCAATGCTGCCGTGCCATCTGAACGCTCTTCTTTTGCAATGTAAGATACAGCGGCACAACGAGCCCCCTCCCGCAGCATCCCTTGGCTGGGGGCCGCCTTGCAGCGCTTGCCGGTGGCACGTCCCTGGTTTGGGACAGCACGGGCGGCGTTCCCGCGCCGGCAGCGCCGGCGGTGCCGGGGGGGCGGGCGAGGGCACGGACACGCCGTCCTGCCCACATCACCCACCAGTGCTGGGCACCCAGCTGGGCTGCAAGTACAGAGATTCCTGTCAGCATGAGGTTATTTATATTTTTTTAAAGATGTTTTTCGGTCTGGGACGTGTTCAGGGTGTGTTTTGGCTTCCCCGGGTCGCGAGGCAGCGCTTACCCCGTGCATGGCGCTGCCAGCCCAGCTGATTCTGCCCTGCCTGGCTGGTTTTGGCAGCAGCTTCGACACCTTTTTGCTCCTCTAGGAAACAAGGTACTGGATATAAAGTGCATCAAGTCTCATGAGGAACAGCTGAGGGAGCTGGGGGTTCAGCTGGAGCACAGGAGCTGAGGGGAGACCTTCTGATCTCTGACCTGCCTGAAAGGAGCTTGGAGCCGGGGGGGGTCGGGCTCTGCTCCCCAGGAACAAGCGCCAGGACCAGAGGAAACGGCCTCAAGTTGCGCCAGGGGAGGTCGAGGTTGGATCTTGGAACAATTTCTTCCCCAAAGGGCTGTGGGGCACTGGAACAGGCTGCCCAGGGCAGTGCTGGAGTCACCATCCCTGGAGGGTTGGACAGACGGACATGAGGTTCTCGGGACACGGGGCAGGGCCGGGGTGGGGGAACGGTTGGACTCGGTGATCTTGAGGGTCTCTCCCAACCAAAATGATTCCGTGATTCTGTGTCCCAGGCATCCCTGTGGTTCCCATGCTCCTGAGATCCCAGACACATGGACCCCCAGTGATGCCTCTTCACCTTTTTCTCCTCCCCACCCCACAGGAATTGCGGCTGAGCCAGAGACGATGACTGCTGAGAACACCAAAACCAATGGACCCATGCGGGAGCTGGAGACAGGGGGGACCAAACCACCAGTGCCCCCCGCTCCGCCGCGGCGCCGGGGGCGCCGGCTGCGGCGCAAATCACCACCGGAGGTCCCGGTGAAAGGGCAGCTCCGCATGCGCTCGCCGTCAGGAGCCTTTGTCATGGTGGGCATCTCGGTGGTGCTGGTGGGCATGACCATTGCCGTGGTGGGCTACTGGCCCCACCGGGGACCCGGTGGCACCGGGGCCAGCGTGGGGAACACCAGCATCGCAGGGGACATGAGGAGGGAGGCGGCCGCCGGGCGCCACGTGCCCCACAGTGAGAAGCTCAAGCTGATCGGCCCCGTCATCATGGGCATCGGGCTCTTCATCTTCATCTGCGCCAACACCATGCTGTACGAGAACAGGGACATGGAGACCCGCAGGCTGATGCAGAAGGGGCTCTACTCCATGGCGGGGGGTCTCCCCGAGGGGACCGGCCCCGAGGATGGTCATTGCCAGCGTGGGGACAGCCAACCCGTGCCCCAGGCCAACACTGAGTGCATGGAGGGTTGCTACCAGGTGGATCTCTCCTGCCAGCCCTGTCTTGGTCCTGACGGCAAGTGGTCCAACTGCTACGGCCCCAACAGGCTCCAGACCACGGCCGAGCTCCTCCGGCACCCGGCAGCGTCCCCTGCCGCCTCCCTCCTCAGCGTCCGCTCCGGCGCCTCCGCGGAGGCCAACCTCAGCCTCTCCTGCCGCGCCGGGGCCGAGTCCCTCCTCTCCTCGGCCGTCGGGGCCTTGGCGTTGCCCGTCATCAAGCTCAACAACTGTTTGCTGGACGCGGCGGCACGAGGGGCTGGCAAGAAGGCAGAGGGGGGTCCTGCTGATCCCCCTACTGAAGCACCGCAGCTCTCCCGGACTCTGCTCTCCAGGGGTGGCAACGTCACGCCCGGTGGCCAGGACCATGGTGGTGATGGCCACGTCATCGTCAACGTGGACGGCGGCTGCCCCGGTGTGGAGCTCCGCCTGGACACGCAGCTCCACACCCCGGGACACTCCAAGTCCCTGGACCTGGGCCAGCCGGGGGGGCTGCTGGTGGCCCCCATGAAGAACCGGAGCTGGCCCCGGCTGGACCACCTCAGCCTGGTGGGTTATGCCAAACTGGAAAGTGCTGGCGAGTCCTCAGACCGGCTGCTGGAGCCCAGCGAACCCCCAAGCCGGGGCGAGCCCTGACCCAGCTCCTGGGCCGTGGGGATGGAGCCGGGGGGCACGCGGGTCTGATGTCCCCACGGGCATTGGGGACTGTCCCTCATCCCAGCCCCCAGCACCCACCAGCGACCCCAGAATCCACATCCGCGAGAGGTTTGGGGTGATGTTTTTAAGCAGGTGCCAGGAGGGATGTACTGACGTGCGGCGCCAGGGGCCGACTCACCTGGGGTGGGGTGTCCTCTCCTGGCTGCCTCTCGATGACTTCCCAGTGGATGCCCTCGGCCTTACAAGCCCTTCTCCTGGTGGCTTTTCCAGAGGAGCCCTTGCTTTGGGACCCAACACAAACTGTGGGATGGGGGCAGGCAAAGCCCCACCGGCCCCCGCGGCACTTTATTTCAGCAGGGTTGGGGGGAGGGATGTTTTGGGGGGTGGTGTCCCCTTGCCAAGCCTCAACCCACTGGGAAATTTGCTTGATTGGAGCACGTAAGCCCGACAGGGCTATTAAATATTATCTCGATGCCATGCAGTCCCACCTCACCTCGTCACCTTCCCCGTGGGATGCTCGGGGTGGGCAGCGCAGTGTCCGAGGCCGTGCTGCCTGCCCCGGCTTAGCTGGAGGGTGGAAGGATGCTCTGTAACTGTGGAATATTTGCAGGATAAGGGGATAAGTTCAAGGTTTGGTTGCTTTTGTGGGTTTTTTGCAGAGCAACGATGCAGAAGGTGCCTGGGGGAGCTGCAGGCAGTGAGGTGCTGCTGCCCCCCTCCCGCTGTGCAGGCAGCTGCCAGATTAAAACAGAGTCGCTGGGGTAGAGCGATTCCCAAAGCCCGTCTGCGGGTTGGGGTTTTTTTGTGCTCATTTTGGTGGGGTGAAGGATGCAGGTACTGGGAGGATGCAGGCAAAGGGAGGGATGTGATGGGGTGGAGAGGAAGGGGTGAGTGGTGGGGCTGGTTTTCCTGGGCCCCCTTGGGTGCTGATGTGGGTTTTTTTCGTGCCTTTTGGATGCAGAACAGGAGCTGTGCCAGATGAGGCCAGGGAGCCTGGGGTGCGTGTTTAATAACAGCCCTTTGACCACCACTTTAACAGAGCTGGGGGCTGTGCAGCCCAAACAGGGATAGAGCCGACCCAAAAATGTCCCCCAAAAGGGCAAAAAGCAGAGGAAGGAGAGAGAAGGGCCAGAGCAACCACACCAAAACTCAGCAGATCCCAATTTCAAAGGTTCCAGCCCCAACCCCCCAGCTGCTCACCAAGATCAGCCGCAGCTGGGGGATGATCCTCCCACCCCACACCTGATGCTACTCAGCACATCGAGCTGGTTTGCAGCCTTTCCTTCTCCTCCTCCTTACTCCTCCCCACCCCACAGCAAGGGACTCTACCTACCCGGTAAGTCCTTCCTTAAGATTTAAAGTCCTTGGGCAGGAAAGCACTCTGTAAGCGGCCGCACACTTGTCGTACAGCCAGGGAATGCAAATGTTGGTGCATTATTTAGGGTGAGTGCTCTTGCTACAAATCTCCTTGCTCAGGTGCTGGGAAGATGAAGTGTCGGGGTTTTCCATGCCAGGGCTGAGGCTGTTGCAATGTGCACCGAGCGATAGTGCAGTGCACTGCTACGCAGTGGGGCGTGGATGTGTTTTGTGGTGCTATAAAGCTTTGTGACTTTCTGGCGAGGTATACAGGGTGTTGCTTTTGGATGCTTTATTTTAAAAAAGAGGACATAAGGGCAATGCTGAGTCCCCCTCTGCATTAATGAGCTGGTATGAAGCCAAGGGTGCCCGTCTTGATGCTTCCCGGCACCCAAGGGAGCCAGGACGGCTGGAGCTGGGGTGGGTTTGGGCTTGGTTGCTTGACTTTTTTTTTTTTTTTTTTTCTTTTTCTTTATTTTTTGGCTCTTGTGGGTTTGTAGGTGTCCTGCACAGACTTGCTGATGCCCCAGGTTCCACACATTCCTCCTGGAGACCTTATTGCGGCCTTTCTGGAATTAAAAGGGGCCTGTAAGAAAGATGGGGACAGGCTTTTAAGCAGGGCCTGTTGTGATAGGACAAGGGGTGATGGTTTTAAACTAAAAGAGGGAGATTCAGGCTGGACATGAGGAAGAAATTGCTGATACTGAGGGTGTTGCTTCTATGGAGGGTTAGGGATCAACGTGGTGCCACCAGCCCGGCTGCTGCAGGATGGGAGGTCGCTCCCTGCCTCTGGCTTTGACTTTCCTCCTGTGCTTCAGCTTCCCCAGTTGCAAAGCTCATGGCTGGGCTCAGCGTGTCCTACCTGGCCTGTTGCAAATGCAATTCCTTCCTTTCAACTCTGTTTATCCCAGACCCTAAACCACCCTGGGCTCTCCCGTCTAGATGGGATGGAGCCGGCCCTGCGCCTTGCCTGGCTCCCGCAGCGCTTCCCTGACCCCGGGGCACCGCAGTGACCCTCTGGGGACACGACTGGCTGCTCGAGCCCCAAAATGAGAAGAACGACCTAAAAATAACCTGGGCTGGAACAAGCTGGCGTTTGGATGGGAACTTTTTCCTCCCAGGGTGAATGCTTGCACCTCTGGGTCCTGGGTCGGGGTCTGAGATGGAGACCCGAAAGGGCCAGGGATGGACGACGAAGGGAAATGGCTTTTGTGGCTCCTTCCCGAAGGATGAGACCTCCGCGATGGAACCATTGCCTTTGGTGTGGGATCCAGGGGCTGCAGCTTGGGCTCGGTCCCTGGGGGCCTGCGGGCGGCTGCTGCCTCTGCTGGTGTTGGGACAAAGGGTTTGTTTTGGATTTTTTTTTATTTATTTGCATCTCTCTAGATTGCCATGGTGTTTGTTTACCTAATATTTTCCCTTGCTTGTAGCCAGGCAAAATGCCACAGGGCTCCAGGCTTGGCAGCCTTTGCAGTTTGGTGGGGCTAAAGGGGAGCGATAGGGCTCAGCCCAGCCCAGCTCTGGGCCGGGGTCTCACCACCCTCAGTGTAAAGCATTTCTTCCTCATGTCTAGCCTGATGGTGATGCTGTGGCCGCTGAGTGGGGGACTGACCACCCAAAGTGCAGCTGAGCAGCAATTTACCCATTTCTTGGCTGTTTGTCCCCAAACACGGTGTCTTCGGAGCTGCGGTTTGTGCCAGGTTGGGGCTCTTCACCCTTACCTAAAGGAGCTGGGACCCCCACGAGCCTCAGCTCCTCAAGACAGGGTTAATTAAAGGGCATTTTGGTGCAACCCTAATGGGGTCGGACACAGTGATGAGCACTGGCTTGGGGAAATAACATGATGTTTGACTCTTCCTGATTGTTTTAAGTAAATCAAGCTGCTGTGACACGTTAGGGAAAAGCAGCTCCAGTGGTGGCTGTTTCCCAGTTATCTGGGGCCAATTTCTGTGGTTTCTTTGTAATTTTTGCTTTGAGATTTAATACTTGGAGAGGCTTGGAAGTGAACTGGCCAAAGGCAGGGTGGCTGTAAGATGCAGTGACTTGTCTCTAGAGCCATTTGAATTTATGTTGCTTTTAGCATGTGAATATAGACATGTGCGTGAGCAGCAACAGGGCTGTGTAACCCTTCCTTTTCTCTCTGTTGGGGAAACTGAGGCACAGTGGATGGTACCACAGGGGGATGCTCATCCTGTCCAGTCTCCAGCCGCCCTAACTGGGCCAACTGGCTTTTGTTCTCTGTCAGCCTGGCGGCCAAGATGCACCATCAGCTTTCTGCTTGGTATTTCTGTCCCTCCAAAAGATGCTGCAGCCAGAACAAAAATGAGACAGGACAAAAAAAAAAAAAAAAAAAAGCCAGTTTGGACCATGTTCCTGCTCCAGTTCAATCACATTTGCTCAGGGCTGGGCGGCAGCTGCGGAGCAGAAATGCACCCGAGCTCACCTCAAATTCTGTAGCTCAAGGAGGTTTGATACTGGAAGATGATGCTTTAGGGAAAACTTAGAATCTGGGGCTCCTTTTTAGCCCTTTCTGGTCCCACTGGCTCTGCTGGGGATGCACTTGGGAACTGACAGGCCTGACTGAGGTCAGAAAAAGCAAACTGTCACAAAGCCAGGCTGGGGAGAGACAGGAATAAAAAAGCCTTCAGGGCCCAGGAGACAGTTTTGTTTGAAAATTTATTGAAAAATGCAATACAAGAAGCAATACCGAACACTTATGTCTAAACGCTATGGCACCTTTCCCTTTGATTTACTATGAAAGTTCAAAATAAGAGCTCCCATCACTAGTCAATCTATAAAGATTCGTGAGTTTTAAAAGTTCCTATTTTTATAAAGAAGAATGTAAACAGCTAGCCTAGACAATTCACAATTGCCTTAAAAAAATTGTACAAAGCTCCTTCATATTCTCAACTAAATTATTTTTTTTGTTGTTTACAAGTTTCATCTCTAAGGCTGGGACACTACCACCTCTTAAGGTAATTGTACAATTAGAAGAAAAATCAGCAAACCACAGTTTATGAAAACCAGAAAGCAGTCAGTCCTTTGCTAACACATCTGTGTTGGTCAGCGACTGCTATTTGGCAACCGGAGCTGCTGTTCCAGTTTAATGGAGGAGAACGCAAGCTCCTTGCCTTCCTTTCTATAAAAACATTCATTCATATATAAATAGCTTCCATATAATGTATATTATACAATCAAGACAGTCTCTGGGTGAATTTGTGGAGTGGGAAGAGCTGGGAACATTCATATAAATAGACATTACTTAGCTGGTTTGTCTCTAGAAATGACACAGCATGTGGAGAACCAAGGATTTAAAGACCCGTCAGCGGTGGAAGGGGCACGGGCAGCCCCGCCACAGCCCTGGCCCAGCATGGAAGAAGCTTTTTCTGCTCGTAACAACTTTTATCTTCTTCCCAGGCCGCTCCTGTCCAGCTCCCGGGCTTGATGCTGTGTCAGCTGGAGGGTCAGCAGGGTGATGGCAACACTTAGCGAGGCGATAACTTGTTTAAAAATACTTGTGGAGAAGCAAAAACTTAGAAGGGGGAAGTGTGAGAATGCGCAACCTGGAAACAGCCACCCAAAATCCAGGGAAAAAAAAACCACCCAGGGCCAAGATTCAGCTTCATACCACGTTCTTTTAAATTCTCCTGGCACCCAAGTGCCTTTAAGTGCTATGGGCAAACTTAGTTTATCTGGTAGAGCTCAGAAATCCTCTTAGTGCTGGCTCAGTGTGCTTGTTTGCTCCTCAGGTAGCTGCTCCAGGGTGAGAAGGAAGGACTGAGCAACAAAAAGCAAAATTCCTCGGAAAGGGCCACGGCCGGAGGGATGCTCAGCGTGACAGGCGGTTAAGGCAAGTGTTACCCAACTAAGCTGAGAACAGCGGGGACGCGGAGCTGTCACAGGCTCTGCGCTGCAGCGGAAGGAAGGAAAGGGCTGTTCAGACAGGAATAGGAAGACTTGATCTCTGCACTGCAGCTGTGGGGCCGAGGATTCCCGAAATCCCCAGCGCAGGATGCTGGTACCCAGCAGAGCATCACCGGAGGTGACCGTGCACACGGCCAGCAAAACTCAAGGAAAGTAAAAAATACAGCAGCTCCAGTGTTTCCAGCATAGTCTCCAATCAATACTGACAGCTTCATTAAAATTGCACCTGACTGTGAGAAGCTACACCAGCCCCAGTGTCTCTCAAAGGCTGTTTGCAGCCAAGTCTTTGCAGCCTGAGCTAAATCCAGTGATTCCTGAAACACACTATTCAAATTTACAATAGCAGAGAGCTTTTTTTTAATTTGCCATTTTCTTCCCATCCTTGACTGAGGAGCAGCAGCAGAGCACTCCCTGCCCTCAGCTACCAATGTGCCACACTATATATAAATATATAGATATATAAAAAAATCACAACCTCAAAGTGTACTAAAGTGTTCACAAGTATCTGGGCAGACTCTTTACAAAAGCTGCTTGGTTTTTGGTTTTGTTTTCTTTTTAAATTTAAATGCTGGAAAGAGAAACCAGGGCGTGATTAAAACATTTCCATGAAGTTCAGAAAGCAGCAGCTCAGCCCCGGGTGCTGTGGAGGGAAGCGCATCCAGCCACAGAACAGACATTTTCTGGTCATCCCCGCTGGTAAGCTCACCCTAAAGTTGCAGACACTTAGCCCTGGTGTTTCATTCCAGCAAGCCAGTTATGAAATACAGACCTTTAAGCCAGCATGGAAGAGGGGGTGGCAGCACCTTCCACATGGTTTGGCTCTATTATGACCAGCAACACCTGATACATCCTAAGATTTCTTGTTCAGCCTCTCCAAATACAGCTTACAGGCCTAGGAAGGATTGTCTAAAGGATTTAAAATTAAATGACAGTAGGATATAAGCCCTGGTAACATGTTCAGCTTTAAATAGAACTGTGAGGGGACAAAAAAAACCCCAAACAACAAGCCAACCCATGACTTACAAAAAACCCCAAACCCTAATTTAAATATCATGAACATGAACAAGTGAAGAACTACGACACCGAAAAAAAAGAGTTACTGTGAACGCTGCATAAACCTACCTTAATAGCATTCAGAGTCCAAATACCTTAAACACACACTTCTAAGGGCTTTTTAATGTAACAGCATCTAGAAAACACCAACGGGTTGGTAGCACTTGGCAGAGACACACGGGAGGAAGGCGAGGTGCTATCCCAGTCCTCTTAAAGCTCTAAAATTCACAGTATAAGATACTTGAAGCAACTTCCAGTATTCCTTACATCTATAGTCAGCTATGAAGATGTGTGCATAGGCTACACCACAAAACCCTACTTGTGTTCACACATCGGGGGCCTGAAACCCAATGGGAAGGAAATTCAGAGTGAAAGCTCAAGCTTCCTAGAGCTAAAAAAAAAAAACCAACAAAACCAAAAACAAACACACACAAAAATAATAATAATTAAAAAAAAAAAAAATCAAGAGGCAATTGGAAACGCCACACAAAACTGAAGTCTTGACTTTTTTAAACTGACTCTCCCTGCAGAAGGACCCATGGCTTTCGGAAGGCGCGTACGGATCCCGCACATGGAATATGCACCGATGTGGCTTTATCTCCGTTCTCCCTGACAAGGCGGAGGGAATAACAACTTAAACCAGCGACCCTTGGAGCCCTGTGAGGTGTGGCAGGGGCTGTAGCTGAAGAGGCTAATGCATGAGAGGGAATGCAAAATTGAAAACCTGTAAAAAATACTCAGTACAGTTAGAAATATGGCATACTTTTGTCACAATATGTATTAAAAAAAATCCAAAACCCTATATCCAATAGGATCCAGTGGAGTCTGGAAAATCCCAAGTAAAATGTCAAAGCACAACTCCTAATACATTATATGAATGTCTCTGAGCGTCAAGTCTTGTAAATCTGAGGTCTTTGTGCTCCAGGTAGTTTCTTGGTAGTTTTGCTGGTTTCTTTTTCCTGGCGTTGTGTCTGGCAGGAACGCTTCCTAGGGAGAGAAACACACGGCAAGTTAATGGCTGCAAACAGCTGGACTTCTGGGAAAGAGAGGAACCTGCTGCCCTGACACCATCGGAGAACTGAAATCAGAAGGTTAGTTGCCACCAACAGCACAAACACCCTTCAAGGACCATGTCTGAAGAGCCACAAGTTCAGGAACCCTTAGGAAACCTGTGCCATTTTTGTTAATATTCACGTTTAGAGAGTTAAAAAGCTCAACTACAATGTCTGTTAAACCACACGGTCTCTTCCCTCACTGATTTTTTTTCCATGTCCCAAAGTTCCGGTTTTGTGGGGATGAGGCAGGACACGCGCCGGGCAGCGCACGGCCCTGACTTGGGCAACACCAACATCACCGAGGTGGGGCAGGACGGGCTTTACAGAGCTCCTGGATTCCTCACGCAGCTCTTTCCAAAAACCACCAAAACTGCAGAAAAGGGACCTTTCCAGCTCAAGGGTCACCCAGCACTGACAGAGAATCATTTCGCTTGGAAAAGCCCCTCAAGATCACCGAGTCCAACCGTTCCCCCACCCCCGGCACTGCCCCGTGTCCCGAGAACCTCATGTCCGTCTGTCCAACCCTCCAGGGATGGTGACTCCAGCACTGCCCTGGGCAGCCTGTTCCAATGCCCCACAGCCCTTTGGGGAAGAAATTGTTCCCCACATCCAACCTCAACCTCCCCTGGCGCAACTTGAGGCCGTTTCCTCTGGTCCTGGCGCTTGTTCCTGGGGAGCAGAGCCCGACCCCCCCCGGCTCCAAGCTCCTTTCAGGCAGGTCAGAGACCAGAAGGTCTCCCCTCAGCTCCTGTTCTCCAGCTGAACCCCCAGCTCCCTCAGCCGCTCCATCACCCTTGTGCTCCAGCCCCTCACCAGCTCCGTTCCCTGCTCTGAACTGGAGCTGCTGGTACATCAGGGTGTTCAGTAAAAGCAAAAACATCCCCAGCACAAGAGCCATGGAGCTTCTTTCGGACAGTTCTGGCTCACATCCACTGCAGGCTTAGTCTGTATTTATGACTGCTTCATCAGCCTTAAATGATTTAATAGGAACAGCCTGAATGGGACTCATCAGCTAACAATAATAATAACAACAATAATAATTTCGCTTAAAACTCTGACCGTATTTAGCCAAACCTCACTTGCGCTGAGATGGAGCCCCCGCCATGGGGGGCAGCACCTGTCACCCATCTGCGCATCTCCCCACTTACACAGCCCAGCTACTCCTCGGCGATCTCGGTCTCCTGGTGCACGACCACTTTGGTCACCGACATGTCTGGGTGCTGCTCCTTGGCCGCTTTTATCGCCTGCGCTAGAACCTGAAAGAAAATCACAGTTCAGAGCGTGCCAGGGGCTCCTCAGGGACACGAGACTGTTCCTGACTCTGAGGAGAGAAAAACAAATTCACTTCAGCTGAGCAGTTTGGTGACTTCTGATGGTGTTAGATTATTTTTAAAAGGAAAAGCTGTTTTATAAGAATACCCCACATCTCTCCACTGCCCCATGGTAGAAGATGTATGAGAGCAATTAAACAAACCCTGTTCATTCTTCCAGCAAGTGTGATGAGCACATTTCAGACACAGAATCACAGAATAGTTTGGCTTGGAAGGGACCAGGGTCTCACCACCCTCAGTGTCAAAAAATTATCTCACGTCCAGCCTAAATCTCCCCTCTTTTAGTTTAAAACCATCACCCCTTGTCCTATCGCAACAGGCCCTGTTCAAAAGTCTGTCCCCGTCTTCTCAGACATTTTCTCTTGAAATTAATAAACTAGTTCTTGTTGTATGAATATTCTCCAGCCCCATGATACTTGCAACTAAAATTAAATCCAAAGTATAATTCTCTGATGACAAAGCCACCACTTCCAACACACGCCAGAGGCCAATGAAGCTGACTCATCAGAAATGTCCCACACAAAGCTGATGAGATTTAATGCAGGTCCTGAGCACTATGAAATGACTTCTGGCACAACAGCGCTTCAAAGTTACTAGAAAATTAATGCAGATCACCCAGATGTCAAGGAAAACTTTTTTTCCCCCCACATTTTCAAGGATTTTTAAAAAAAATTGCATTTGTCCAATCAAAACTTTGCTGCCAATACCAGAGCAGAATTAAGCTTTGCTGGCCCAGCTATACAGCTCCACACTGTCCAAAAGGAATTTATTGCTGAAATCAGTTGTGAAGGTTTCTTTCTACCCAAGTAAAATCTCCCTAGGTTGTTTTCTGGCGAAGTTATCTTCAGAAAGGCAGCCTGACTGTCTGGTTCGTGCCAGGTCTGAGCAGCTCTTCTGGGTCATATTCGAGCTCCTACCTGGTCGTGGTCTACATCTGCATCTCCCGTGATGACAATCCTCTTCTCAATCCGCGTCTCTGAAATGCCACCTTTTACAGTCTAGTACAAAAGGAAAAACTACTGTTAGTCTGGCAATGAAAAGGAATTTGAGTGCACGGGGGCTGCCTGTCTAAAGGCGGTATCCAAAAATAGCGTTACCAAATCCTACTGTTACACCACGGTGTCAGAATCATGGGAGGAAACTGCTGCCGATCAAAGAAATAACTGTCAAATATTTATTTTCTTATGACTGAGCCAGGGAAGAGCTTTGATTCCCAGTACGGTTCTTTCCCGTTGTCCCGCAGGACAGTCAGAGCCTGCGTCTGCAGACTGTGCTGCATTTAATACAAAATACACAGTCAAAATTCAACACAGGCAAACCTGGGACCCATGTGCTTTGTTTCAGGTATTAATCGCATTTTTCTGAAAAGAACTGGGGTTTAGGCTTTTTTTCTGTTATGTGACTCTGCCCATCTCTCTATCATGTTGTTTAGTTATTTTTGTTGTTTTATGGTGTTACCTTCGTGATCTGCGTGGTGGTGGTGCTGCTGGTGGTTTCCGAAGTGATGGTCTGAGCTGTCAGCAGGATGCCGGGGTCTAAATCTCCATTGCCACCATCCGTCTGCGGGACAGAAGGACAGACTGTCAGTCTGGGCAGGCAGGACAGGCAGAAACAGGGTCTCCACATCAACAAGAGTCTCCGCACAGACAGAGCAGGATGCAAACTGAGGACAGAAACTCCATTGTGGACCACAGGACACATGAGTTGATCTACAGGTTACTCAGTTCCCATCCTGCATGACTCAACCTTTCGAGGTTTGCAAAAAAAACCTCAAATAAATCATCCTTTCCAACTCATCCTGGCCGTGCTGTCCGTGTCTTCCTTACTGGAAGGGCCAGTACATCCCTAAGGAACAGCATCCCCAGCACGGTGCTGGGACAGTATCTGGAGTTACCACAAGGTGGGACCATTTTCCACAAACTGGAAGAAATCTCCTGGCACATCACAAGGCAGTGCGCGCAGGGTTGACTTCTGCCAGCCGCGGAGGTGCCCTTGTCCATCTCATTTTCCAGTTAGAAACTCTAACAGCAGTAGCCAGAGCAAAACTCCTGTTTTGCTCCTACTCGCTGAGAAACAGGGCAATGCTCACCATGCAGATGTCCAAATTGCACTCGGGAAGATGCTGAGCAGCCACGGGATTCCTCAGGAATCCCAAATTATACAAGTTTGGTCCATGGGGTACCCGTAACCAAACTCGCATCCCATGGGCACTGCACTCGAGCAGCAGAGCGTTGGATGCTTCTGTTACTATAATACCAACCACAGTTACGACAAATTCACAAAGCCTCCAAATTCTCAAATACATAAATAAAACCTGTTTTAGATTGAGGATTAATTTTAACCTCAGCAACGGACCCATACCTGCATATGTTGGTATTGCTCCACTAATATTTCTCGTCTCCCATCACCAGATATCCACCCTGGTTGCATTTTATACTATACTTTTGTTTTTCAACACCTGTCTCAGGATTGGAGCCTAAAGGACAATCAAATAATTTTTAAACCAAGTTCTGAAGAGGCATAAACAGCAAAGAGAGCCAGGAAAACAAGACAAGGCATCTCTTGCAGAAAAATGCCAACTCAGGTTAATTCCATGCAGTCAAATCTACATCCTGAAGCCAGCAGTCGCTGAAGATAAATTCTGTTTGCACGCACATCTTAAAAAAATAATTACTCTTCAGGGATAGTAAGACACTGCTCCTCTAAAAACACCAGATGCACCTGGAAATTGCGTCCACAGCATTGGTTAAAGTCTGTGCTGCTGCCTCATCTGGAAGATTCACAAACAAAATGCTCACTTGAGTTTAATTAAGCCCTGGAAAATGAATCAGAACACACCTTACCTGTGCAGCTTCGTAGGTGATGGTCTTCGTCTCCGTGTGGACGATGGGGACTTCTTTTGTGGGAATTTCGCTTTTGACGGCACTGGACACGTCGGAGATGGTGACTGTCTGGGTCTTCACCAGTGGCGGCTGCGGGACAGGGTTAAAAACATCTCCATAAAGAACAATTCAGCATTTCCATGTCGTGACCGTGCTGCTGGCGAAATGTTCTGACACTGATCTGATAAAAGCACTGCGGGAACCAGGCTCAGCCTGGAGATCTTGGGATTTTAAGCCTCTAGAATGACACACAGCTCAGGGGGCAGAGGTGAGGATTAAACAGGCAGAAAAATCCTCCAGACCTCCCCAAACCGTGCCCTGGGGTCAGCCCAGCCCAGGCTTTAAGGGTTTATCCGGTGTGTCACAATACCACAAAGAAACTGTCTCTGCTGATTATTAACTTTCTAATTACTAGGAGCTCATTGCCAGCTGCCAGTAAAAGATGACCCTCATCTACTGATAATGATGTTGAGATTAACACAAACCCTGGTCAAATAAAGACTTGATCACAGCTGAGAAGCTTTATCTTGACTGCAAGTGAAATGCTGTTTTATTAAAAACCTCATCAGATCCTAGGTCCTTTAACTTTTATTAAATCAATGTCAGACAAAACAGAAACGTGACATCTCAAAAGAGAAATGGGGGTGGGAAAAAAGAGAAATCAGTTGTTCCACCACCTGATAATTATCCAGAAAAAAGACAAAGTTAGTTCAGACCCACAGTGTTTTCCCAGAGGGCTTGATTTCTGCTCACCGTCCCCAAACCTGACAGATGCCACCATGATTGTTAGCGGGGGGAGTAAACATCCATTTGATGGCAAGCAATTAACGGCAACACTGAAGCAGGCAAAAAACATCTCCCATGGTGGGGAGCAGAAAGGGGACACCAAAGCCATGTTCACCATGGAAAAGTACGTTCGACAGCGCTTCAAATTTGCTCTGCTGCGCTAAGGCTCAGTCTCCAGTACAGTGGGAGACGGCAAAAACCTCGAGGAACTAAAATTACGTGCCTTTGGAGCCTAAATATTTCCCTTTTTGGGGATGTAACAGGATGCTTTGAGCAAAGAAAGGCGCTGTGGTGACTGTATTTAATGCAAAGATGAATTGAGAGGGGCTCATTTTAATGCAAAAGATAAACTGAGAGGGGCTTGTGTGCACTGACTGCGGGAGATTAACCGGCTAAGCAGCTCTGAGCACGAGTCCGAGCCAAGCAAACACAATCCCTCGGGTTCCGTGGCGTCTGCTTGCTGCAGTGTTTGGGGGTCCCGCTCCAAAGCCAGCCCGGGGTTTGGGGGAGCAGGCGCTGGGACTCACTACCTGGAAGCAGCGAATGACCACCGGCAGCCTGTTATTAACATCCGAGTCGTGCCACTCGCCATTTAGCTTCCTAAAAGCAAATTTGTCTTCGCCATCCTCCGCCACCTCCTCCTGCGCTGCCCGGGGAGAGGTGGCAGGGCTGGCGGGGGGCTTGGGCCCACAGAGCTCCCCGTCTTTCTCCGCATCTGCGCAAACCCCCTTTTTGCATCTCGGGTCCTGCTCCTCGCTCGCGGGGAGGCTGGGAGTCGCCTCCTCCTCCTCCTCCTCGCTGCTTAGGGAGGAAGCAGCGGAGTCCCGGCCGGGAGAAGGTTCGGAGGCGGGTGGCACTGGGGTGTCACTAAAAGCTACCACCTGCTTTGAGCCCCCCCGCGCAAAGCCAGAGGTAAGAGCGCTGCTCTCTGGCACTGCCGCCACATCCTCTCGGGACAGAAAGTCACTCATTTTCTAAAAAGAAATGAATACACACACAAACAAAAAAAAGGCCAGAGAGAGAGAGAGAAAGAGAGCGTTAGGGAGAATAGGAGGTCATGGAGCATCAAGACAAAACATCTGTTTCTTATAATAATCACACCTCCAATAACACATGCAACAGTGGGGACGCCTGAAAACCTTTGTGCTACATGATGGATCCAGTGCACGTGCTGACACGGCCTTCCTGGTACATTAATAACCCACTCTTTAAGGAATTTATTAAAACGACTCTCTGCAACTGAAGGAAGAGCCACCACTAAGCACTTTCTGCTCAGTTTGGACGCAGGAATAATTCCAGTATAGCAAGTGGGGACTTGGCACATTTACAAATGCAACAAAACCCACCAGCTACACCAAAACCACACCCCAATTCTGCTTTTAACTCCTTGAAATATTTTAAACTGAGCTTTAATTTGCACGTGGAGGTGATGGGAATAAGCCCAGAATTCATGTGTATGACAATCCCCAGAGCCTGTGCCCCTGGAAAACTCACAGCTCACAGCACCCTCTTGGCTGTTGCTGTCTCCAGGATAATTAACACAGACTTGTCATTATGGCATCGATACAATTATTCTAAGAACATCTACAAGTTATTATTGAAATCAGCTGCTTCAATTACCGAGAGGCTCCTAAACTGATGACGCAGCCTGATCACCTGGAAGAATTTGTCTTATTTCTTCTAGAAACCAGTTCAATTAACTCGCACAAATTAGCACAATACTTTTCAGCTGACGAATAAAGAAATTTGGCTTTAACTGGAAAGTCAGATGTTCACGCTACCCCATCATTGTCGTGCTGGTCTGACTGCTCAACACAGCGTGTTTGACCATTTATTTGGCACTACTGAATTTTTTCTAACATACTTTATATCCCAAAAAGCAACTGGCGCATGGAAACCTTTGCAGGAGCAAAACCACCTGCAGGTACAACATAACTGGCATTTGCGATGGTGCATGGGAGAGGAGAAGACGTGTACCAAAGCAAATCAGCCCTCTGAGAACCAACGAGCGTGTCCAGAGCACTGGAGAGGTTTGGGCAGAGGGTTTAACTAAGCCTGGTACTATCCTGCTTTCCACTCAGCTCCCGAGCAAGGTCTCAACTAGGGCTTCTCACACCTCTGGGGTCCCTCTGGCCAGGAGGGAATTGACAGTGACAGAAAAAAAAGAGTTAAAACATGAAAAAGACAGAAAAGCTTCAGCAAAAACCAGCTTTTTGCCCCAATGATTAATATTTTATATGCACTGAGAAGCAGCATTTCAGTCGCGGGCGGTGAATGGTGGCTACAGCCCTGTCCTAAAAATTGTGTTTCTCTCATTATTGATGTGGAAAATTGCCTTCAAGGATGGGCAGAGTAAGCACCTACAATTTTACACATATCAAAGTTGTCACATCAGGGAACAAGGAGGGGAAAATCCCAGAGAGATGCTGCTTAATCAATGCCATTACTATTGCTTCTTGATAATTAACCTCACAGGGGATTTCTTGTAACTTTGTATAAAAACAGCCATGTATCTGTTCATCCAAAACCAGTGATTAAATTTTCATACAAGCACAGCAAGTCCATTTTGTCAACTCTTATTCTAATTTTGGCAGTGGTATTAAGATGAGCAGAAACTGTTGCCTCACTTTCTATTAAGCAGATTCTCTGGGCAACCAAAAAACTGTAATTTGTGCTTAAAATGTGGGGTCCGAAGCCTGTGGGTTATCCAGTACGGTGCATTTTCTGCACACCAGAGGCTCTCACCCTGATGGACCCCATCTAATGGCACAGCTCAATGGTGCATTAAGAACAAGAACTGCTTTATGTAGGAACAAATAGATGCTTATTTTAGCATCATTTCAAAAAAATGATTCTTCCACCATTCCTCCCGGGTATTTTTCAGTCCCCTGCTTCTTTATTGTTGCAGATGGATTACCTGGAAGATTTCTGTCCATTAGGATTTCAAGCCTCTTGGGCTTCTCTTAGGTTCTTGGGATATTGCTTAGGAAAACGCATTTAATAGGACTGAAGAGACAGCGATCAGCACTGTGATGATCAGGTCTGACCGCACACACAGGGAAATGTTATTTCTGATCAAAACCCACTTCCATGTGCTCCCCCAAAGGTATAGCCAGCTCCCACCCTCATTTTGCCTAATGCAAGATGTTATTCTACTGCAATATTCCAAAAAACAGAATGGGAGTGGATGTTTTCAGCCTTGAACACCCGTGTCTTAATTTTGCTTTAAAACCTGTATTTATATACTGCCAATATACTCATCTCTCCTTAATTATATATGCTAAATCTTACAAATTAATCATAAGATCTTGCAAAGATGCAGCACATCTTCTGGAGTTTAATGGAAAACGCCTCAGGAGGAAGATTTCTTTACGTACCAGCCAGGGAACTACTTGAACCAAGAGGAAGAATCACAGATAAAACAAAGCAGATTAAGCAGCTTCACCAACACGAATCTATTTAAGAGACAAACATTTGCATCCATTCAAAACAACTTCCCAGCTCCCTTTTGTAGACAGAAAAATGATTTGCATTTTGGACATATCTTGCATGGTAAAAGCATAAAGGAAGAGAAAAGCTGAAATGAAGCCTATAGCGTAAATAAATTGCTCATCAGTAGAGCCAAGTGCAGCAATAAACATGCAAACTCTAAAGACAGAATGAAATCCTGATAAGATCAACTGATCAAAAGCACTTTTTTTTTCTTGCCTTCCTGTTCCACTGGTAAGAAGACAGGCTAATTGAAAGGTATTTGTCAGACTAATTGAAAGGTATTTGTTTCTAGATAAAATAATCTATTTACACACACTTCTTTTTTTAGACACAGCAATGTCTGTTCCTGTATTTTAAAATGCAGTTTGCATGTAGGCTGGAAAATACTATCTTCTTATAAAAAACCACCTTCCCTAGGAATTCGAACACCTGCTACAAATTCTGATCTTATCAAGATTTATTTTAATTTGCAAATGCAAATGCATTCTTACTTTCAGGACTCAGATTTGCAGAGTTCCGAGCCCTCCCTGAGCCCCATGAAACTTGGGAGCGCCTGGGCTGCAAACTCCTCATTTCCAGAGACACAAACCCAAACCAGGGAAGCCTAAATCAAGCATAAAGCAGAGTATTCGCATAAGCCGTACACAGTGTAAAGAAAATACAGGACAGGGTGCAGTGCTCCAAAAGAAAAAAAATCAAGCCAGACATGAATGCAGCTAAAACGTGACCTTGCTAAATATAAATCTTTGTGCACCTGATGTTGACAAATACTGAGGATATTGCTTAATTCAAGCATTAGCATGTAAAATATGACACAGGATAACTCAGACTGGGGATAAATTAATAACAGGCTTAATTGCATGGCTGATACCAAAAGGATTTATTTTTCTTAAAAAGTGGTTTTGTATGCATTTTTTTTGCCTGTATCTTTTCAAGAAACTACTGGTTTGGATCGGGCTATATTCGTACGAACCAGCTGCCCGAGCGGATGCTGGTTTTCTGCAGCCTGTGCAGACACACTGCTGCCTCTCTCCCCAGAAATACTCAATTATCCTCATCCCAAACCAGACTCTTACCCTGCAGGAAACTTAAGGAGCGCTAAAACGATGCCAACCTGCAAAGACATTTTATAAAAATTGATAACAAGATGAAATTACAGTGCATGCCAACTCTCTACAGCCACCCTATTCAACCCTATAAATTCAGGCGAGTTAGTAGTTCCCAGTCCCCTTTTTGTTTGCTATGGCATCGCGGTCGTTTGCGCTGGCGCGTGTTATTAGGTCATCCCCGAACAAGTGTCCACAGGAGCTAACGGGCTCAGTGTGACCGTCGACAGACACACGAGTGGATGATGATGATGCTTTTGCAGTGAACCACACTCACCAGCGAGAGCTCCTGGCTCAATTGATGCTCAATCTCACAGCTGTCCAAGCATTTGGGTAGAAAGTATTATAAAGCAGAAAACAAGAGATCCGGGTTTTACAATACCTGCCATGCCTTACAGAATTTCTTTACCTTAAAGACTGAAGTTTAAAAGTTTAGAAGCTGTTCAGCAAACTCTCGGTATTTGAAAATGATGGCCATTACCTACGGATTTGCGTTTTGGCGCTGATTTTTTAATTGCCATTAATCTGGTCACAACATCCTGACCAGCCTAGTCAGACGACAGAAGGATAAAAGAGAATTTGACCAAAGTTAAAAGTAAGGCTAGAAAATACACAGCGTGCTACAAGCTTAAAAATACTAAACTTGTTGTCATGAACTAGAATCCCAAGATATTACATGATGCAGCAGCCACTTCCAATCCACCGCATCAACTATTTTGCACCATAAACCAACCTCCAGATCAATATGTAAGTTATTTTAATAAGGTTGCTGAGCAATATGATGCCAGAAGCGTTTCCTCCCCCCATCCACCCTGATCCCTTCCCATCCCTTCCGCGGGGCAGGTGCCCTTGGATGGGGGTATGAAGCTGCGCACTTCTTATTCCAAATTTCCTCTGCAGAGAAAAAGCTGCTAGGGGCATTGTGAACATCATTTAGAGTAGCAGCACGTGTAAACATCACTGTGTTTCGCAGCGTTCCATAAATGAAGTTTCTGCTCCGGGGGCAGGTTCACCCAGGAGAGCAGCAGCACAAACCTCGTGCTGCTCCATCGCAGCCAGATTTGCTTCCCTGCGATCGCTCATGACTGCACAAAACGAGCCAAACAGCTTATCCAGAAGTAAATAATCTTAGAGAAGAAAAGCTGCAAGTCAAAATAAAGAACGGGCCTGGATCCAGCCTCTAGAAACAACCTCAGGCAGCTCCAACCAGGGGCTTATATTGTATTGCCAGGCAGAAAGGCAGTGGTTAATCAGGAACATGGTTTCTTCACTTACAAAAATAGAAAGGAGCATTTTTGTCCTCAAATGAACACAGCGTGTCGGGGAGAGGCTTTTGCAGTTGTGTTGCGCAGGACCTGTGACGCTTTGGTTCTTGGGACAACTTTCTGCAAACGATTTTTCCTACTATTCAGTCTCAGAAGCGAAGCGGGAGAACATGTTAGTGTCACATTCAGTATTCTGGACAGAGCTGAACCTTTTTGACCCATCTGCAAACAAAGTCTTTCTTAAATCAAGCCGGACTTAATCTTCAATGGAATTATTCTGGCCAGTTAGGGAGTGTGCGTTACTGACAGCCGCTCCCCAGGAGCACGAAACCCAACAGACCCAACACCATGAATCCAACCTGGGATCTGGTGGCTCCTGGTTTGAGAAAGCAATACTGAGGGTTAGTCCAAGGAAGTCGTTAACACAGGCCGTATATAGCTTTTTTTGTTAATAAGCAGTGGAAAGAAGAATCTGATTTGCAATAACATTTATTAATGATAAATGTACATATTTACAAAGAAAAATCTGAGAAAAAATATAAAACCGAAAAAAGTGTTCCAAAAGAGCATTTTAGGTAAAAAAGAAAGTGTTTTTAGTCCCCACAAACTGATCCAACACGACTGCGTGCCACTGCTAGGAGAACCCAAAGAGGCACAAACCAAAGCTCGTCCTTCCCTCCACCTTCACAAACCATGACAGAGGCAACCAGGGACGCAAGAGAAACCACCGATATCGCGTTCTCCCATGTCACAGAGTCACAGAGCAGATGTCGCCCACCTTAAGCACACAGCAAAGAGTTTCTAAATGAATCCATAACCCAGATTTGGGCTAAATTTTTCTGGAAAGCACCCTACATCAGTCAGTCTGTAGGTCAGAAAAGGAGCCATCAACTCAAGACCAGGAAAAATAAAAATCCAATAAACCAGTGGAATAATTGTCAGAGTGACAAATTACTGACCCTCGTGTGAAATGAAAGACACTTGGCCCACGACCTTCCCGAGGACCCGTGGTGCGGACACAGCGAGTCCAGCAACCTCAGCACTGCACACGCCAACGAGCCCTTTGGAGCCAAGGCAGGGAAATCCACCTCTCCTCATTATTTCAGCATAGGGGGCAATACCGACTATCTAGTTCTCAGGGTCATCACCAGTTAGTGCACGAACGGCGAGGGAGGACCGCTGGTCTCAGCTTAACTCCGTACCCCACGCTGACACATGGAGAGTCCTCAGTTCATGTTCCACTGACCCGCACGGCAAAGCAGCACCCGGTGGGAGATGCGGATGATCCCCTCATCTATCTGTTCACTTTTAATAATGGGAAAGGAAAAAGGGATGTTATTTTACAGTAATGCAGACCTCGGACACCACCGATGACCATCACGTACAGAACCCGATACCAAATGCAGCCTCAGAGCTGAATCCGAGTTCCAAGCAACTGGCTCTGGCACTCTTGCTGCTTCAAAATACTGATGCCCACCTTCTCCTAAAGCACGAAAGCACAAAATTCTGTGTTTGATCTCAAGTTCGGAAGAGCTGATATTGGCATAAGAAGATTTAGAAAGTGAGTTTCAGGATTTGAAACCCCCCTCGTCACCGAGGGGTTGGACTAGCTGACTTTTGAAGGTCCCTTCCTACCCAAACTATTCTGTGATTCTGTTTCTCACACCAGTCTGGATGAGGTTACATGCTGTGGACATCCCGAAATTCCTTCTTTCAGCACAGCATCTTGCACAGACATCGAGGGAAAGGGGTAAAACCAGGAATCAACCAGCACAGCACTGGTATGTACCAGATTTATGATACAGGGACAAGATACACAATGTGCAGGAACGAGACCTGACGTGGATTGCCACAGGGCATGTCCGTAACTCCCTTTGCTTTGCAAGCAAATGGAAAAAAAAGCGGGGAAGCGACTGGCAAAGGGGCTGGAGCACAGCGGACACATCACTGCAGCGCTGAACGGATGAGGTTTCTGTTCCTGATAAATTAACAGGCTTTATCTGTCAGAAGAGATCATATCCGCCTGGATGAATGTAACTGGCCTCTCAGCTGCCATAGAAATATAAAGCATTTGTTCAGTTTCTTTATACTCTGCAGTGATAGTTGTTATATAAATTGCAAAAATGTTCCTGAGCATTCTCAGAAAGTAGAGTTTTGGTTTGGTTTGGGTTTTTTTGATGATAACCAGCCTTACCTCAAGATTTTAAAAAGAAAAAGCAAGAGAGAGAGACTGTTTTAAGAAGTTCAAGAATTGAGTTGAAGTGACCAGCAGACTGCACCTCTCATCACTCTGGGATGAGGTACCCTGAGCACTATTTTCAAACACGGCTCTGGGCAAAGATTTCAGACTTCAGGTCTTTTGGAAATGGTAGACAGAGCTACAGAAACCACGGCTTTGCAAAAGCCACTTGTATGGCTTTGAAGTATTTGTTATGGGTTCAGAAAGACGGCGTGCACTGCGGCAGCCAACCCCAGCAATGGCTTTTGAAAGGAAGCGGGTGTGTGTTTAAGCTGCTCTTCTCCAGGAAATACAGACAGAAAATGGACAGAGACCTGAACAACTCCCGTCCCTTCCCTCTCCACGTCAGGTTGCGGAGAACAAACGGTCCTCGTGTTTCATTGCGCCCGTTCCCATTTGGGGAGGGAGATTCCGGCAGAGAATCCCAGCCAGAAGCATCCCCAGGTTTCATCCTGCATCTTCTGCATCTCGGTATCCTTCCCCACCTCCCAGGGCCCACCTGCTTGAGATGGTCTTGCTAAACCTCACACCGAGCTCCACGCGTATCCCAAGGCAGTACGCCTGTATGACGACCCAGCGACCTCCACACTTCCAATCTCTAAAAGTGGAAGACTGTATAAAGGCAGTGTATTAAAAAGGGAAGAATATTCTCCGATGAAAAATCAGCATCCTCACAAAGTAAAGACCTAAAGGCACAAACCGGTGAACTAATCGGAGTGGGTTATAAGAGTAATCGGAAAGATTCCCGTGAGATTAAAACAAAGGGTTTCACTAGCAAGCTAAGTTTCTGAGACAGCATTTAGAGAGCCTCAACCTGTACACGGAGAGCAATAGGCGGCTCGAGTGGTCCGTGACACACCACGGCCCTTCGGATCAGACAGCACATGCCATATTTTTGCCTTTTTCCTGCAAGCTTATCTGCTAGTTCCTAAGTAACACTGTTCACACCGATACCGATCTAGAAAGGGTTATAAATACATGTATTTATATATATTCACACATTTTAGTCCCTGCAGTAAAGGTCTACTCCTTTCTCTTCTGTGCTGCCGGAGCAGCTGCCAACTCCGATGGCACTGGTGGCTGTTCTCAGAAGTCATCATGTCTACACCGATCCTCTCGAGAATGCAACAGAAAGCAGATTCCTATCGAAAGGAGAAGTGTTTGGCTCAGTTCAGTCCCATAATTACTATATACAGAAAAGAAACCCCTTAGACACAAAGTCTCACCTTCCCTCCGGCTCGCAAACCAGCCCAGCGGGGCAGCTCCTCTCGGAGCCTACGCAGCTCAACCGGGGTCATTTGGATAAACATGAGCATCGTCCAGACATTCACATTTGTAGGCAATAAACAAGCAGTAGCATGCGACAGTTTTGTTAGGGAAGTTAAAACAATTGATGGCTTTAACATTAGAAGCGTTTCCTGATGTGGTGAAGTCAACACGCTGACAGAGGAGACATACCTAAGGGCAGGTTACTCCACTCCTGCGATCTATGCAAACTAGTCACTTAGTTCGACACAAATTAAAATAAAACACATCTGAAGTGCACCAAGACCACCGGATTCAGCAAAATGATTAATCTACATTTACAATAAATATTTCCTTGCAATGGGTTTTCTCCTACAACACAATGTATTTTCTTGGAAACGAGAATATGAAAAGCTGCGATGCTTTGCCAAAGGCTTCCCGCACCAGGAAAATGAAAAGCTGCTTGTCCCTGTCTCTAAGTTAACACTTGATAATCAACGCTTTTTATTTAAACGCCAATCTTAGTTTCCTAGAGAAGGAGTGGTTATGGATTAGGTTCAGCAGATCGCTGTAAAGCCTCTTTTGGTTCAGTATCAGATGTTCCCCAGCTTGCGAACATCTCACATTTAAAACAAGAAGCTTCTAAGCAAGTCTTCAGCAATTCCTACGTGGCATCTACAGGGGCTGAAAAAGCAAACGTTTTCTCCCACATGTTTACACTCGTCTTACAGCAATCAGGAACATGGTTCAGAGACTTTCTTTTTACACTAGAAAACCTCCGAAGGGACCTGGCAATCCATGACCACTCCTGCCAGGTCCCGATGGCAGCGACACAGCGACGTGCAGCGGGATTTAACACAAGGGTCACAGGGCATCCCCTTGCCGGGACAGCGAAACACGGAGATCAAAGACCAGGACAAGGAAGATGTGGCAGAGGCTACAGCCAAGAAATTCAGGAGCTTTGGTCTTGAGGTTTCAACATGACCTCAGAGAAAGAGCAGCCACCAAACAGTCAGTGCTACGACCAGGAGAAAGGACATCATAAAGGGAACACGTGGAGAAGGAAAAAGGCTAGAGTACAGCTGACAGTTTTTGAGTGCTTTCTGATCTTCAGGAATTGGAATAGAAACCTTTGGAAGAGTTGCTTCGCTTGCTGGCCAGGGAAAGGCTGTCTCAGTAGGTATTTCCTGCTTTTTTAGTTTGTCTTCATCCTGTACTAACAGAGGACGTTCCCGTGTCTGCTTTCGTGGTAGGAGATCAAGAAAGACAGAGAGAGATGAACAAAAATGACAGATGGGAAGTGCCCAACAGTGATACTTGGAGGTGTGCAAAGCATTAGGACAGCTTTCTTCTCAACGTAAAAATGAACTGCCCTGGAGAGCGGAGCTGCTGGTGGCTTAAGTCACACCAGCCTTAGGGTGACAAAATCTAATCCCCTCTGCAGAGCTCCTGTGCATCTGGATCCCGATCACACACGGTTTGCCCCTGCCCTCCCAGAAAAGCGTGTGCTCAAAAACCTACTGAAGTGTTTTGGAATTGGAATGGTTGAGGAAAAAGTTTTGAGGCCTTTAGAAATGGTGTCATACAAAATGCGGTCTCTGATAGCTTCCTATTCTACAATGCCCTTAAAAAATGGTGTTCGTTAAATATCGCCGAACATCCAGACTGCAGTGCAGATACAAAATGCTATTTTCGAAGTTCTGATGAGAGTATCAAAATTTCGATTGTTTCTTTCGAAAATTCTACTGGAACAAGTGAAAAACTGTTAATCTTACAAATCCCCAGGTGGCACAGGCAGGATGGCAGTAGGAGCACTGCAAACTTCTGAAATTTTGCTCTGCATTTTAGCACTTTTGTTTCTGGAGTCTAAAGAATGTAAAAAAGAAAAAAAAGGCGTGAGTAAATCACCACAGGGGATCATGCAAGGGCTCTAGCATTTCTGTCGGAGAGAGAAAAGACTGTGGGAAACGTTGCTGTTTAGTAACTCTCCATCCCTTTAGTTTGGCAGACCTGGTCAAGCCCAAGTGTATCTAGGAAAGGAAAAACTTGGCTCTAAGCTCTCTGAGCTGAGCTAGCCTCCTTTGATCAGTGCGGTATTTTGGGACTGGCTCTTTGCACACCCCTAAGTGATGAGAATTGGGGAGAAAGTAGCTCGGAGACTGGGCAGCAAAAGAAAATATAAAATGCAAGAGTAACATGATCATTAAAACAGAATAAAAAAACGGAAAGAAAGACAACATAAAAAGAACAGGGTACAGTTAAACTTTCATCATTGCTTTTCTCGACGAATACATGGTTATATCTTTCATGCAGCTTTTTCGAACCAGCCATGCACCAAAATAAGCAAAATCGAAAGCTGCAAAAGCTGCAGCAGTGCAAAAGTCCTCTTGGTGCGAGGTATGAAACTACTTCATGTAGCCAAAAGAAAAAAAAAGTTATCCAGCAGCTGCTGTTGAGTTTTTGCTTGGTGGCATTGCAATAGCAAAGTCTGGTTCAGAAGCACATCAGCTTTACCTCAAGCCCACCAACCTGTCTCTCAGAAGATAGGACAGTGACTTTCTTGACCTGGACACACAAAGCGTGTTAAGGTTCAGTTGTCTTGCAATAAAACATTTCGGAACAGCAGAAAAGCAGCCCCTGGCAGAATATCCTTTGGCCGCTACCAAACACACCGCCATGAACAGGGGAAATAAGATTGCTTTGCATTTTAACTGATTTACCATCCTTAAACATGGAATGATCTTTAGTAATCAATGATAAATAATGATTAAGAGATTTACCATCCTTAAAGGTGTGCAGGTGAAGGAAAACATCCTCCCCGGGAGGTGCCTGGTGAAGATGCATTTCTGGAAGTTCACATCAGAACATGTCCACCTTCACCGCAGAGCAAGACCACTTCAGACAGGCTAAAATTAAGAGTGAATTTCCAGAAATGCAAATCCAGGGCTGACACCAGTCCTCGCATCGCTGTGGACTGCTGCAGCTTTAGGTGTGGAAAGCCCACAGCACCCGGTTATCGCCAACAGCAGCCCCCGCCAAGACCTCACGTGCAGTCACCATGCAAGAAAGTCTTCAGAATAACCGGGAATATCATTTTTGAACAGCAGGTGTGGAGCTGGAGAGCCCCTGCTCCATCCCACCCGCACATCCATGAGCTCTGCATCGCCCCACCGCCTGAATTCCTGTAGAATTTACGCTGAGGCTCAGCAACCAAAGACTCAAGTCGATCCATGGGTAATTCCAAGGATAACAATCAACCTCAATTAGTTGATTTTGGGTGGTTTGGCGGGTTTTTTTGTCTTTTTTTTTTTTTTTTTTTCCCCTAATGGGGCAAAAATCCCTATAATTGTCATGGCCCTTCCCAATGCTTTGAGGAGCCTGTAGCAAACTCGGCCATTAAACCCCCTTGTTACAATAACCCTCCCTCCACTGCAAGATGATGTCTGATTAAAAAATATCTCCCTTGCAATGCTTTGGAGATTAAACACCAGCTCATCTGCAGCACCGGGGGCAGGAAGGGGAGAAGCGAGGAGAGAGAGCCCACGCCTGCTGTCTCTGCAGCCAGGATGCAATTTTTCAATTATAGCAAAAAATCACATTTATTATTTAAGAGACTGATTGTCATGGGCTCTAACTACCATTTTACTCACAGGCTTCAAGTCTGAGGTAGGTAACGCCAATATTAAACAGAGAAGGTGTGTGTTATCCAAGAAGAAACCAGTTGGCAGACAGATCTCTGCTGCTGCAACTTGGTTTCTTTGAAAAATTACCTTTTTAAGGAAATTAGCAGAGAAACTGAATGTGGCTACTAACACACCGTTCCTATAAGGAGGAAGGTTTTCACTACGTAGGAACAGCCCCGCTGGAGCCACCTGCATTTTCTTGAAGCCTCCAGAGCACAGGAGCACCTGCAGATCCTAACGCAAGGCTAAACCCAATGGCATTCTGGATTAACTGGAGAATAAAGTGACTTTTGAAAACTGATACTACCATAGTGCTTCTTGTTATCTACAATATTATCTCTGAAGTAATAATTCCCTTTAATTCAGGTATGTGCAGTTTGGAGATTGTTTTTTTTTCTGTATTTAGGGAGATGCATTCCTTGGCACCTGGAATAAGCCAGTTGCCAAAACAGCCATGGGGAATAAAGTTTAGCATCACGGATGACAGCAACACGAGGAAAAGCAGCATCAAAACCAGGTGAAGAATTCCTATGTTCTTTTCTACCAAAAAAAAACCAACCCACGTTTTTGTGATACTACAGCTAAAGCATCAATTCTCTCAGAGGCCACAACACGTTAGAAGTCAATATTATTAAAATTCAATATCACTGAAGACTAAGGGAAGCTGAGGCTGAATCCCGGGTTGCAGAACCGCCCCCTGACCCCCCAGCACCGCCGGGTACTCACTCCATCCGCTCCCGTGGGAATCTGCCCGTTGACGTTGAGGGTTCGGAACGGGGAGTGAGCGGACAAGCGTTTGTCCCATTCACTCGGCCGAGGCTCCGGGACGGACTCCATGAAATTCTTCTTCAGCTCACTGATGTTGGCGTGATGCTTCTTTATTTCTTCTTGTGTCTTATCTAGATCCTATTAGTTAAAAGGACAGGATAAGTAAAGGGACATGGAGGTGGCCCCTGCGATGGCTTAGGCTGCTGCGTAGCAAAGCTGTGCTCAGCAGAGCCGTTACTGACTTCATTGACTGCGCTCACACCGCAAACACACAAAGGGAACGTCCTCTCTCCTCTTTATTAATTTATTAATTGGGATAAACTGCCATCGGCACGGAGCGGGGTCTCCTCCGGGAGCGGGACATGCCACCAACTCATCTCGAGCTACATCGAAAGAGAGGATGGCTGAGGTGTCACCTCATGGGTTTGCCCCATATGGGATTTTTTTTAATTGCAATAATATATTTGCTTGGGTTATTTACTTTAATGCCTTTGAATTGGGTGGGTTTGCCTTCTTTTCACTCTGCTAGCCTGAATATTCATGGGTATAAATGCACTTAATATTTAAGAAAATACTTTCCAAATTTTATTTATTCTCTTCATACCTATTCCTTTTTCATCCTACCAAGAATTATCTTTGCTCCCAGAATACCCCCATTACTTTTCCCCCCCCGCTTTGATTTCATTCCTCCAGGAGCTACCACAGGAGGTTTTAGGCTTCTGAAAAGGAGATGACAGCCCTTTAAAAATCAGACTGAGGATCTACTTTATGCCGGATCAATCAAGAAACTCCTGCTAAAACGCTTCACCTGGAAAACGCCAGATTTCTACTCTGTGATGCCAGTTTACAGCGCAAATGCACAGACTTCAAGGCAAGCCAGCTCTCTTCAATTTGTTTAAAAATAGCTTTTCTTTGCAAGCAAACCAGTTTGTGGAAAACAAAAGCTTTTGCATAAAATAGGCTTAAGCCAAACAACAGTTTTTCTGGACAGTGCCAAAAAGCAGCAAGCCTCATCCATTAGAAAGGGGGAAATCAAGGTCAGTAAAAGCATCACTGGGAAATTGTCACTATCTTTGTGCTTTTAGCTGGTACTCGGCCCATCGATTTTAGAAGATGGGAGAGCAAATGCATCCCTAAAGGAGGGTCCCCTGGTATCTGCATCCCTGCAGCTCACCCAGGACACGCTGCCCTCCCTGCGCAGGGCTACAGCCCCAAGCGCCTCGTGTTTGGATTGGAAATTAGGAACCATTTCTTCCCCCAAGGGCTGTGGGGCATTGGAACAGGCTGCCCAGGGCAGTGCTGGAGTCACCACCCCTGGAGGGTTGGACAGACGGACATGAGGTTCTCGGGACACGGGGCAGTGCCGGGGTGGGGAACGGTTGGACTCCATGATCTTGAGGGGCTTTTCCAACCACAATGATTCTACGAACAACATTCGCTCTTTTTGGCACGGTTTTGGGGGAAACAACAGGTTTGGCCTCTGTCCTGGATGAAAGCGCAAGGCAAGTCCCTGCTAATTGGGAAAAAAAAAAAGCACAAATAAATCTGCTGAGGCTTCCAGGAGCCCTACGGCCGCTCCTGGTTTAGAGACGAGAGCGTCACCACCTCGGCATCCCCCATGAGCTGCTCCGGGAGGGTTTGCAGAGAAGCAAAAGCCACCAGGAGCTACAACGGGTCTTGAAAGCATCTGGAGGAACAAGCTCGCTCAAGCGTGAACACTTTTCCTCCTGTTTTGCCCCTTTTTTGTAAGAACGCGGAGCGCGGGTTATCAAGCACAGGAGCAATAAACGGCTTTCAATAAAATCAAGCAGTAACTTCAGGATCTGCTGGAAAAATATCTGATCTGCCAATTGCATGGATTTTAAAAAATAGAAAAAAATAAAAGGAAAAAAAAAAGGGATAAAGGAGGTGGGTGAGCTGCTGGAGTCAACCCTTTTCTAGGGGAGGGCTGGAGCACCTGCAACAGAACTGGTGGGAAGGGCAACAGAGAGGGAACAGGCTGGGTGCCAGAGCCAAGTATTGCACTAATGGGAAAAAAAGGGGTTTAGAAGCAATGAAAAAGCTCTGTTTGGGGCTGGGGAGATGGAGCTGCTTGAGTCGGACGAAAGTAAATAACAGGCACAGTCTTTGCAGCGTTCCGACGGCGGCCAAACCCTGCCCGGAGAGCCGCAGACCCTTCACTCGTGGACGAGAGCTCTAAGTTGCAGCAGTAAAAAAATAATAATAATTTTTAAAAACCCTAAAAAACACTCAAAAGCCGCAAAACTTTAAAAATTCATATTTGGAGAAGGCAGTTAGTACACTTCAACTTTCAAGAGATACCAACAGGGAAACCCTCCAGCTGCTGGTGCTGCAAGTTTGAGGAGAAACACGTAACACAGGAACATAGGATCAGAAGCCACAAAACATCTCCCATAACACAGTGTATTAAAAAAATAAATAAAATATATGATTGGCATGGTCTGTTCTGAGACCGTACTTGGGGAAAACCAAGCGTAAAGGGCTCCCGAAGCCAAGGAGAACAGCCGTAAGTGCGGGTATGAAATGGCTTCTCACTCGCTCACAAGCCACCCACGGCCATCGAGTCCCCGTGTCACCTCCAAGGGACCTGGTGCCGATGCAGGATGGGGCTGGGGGGGCGAGAAGATGCCGCAGGACAAGAAAGCACTGGGAGAAAGATTGCAACACTGCGAGCATCGCTGCGATGTCTGAAAGGAGAACGCGCTCCTGTCTGAAGCAAACAGCTGGAACATCATGGAGATTATAATTTCAATGCATCTTATCCTGAATTTTATAATTCCATAGACTCTTCCTCCAGGAAAACAATATATTTCAAGCAAGGAGGAAGGTGTAAATGAGCCCCCCGAGCAGGTCCCAGAGCTGACTGGAGCGCACGGCTCTGCCAATCATATATTTTGGGTAAGTATGAGAGAATGAAAGTCAGAAGAGGTAGAAGGAAGAATGCCTGCACATCGTCAGGTTTACCATCACCATGCAAAAGCGTATGTAAAAAAAGTAACAAAATAAATAAAGGACTTTCATGCAACAGCATGCAAAAACAAAGGCGGAGGCAGAAGAGGAAGAAAAAAGTTCAGTGCAGATGCAGAAGGTCTAGGCAAACGCAACTGAAAAAAGCTTCAAGTTCATACAAACCTCCAACATTAAATTGCTATGCCTGATATAAATGTTTTCACCATCTAGCCTCTTTGATCTTTTCTGTGAAAATGAAAGAAAAGGGGAAAACAAAAAGGAAAAAAAAAAAAGCACAAAAAATTAAAATGTTGTTCTTGCGGGATTGACAAATTGGCAAATTAAAAGAGTTAACTCAAGGTTGGGAGCAGCGTGGGGGGGACCAGCCGCAGGGACCCGGTCGGGAACCAGGGTTCTGGCTGATGGAGAGCAGGGAAATGCGATGGGTGTGTTAAAGAGACAGCTCCGGGCCCACTGGGGTGGGGTGGAAACCTCGCACGAGGCCACGACTTCATGTTCCTGCCAGTGACGCCCACCCCGGGTCCGAGGCTCTACTGGTGCTACCGGTGTCACTTTCACACCGTCTCACTGTGCAGTCACTATGTCTTAACCACCTGTCCCATCTTGGATATGCCCCCTCTTACTTAATTTAAAAAAGCATTATACTTTTTTTTTTTTTTTTTCTGCATTTCCTGGAATGCACACTAGAGTTTTCTTTGGTTTCCAATTAAATTTCTTACAGAGAAGTAGAGATGGATTTTATAAACCAAGCGCATTTCTCTCAAAAATTCAATTGCATAATTTTAGCAATCAGCTGTTCATTTTGAAATAAAATATTTAATGGTTGTAGTCTAAAAAAACCAAAAAACAAAACCCAAACAAAAACGCAACCCAAAGCACATCAAGAATTTGGAGCACTGTCTTTTTAAACAGGGTACAGATGCATGAACGATATGGCAAATTTCTTTGGTGAAAGTGTAAAATGGCTAACCTTCCTCATTCTTATCAGTTCTTCCTCTTTTTCTGCAGGCTGCTGCTGTTGGGCAGTGATAAAAAAAAAAAAAAAGTTGTTGGTTCATTTAACTGTGTTGAACCTCAATATTTTAACCTTAAAAAAAAAAAAAAGTGAGCAACCTAACTGAATTATTAACACAAACCTGGGGCTGGTCACCATTCGTGGTGGGTACTGTGACCTCAATGTGCGTTTTCCTCACCTACATTTAAGAAATAAATTGGTAAAAACATTTCTTGTTAGTAGACCATTTAGTTTCAAAATGCAGCTGCATCAAGTTGGTTTTGAAATGCTGGGTGAACATGCAAAAAAACCAACATGCAGTTCTCTGGAAAGAGTTAATGACACCGCAGCTCTCGACAGTCTGTTAGTTAACGGCACATTTGACAATAATTCCTCCAGCTTGAGGATTATTTGCATTTGAAACCAGTGCTCTCTTGTGCCAGGCAATGTTTTCAAATTTCATTTGCAGCTGGATCTCCCAGGGAAATCCTTCCCAAAAGCAACATGCTCAAATTAACGCAGACCTTCTCAAAAACAGAGGATTATTTGTTATGCACAGGTATTATGTTCGCAGGGTCAGTGAGAAGAGTCCTATCTATAAAATCAAACGTAACATCATAAATTATTTGCTGTCCACAAGCAGAGAGCCAAGATTATCTTAACACTCCAAGGAAAGTGTTTTAGGGAAACTGGATTGCCAAGTATTCTGCAGGCGAAAGCATTGGTGAGTGTTAAATAAAGTGATGAAGCTGCATTGGAGGATCAGGGTAAATTGGGCATGTTCAAATCTACAATTTCCTCCCACTGCTATATTTAAAGAAAAAAAAAAACAGTGTTTAAGCATTTAGGGAAAAAAACTGTAATAAGTGAGATGGAATGCATAAAATTTACTTATTCTCAGTTTAACACTAGGGAGGGTGAGCAGGAACAGCATTATAGGGACTGTGTGTCGCGGGGCACACTCTTAAGTGCCATCCTGACGATCTCTTCAGCATTTTAATTTAAAAATTACAGGTCACACAGGCCACAAAATTTTTTAAAGCAACTCTCTTTTCTCCATCTTCATCTCCCAATCTTAATTAATAGTGATCTACCCAGGAGTATGTCATCCAAGACCCACTGCATGATATATTATAGCAAAAATGCGGCTCCAGTAATGCTGAGAACAGCTAAGTATTCAGAGTAACGTAAAAATTTTATCTCTGGGCATACATCCCTGCTGCAACACCGGAAGGTTTCAGTCAATACAATTTGCAGAATATTAAGGCCACTGTAATATGTAATCACATTATTTTCACTTAGGAGAACAAATACACACAGATCAACATCAGCAGAGGTCTCGGACATTTGTAGAAAGCTCAAATAATGTTTAAAAAAAAATCATTTAAACAATAAACCCCTCAAGATCTCAACACAGTGCCATTCACAACTCAAGTTTTAATCCAGTGTGCAGAAACGTATGAACAGCTCTCCCAGGGAAAGCCTATCAACGTAAAAACCATTTGCACTCAGACGCTGGGCTGCGGACCAGATCCC
The DNA here is from genome assembly GCF_036013445.1 of Caloenas nicobarica. NCBI lineage: Eukaryota > Metazoa > Chordata > Aves > Columbiformes > Columbidae > Caloenas > Caloenas nicobarica. The sequence continues at coordinate 824,784 of NC_088267.1, read as the reverse complement.
TATCACCAGTTTCACTGGAATTGCTCTGGCTGTCATACCAGGAACCGGCAGAGACGGCCTGGTGAAGGGCGAACCCAAAATTCAAGAACTCGTGTGCGATTCTTGCCGGGTTTTTTAACCACCTATCGGCAAGTTGCATTTAGTTTGACTGCAGCCACCAAAACCCGGCTGCCCTGCATCCTGAGGGGCAGGGCTGGGATGTTCTTTGGCCCCAAATCCCCATTCCTCACCCCAATTCCATGCTTGGCCGAGGGATAAACCCCTCACCCAAGACGGGGCACAGAGCTGATGCTCCAGGGAAGTTTCTCCAACCGAATCTCCAGCTGCTTCCAAAGAGACTCAGGGTTGAGGTACCTTTGATGCGTCGGCCAGCTCCGGCTTGGCTTTCTCCAGTGGGATTTCTTCCCGTCTCACATCGGGTTTCGCTGCTTCCTTTTCTATTTTAGAGGCAGCGACCACGTCCTTTGAGCCAGGCTTAGCTGGGCCAGGTTCTGCAGCGTGGCTCTGGGCGATGGCCGGGGCGGAGGTGGGACGGGGACTCCTCTCGGGGGTGATCACGGCCACTGCTGACGGTGGGGGACAGAGACAGGGACAAGGTTCAGAGCTGGTAACGTTTCTAAAGCACCGGGCAAAGTCCTTCCAAACTACAGCGCTGTTGTTTAAAACGCAAGGGAGGACGAGGGGGGAAAAAAAGGGAAAAGAAATAAAGATGTTGAGCAAAGCAGCTTGTGCGTTTAGTATGGGAAAGCTGAGATTATTTTCCTTATGGTTTACATAAAGTAAAATAAAACCTCACACCAGATGGGTTACAAAAAGCAAGCTTGCACTCTGCAGAGAAGCCACACCAGAAAGGCAAATCTATTTTTGACACCATGCCATTGATTTCTGAGTCCTTTACACACAACAGACACAAAAGTCTTTCCCGTATGGCCACTAAAATAGAAACACTTAAAGCTGCGCTGAGTTCTTCACTCATTGGCATCTCCTCAACCAGAAACGGATGTTTGTGGAATGGCACCACAGGCTTTCCAGCAATTCAGACAAAAAAAAAAAAAAAAAAATCAACACGCATTGATCTACAAAACTTTACAGCATCTTCCAGGTGGGTTTCAAAGCAGGCAAGGGCCGCATGGCCACGATGGTATCTCTTGCTGCCAGAAGATACCCAGCATCTCCAGATGGGCGACAGCGCAGAGGTGAACAGCATGCTGCCAAAAAATCATCTTCCCAGAGGACGGCAGTCCTGAATACAAGCACTAGGGACACACAAAATCATCTGCCTGCTCCTTTCCTTGCATTCCTGATTTCCCCGACACTTCCCGACCCCTGAAAGGCCCAACACCTCCAAGATATTCAAGCCCAAATTAATTCACTATAGACACAATAAACTATTTAGTTCTCCTGACATTGGTTTTTATGGCCATTGCCCTGAAAATATACCTCGTTACCTAAAATAATTTCTTTGACATGACCTCATATTCCTAAAGTACTGCATAACCCCCTCCAGCCAACACTGGGTTACTAGTGTCCATCCAACTAGTCAGACACTAGAAAATCTGGCGTTAAAGAAATTGTAATTTTAAGCAATTGCCAGGTGTGCAAAGCCATTGTGGTGGTACCTGGTTCCCTCGAGACAGGCTCTAGTTCTCTCATCATAACCATTTTTAATTCCTCCTCATGCTCCTCTTCAACTGGGCTTATCTCAACATTGCCACGAGCACGTTTGGCTAAAAAAGTGACGCAGGTGTTAAAAAGCCACCTCAAAGATCGAGTAGCAAAGGGAATACTGCAGCAGTAAATCTGCAGGGCCCCCTCTCTTTAGGGACTGCTGCTTCTCTCACAGTGCTTCAGAGCATCAAAACATGGGAAAAATAATAAAAGAACGTAGTTTTTTCTTTCGAGATTCAGCAACAAGTTCTGTGCTGTCCAGAACTGAGCTATTTTAGTTATACGCCTCTAGCTATTTGGACACATAACTGTCAAAACACAGTAAAAAGCACTGCTCCAAAATATGAGATTTAAAATACCAATTGACTTCACCCTGGCCAGGAAAACTGTTGCTGCTGGGAACACAAGTGTCGAGAGGAAGAAAAGTGCAGGAGATGAATGAGAAGAGGCGGCAGCTGCAGCAGGACACCCTGGGCCCGTCCCATGGAACGTCCTCTAGTCTAAACGCAGGGGCTGCTTTAGTATTTTTCATAATATTCAAGAAAAAAGGTGAAGTTCCCAGTCACCTCCCTCTACAGCTTCAATCTCTTCTTCCTGCAATGACCAAATCTGCTTTTAATTATGATTAGGGTGTATCTGTCTGCGGCAGTGAAGATGCTCTGAAGAAAAAACCCTCATTAAGGAAGAATTTGGCTGCCTACTGAGGAAAAAAAGTGGAGCATAGGTGACCTCCAGCAGCACACGACCTCATTTTTCCTGCAGCTCAGGGAAACACACCTGACAAGAAGGGACAGCGACAGAGGAGCGCTCGAAGGCCACCGCACACTCAGCCAACGCGCGGGCACGCAGACCGCCACTGCGCCTCCGCTAAAGCAGCGCTCGTGTCATTACAGCACAAAGCCCAGTGTGATTTTAACAGCAATTAACACCACTGCAAACGATGACACCTCTGTCCTACAGCACGGCGTCACTTCAGCCCGGCGGGTCCCTGCACGGGCGGCCGCCGGAGCCGTGCCGATGGCAAAGGCCGCGGCTGTACCTGACCGCGGCGGCTCCGGGAACGTGGGCTCGGCAACGGGAGCCTTAACCACCTCTACCTTCTCCTCCTCCTCTTCCTCCTCTGCAATGGGTTTCATTTCAAAAGTTTTGAGAGGGTGTTCGGCTAGAAAGAGGTTTGCATGTGTTAATAGAGTGGGACACGCAACGGTCGCCACAGCAAAGAGCGAGAGCAGATCCCTCTCCGAGGCAGCAGCTGAGAACAGCGAGGTGGTGTGTAAACCAGGCAGCTTAATAGTATGTTTTCACTGTGCAATTATTTATTAGTCTTTCTAGTGCTGCCAGGCCCAAGAGTGTCTTGGATGAGAGGGGAAAAGAACCACAAACGAGGTTTGCAGGCGTCTTGCCCAGGCAGGGGACGCGCAAACAGTTCTGCCTGCAAAGTCTGGGGAGACGCAGGTGCTGGCTGGAAAAAACCAGGAAAAACACACCCAGGCTCCTCTAGATAAAAAACTATATAAAAACTAGCAGTTTTAATTAAATGACCTTGTCTGATCAACTTCAAATCTAAAAACTAAGATGTACAGCCATCTATCTTGGTGTCTTAAACACTAGTTCTTCACCTTCTGTTTTTACAGCATCAGGCTCTCCCTGCCAGGCGACGCTGACTAACAAGAATTCAAGGCAAGACAGTGGTGGGGAGACAGTCTGTCACTTTACGTTATGAAAGCCTGGTCTAGATTTCAAACCAGCAAAACAGTGATGTCGAAAGCACATTGTAAAAAAAAAAAAAAAAAAAAAAATCAGGGTGGGAGAAGGGAAGCGGAGCAGCACACGATGCATTTGTATATGAATTATCTCCAGCCCTAATGCAGCACAGGCATTCGCTATTCAAGTGACAGGAACTGCAAATATTTGACACCACCACTGCTGTGATACGCTTATTAGTATTTAGATATGTTGTTGTACCTACACACCTCTTAAGAGTATTAATATTTATTAATAGTACCTATCGGAAGAGAAATATAAGCTCCATGTAGCAAAATGGATGGCATTTCTCAAACCACCAAAAAACCCAGAATAGGCTTAAAAAATGGCAAGCAGGTCCCAGGATGAAGAATTTCAGAAGCTTTACAAGAAGTTTCAAGACCAAACTTTACACTTTTCTAATCCACATTTACAAAAGCATCCACACTGAATAAGGAGACAGTTCTCAAGTGCCAGCACATCCTGAACTTTTCCCCACAAGAACTACAGGCTAACGAGGTGCAAAGTGGAAATTTAACAAGTCTCTCAGAGCCGGGCTGTCTGTCCTCTGACTGCGAAATTCTTCTTGCAAAAGAAAAATGAAAAAGAAAGCTGCCAGGTTTGGTGAAACTTTACAGGAACAGGCATGTAAAGGAGAGGAAAGGCGCTGCAGAAGAGTAGCCACCACCACAGCTATACCTGGCTTCTCTCGGATCTGATCCGCAGCTTTTGGTTCGGGAACCTCAACCACCACCACCTCCTCCTGCTTCTCTTCCTCTATGGCTCTGAACTCAACTTTTTGAGTCGCACGTTTAGCTGAAGAAACGGGGCACATGTTAACGACTGCCCGCACGGCAGATGGAAAAAAAGGCTGCAGAAGCGGTTACATTCACAGGCTGCTCTTTTCCAGGCTCTGGTATTTGGGTGCGTGATTGCAGCGGGGTTTTTTTTTACTCATCTGGGGTCATAACGGTCTACAGGGGTAGACCAAGGGGTCAACCAATGGTCAAGGGGCAACCAACAGCACCGGTCCTGTCGTCTCCGTGCATCATGCCTGCGCAACCTCACACGCCGGGACCGCAAGCGTTTGGCTTTGCTCAGTCCTGGATCCTCTTGGTGCAAAGGCACCCCATGATCCAGAAAAAGGGGAGCAAACTTAGGCACCCCCCCCTTCCATGCCTCACCTTCTCTAGCCTGCTGCCACGCGGATCTTTTAAAATTGTCAGGGAAGAGCCCACGTGATCGATAATGCCACAATCTTGAACATCAGCATCGCTTTACCAGATGCTGGAAAAGTTTCCAACAGTTGTGGCAAAAAAAAAGATCTCTCCCTCAAGGAAAGCTATGCCATTTAAAAAGCTACATTAAACAAAACAAATCCTAGAATAGCTTAATTCCCTGTTTGCTAAAAGGAAAATTCGTTGAGACTGAATGAGGATGTACCTTTACAACCAGAGCTTTGCCATGAGCCTTCAGCACCCACCTACATGCTTTTCGTCAGGCAGTTCTTGCTACTATCAGTTTGCATTTTATATCCAGGTCTTATATGGAAGTGAGAAGCTAAGCTTTTTTTTTTTTTAAAGCAGGGTATTTAGAATCATAGAATCATTTTGGTTGGAAGAGACCCTCAATATCATCGAGTCCAACCATTAAACTAACTCCAGCACTAAGCCGCGTCCCTAAGAACCTCATCTCTGCGTCTTTTAAATTTCTGTAGTATTTAAGGAGTATTTCACATCCTGCAGGATCCAGGCACAGAGAGAGAACGGGCGGCAGACACTCACCTCCATCCAGGCTCCGGGAAGCTCGCTTACTTGCCGTCCGCTCGAACTGGGGAGCAGGCCGGTCGATCAGGGCGCTCGCCTGCCTCGTCTGCGCCTGCGTGCGGCCGCTGTAGCGGAATTTGGAGCCCAGTGCCAGGAACCTGCTCTTCGGGATGGCCTCAGTGGAGGTCAGCCTGAAAACCACACACACCATTTAAAAAAATCATACCTCCAGATGTAGGAAGCGGCAGGTAAAGAGAAATTAAAATACAAATTAAAGGACTCGCTGCATATGGTTAAGAAAACAACATGCTAGCAATATACTCCACAACTACACAAGCTGGAAGACTCTGTCTTATGTATCTTACGAAGCAAAAACTGCCTAGAAAACTATTGCAACACAAACACTCAAAGTCTCTGCAACCATTTCACTCCAAATTTTGTGAAACGCCAAGGAACACTGAAGCAGTGCTCATTTTCAGCAGCTAATCTAAAGTGTTAGTTACTCGAGGCGAGCCTACCGTTCAGAAAACCCACCTGAAAAACGTGTGATGTTCAACACATACTTTCCACAGCTTCTTCGCTGCCCGGTAACTTGGGAGCTTGAATCCAATTGTACTTTCATACTGTTCTTGCTGTGGAAAATGTAAGTTATTTAGGTATAGCAAGAAAAAAATGTGGCAGGAGTGCAGCTCCCAGCTCATCGACCTGTTCTGCTGCAGCACACACTGCTGGTTTAGCCCAAGAGCTGAACTCACTCCACAATGTGCCTGCTGCAGTCTAACTGAAAAGGTGCGTCTCTCCCTCTAAATATATATATATTTTTAAAGTGAGACAAAAGCCTTTGTCTTGCCCAGTTTCCAAAAAAGGAGTTAATCCTCTCCCAGTTCCAGCTGTGAACTTCCCAGCGCTTTCCCCTGGATGCTGGGAATACCAGACAGTGCCAGGAGATGGTGCTGGATGACACGTTGCTCAAATTGTCACCCGCTGTTTTATCGCTTCAGCAAAGTCCACATTAAGCTCAGGTAGAGCCCGCTAAGCCGAGATCAGACACATGATTGAGTGTAAAACGCCCATCCAGAGAAAAGCGTGCTCCCTACCCCCACTTTGTTCTAGTGAAGCACATGGGCTGGTGATAATCAAAAGGCAATTAAAGAAGACACGAGCACAAAGAAGTCAGAACATACCTCCCCTGGTCGAATCTTAATAAAGAAGCTGCTGCGTTTGTAGGAAATCTTCAGGACTTTGGGCCAAGGGAAGCGGTTGATTCTCAGTTTATCCTTGTAAACAAGAAGGCCACTGGAACAGACTCCCAGAGTGATATCCACCCCTTCCAAGTCCTGGGAAAGAGGATGAGAATTTAAGCAGTGTCAGAGTTACAAATTGCAGGTCTACGTCTGTCCTCCAAATGACACTTTTCCCTTGAGGCTCTCCCGGATCCATCTCCCTTTCTCCTCACAGCCTTCCCCCTTCTGCAGATCAATCCTGGCGCTGTTTGCTCCGAGGGCTGGTCTGGAGTCTGTCCCGCACTTCTCAGAGCAGAGCAGCTCACCTTGCAGGGTCAGGGCCTTATTCTAACACCCTCAGAGCACAGACCCACCCACATCAGTAGCTTTGTGAAACTTCATGTTATATATATATAACAAGCAACCAGGAAGAACCACTTCTCTTGGAACACTTGCAACAGCGCTTGAGGCATTTCTGTTGTGTGTTTGTACCAGCAGCTGCTTTACTTCCTACATCTTTGAAAAGGAGCCTCCTGAAATGGGTAAACCTGCTCCTGCAAGGGAAGGATAATCAAATTACAAAATCCACAGGCAGGTGCACACACGCTGATTCTCACCTTGGCTTGGTGAAGGTCGACTCCATACATAGACAGCTTTTTTGCGTTCTCAAGGAATTCCAGGTCTGCTTGGGCTGGAGTCATGGATCTGTGGAAAGAGATAAAGGGCTTGTTGTTCCCATAACCGTTGCTTTTAGGACGTGACAGAACGGACTTCACAAAACCATTTACTCTTTAGATTTTCTTTTGCTTCCAACTCAAATTTGTGCCTAGATGAAGAATTATTAAATTGCTCTGAATGCACAAATTTGTGCTGTGAGACACCCTCATAAAACAGACGCACCTTATTTCTGTACAGCTGTACAGACCCTGGACGAGAAAGCAAATTATCCAGCGAGGAACTGTGGTATGGGGTCCAAAAATTGATTCAGTGGAAAAAACCCCGCCAGTTCAGCTGAAGGCAGCGGGTGATGGGGACTGTCCCCAAAGACCTCTGGCCCCCCAAAACCCAGTGATTGTTCTCTAAAGCCAATGCAACAACAGCTGAGACCCCCCGGCACCAGTTGTGACTCGGGCAGAGCAGACGAATGAGAGGTTTTCTGGGAACAGATGGTTCTGCAGGAGGGGCAACATGACACAACTTTGCTTAACAGAACCATCCTGATAATGGAAACTATTATCAACCTTATTGAAGTGCCCTTGTTCAGAAGCTCCTGGTGTAGGAGGAACATCTAACAGCTCTGCTGGGAGAGCATTCAGCTGTCTGCACTTCATTTTGTTCCCTGCTTTGACGTCTTCCTTACTGAGCACTCACATACATCTCATGTGCGGTGTAAATAGAGGTTTTAGTAGTGGGAGACCAGGTGAATAATAAAGAAAATCCTCTAGGAGACACCCAGGAGCAGTCCCCATCTGACATGTGCTTTGTGCTTTGCAAATAAAGCAGTAAAACATGGAATGTGGTTTAGAGTTTTCCCACTGAAAACTCTCTGACAGTTGAATGTTCACAGAATAAGGACCAGAAATTAAATGGGTGCATATTGCTTCTTCCCTCCTACAGGTTAAATGTAACTACACCCTAATACCTTGAAGTTTCCTCCTAATGCAGCCATGAATAATTCAGCAGTGTGATCTGCCACTTCCAGCACAGCTGACAACCTTTGACTCCAAGTCATGAAGCTTTGTCTGTGGCCCCATCCTTTATTTTCCCTCATTTCCTCTCCTCTGGGTGCAAATGGAGGGGAATCAATTTAAGGTATTGATTTGTGGGGTTGAGCGAGGTGTTAATTGTAGATTTGGTCGCAGCCAGGGACACAAGTCCACCCTTCCCTACTGAATCATTAGTTCCCATCTCGTCTTTGCTCCATTCTCGTTATTAGTTCACAGGTCAAGGGGCTGTCGGCTGCAGGTCTCGGTGTCACAAACTGGTTTATGGGATTTTTTTTTTCTATTTAACACTGGCCACTCTCACACAGCTTCTCCAATTCATGAGCTCGAGAGCATCTATGAAAAGAAGCTCAAAATAAGATGAGGAAGAGGTTCAGTTGCTGTGACCCTTTAATCTGGTACCAGAGGGACGTTGAGTCCTTCAACTCCACCTGAACAAGAGACACCTGCCCACGTTGCGGCCAAGCTGGGAAACAGGAGCAGGACAGCCTAACAGCAGGTTTATACCTCCTGCATCATCTGGAATAATTCCACATTAAAAAAAATGTATTACTCATGTAATGTGGAAGCAGAAAACCCCAAACGTGCTGTGGGCTACAGCACGTACACGAAGAGAAGAGATCTGCTCCGGTCAGACTGCAATCCAAACATTACATACATCCCAAAGCAAATATATATAAAAAAGTACAAAGGGCAAGGTTAAAACAAGAAAACTTTACATTTTCACCTTAAATAAAACTCACTTTCATGGCTATACTGTTGAAAACCAGCAACTGACAGATTTTGCACCTGCTCACTAAAAACATAATATTTCCTTTCCGCAGGAAGAATTTCGGCTTTTAGTAAGATTTTGTTACAACTTTAAAGCAATAGACATTTTTTAAATAGCCGATGTTCTCGGTAGCTGAAAATTCACGCCTCACTGCTAAAGCAAAGCCCCATTGTTTCCATTATTTCAGGCTGTTCCAGCCACTGTACCTTACCTGTATGTTTTATGAAGCTCCACAACCTTCTCTTCGAGCTCTTTTGTCTGGTTTGGGGCCAGTTTAAATTCGCTGATGTAATCGGGACCGTGTAGATCAGGATCGTAGTCTCCCAGCTCGGACTGGACTGTGTACGAGCCCAGCAGAGCCAGAGTGGCAAAGGAGCAGGGCAGCCGCCCCGTGATGATGTCTTGTCGAAGCTGAAGACACAAGTAATACCTGGGGGGGAAAAAAACCAACAAAATACTATTTACAGAGAGCACAGAGAAACTTAAGGATCAAACAGAATCTCGTTATCATGCCACTGATGAACGCAGCATGATGCTTGTTTCTAACTTCGACCCATATTTTTATTTATGGGGTAACACTCCCATGGTAAAGAGCATGGAGGAGAGGAGGACTTGAGGTCACCTCCATTCTGGAAAGGGAGTAGAGGACACATATGATCAGAAAAACTCTGTTTTAAATAAAAATTTACTTTTCTATGCAAACGCACACATGCCAGGATTATAAATGACACTGCTTGATGCAGGTAGACTTCGGTGGAGAGTGAAAGCATCCTACGCATTCACTAAAACAAACCAAAAACCTCCCAAGACATCTGATCTCCTTGCTGAATGATGGAATAACATCCAAATATTAACAATTTCTATTCAGTCTTCCAGTTGTAGCGGTTTCCTTCGCCCAGGTAATTCACCTGGTTATGTCCTCCGTCAGCTGCGCGGGATCAGGCGGATAAAACTTGACATTGAAGGTGAAATCCCAGGGGCCTCCTGCAATTACGAAGAAGAGGTCGAGAAAAATAAACACACCAGAAGAGCTTTGTGATAGTCAGTGGTTACAAAAAGCTGGGGAAATCCAGTCTGGTCTTCAAAATACGGCCAGAGGACTGTAATACTGATTTTAATAGTGCTCACCCGCTTGAGCAGATGGTATAAAATACTATTTCATTTATGGGAGCCAAGATATAAGCAGGAGAAAACAAAGCAGGGCAGGCAAATACACGTGAATAAACCACAGCTTGCGGAAAATAATTAAATTCCTTGCTATGAGGCTAAATTACTCACATATTTTTCCAGTGATTCAAAAAAAAAAAAAAAAAGATTCATGAAGAGAGGTAAGGCGTGGGCTCTAGGTTAATGAATTAGCACTGTTTTATCACTCGACCCAATTTTCAAATTTCTGGTAAGGAGCAGATGTGCTAATTCACTCAGCAGCCTAATGCACTGTGGCCAGGTGGTCAGACCACAGTCTAAACCCAGCACAACACAAGTATTATCAATCTCTGGAAGACACCAGCAAGCACTGAGATAGGAAGAGCTTTACAAGTCCAGGCCTAAATGCTTTAATACAGCTTGTTGCAAACGTTGTACTCCCTCTTTTTATTGAAAATAATCACATTTATCTGCAGAAAACAGTCCTGGCCAACTCGTTAAGTGCTCAAAGTAATTTTCATAGTTACAACTCCTCCTTTAACACTAGTTCAAAATAATATTTATTTCCAAAAGAGAAGATAACCCTGCGCTTAACTTGCTCGGAGATGTAATACAATCTCAACAGGGAGGAGGGGGGATGTCACATCCATGGATTTACTTCTTATGCAATGCCATAACTGGCATTAAACACGAGGCATCTTATTTTCATTATACACAGTTCAAAACAAGTTATTCCAAGAAAACATTTTAGGTGGCAGTGGTTACTTAAAACCAACGTACATTGGTGTACACATATTCATACGTACTTTCGACATATATTCAAGTAAAATCAAATAACTTGCCATTTAACCCATCTCAGGGGAACGGATTCCATAGCAAGTTGCTTATTAAACTTACAAGCTGAATTTTACCTGCATGGTAATGAGAAGTTGTAAGAGCAGGAGCTTTTCCTGCTCCTGCAGCATTTTGCCCTAATCTGCATTTAATGACACATTTTACTTTGTGCTCCCCAACAAAATCAGACGTAAGACAGCATTTTACTTTTGTAAAACAGTATTTTAGTTTCAAAGCAGTCAGATTTGCTCCTGAGAGAATAAAAAAAGCCTCTAAAATGTATTTAACTTTGACACCGACCTCATCTTGAACTAATTCAGTGCTAGCAGAGCTTAAAATACAACTTTGGAGAACAGCTGGTGTTTGCCCTGATGCTACTCAAGACATTTATCATTCCAATACCACTATTTGGACCCTCAAACAGCCTTGGAGTCCATAAAACCTTGCTACAACATACAATTTTGCTTGGGCTCTCCAAATCTCCTTTGAAATTTAAATTTTCCCACCCTCCAATGGGAAGATCTCCCGTTTCGGCATTGCACGTTAGCAAGGACAGTGCGGGTTTGCATAGAGCGAACACACCTCAAACTATGTTTTCCAAAGGAAATTATATTTTTCCTAAATTTAGAGCATCACTAAATCCTTAAGAAGAGAAAGGATGCAGAGGCTGCTTGAACTTGTGCTGATCCCTGCCAGACACTCTCACTTGAACCCATCCCTGGGCCTCCCAAAGCCAGGCTTATTTAGGGAAGCGAGGAGAAACCACACACATCCACGTAATAAATTCCATCTACTCACCATGAACCTGTTTTTTTATCTCTTTGGCAGGATCCAGCCACGTCTGTAAGAGGATAAAAACATTCACAGTTTAATAGATGTTCCAGAAACACCACAGAAAAGTGCAAATCGCCAAAAATATGGCAAAAAGGACAACATTTGACATGAACGCAGCCACAGAAACTGGAGAGACGATGCGTTTTTCACAACTTTTACTCCAGTCTGAAGTCTTGGTAGGTGCATTTCCAACCCTTCAACTACCAGGTACTCGTATGGGAGGCACAAGGAATGGGAGGCAAAAAAAAGCGCAGCATATTAGGGCTGCAAGCACAGAGCAGCACACACCGTCACAGCCACATCCAGCTACCAGGGACACTTTTACAACACTTTTTTTTTCTCCAGAACCTTTAAAACCAGGCAAATATGATGTCTGCATTCATTTTAGGCGCCCTGTCTCCATACTTACCCTAGTCAGAAACAAGACTGACGAGACTTTCTATTATCAGCGATGGTTTTTGACAACCTAATCACTGAAATCCAACTGAAAACGTCCCATCGCTGCGGAAGGCTGGAATCTTTTACAGCAGCGTGACATAGACTTTGTCTCTTTTAAGTATGACTCAAGTTTCTAGTAACTATCTCAGCTACAAATTTAGAAATACATCAATTTTTTCCCCCCCTCCTCTGTAATTTGGGGTGCAACATAAGCCTCAATAAACAACTCCTGCTTTTGGCAGTACCATCTGGGCAACTCCCGGCACATTAAAACGGAGATAAACCTTTGCAGAGATCAGGGTTTGTCCCACCGAAGGGGGGACGTGGTGCTCACAGCCCTCCTGGACAGCCTACAATAAACCACCTTCTTCATTTTCACCAGCCCTGAGCAGGATTTGGACCTGCAGGTCTCCCGAGGTGAAGGAATTAACCCACTGAATCCCCCGAGCTAATCTGTCCTGACCAGAAGGACATGCAACTTCACGGCAGGAGGACGGCGATACTTACGTTTAATCTTGTCTTTTTATACACTTGCCCCTCTAACCTAGAAAACCTGCTTCAAATAGTGATGGGGTGTTATTTTGCTTGTGTATTAAAAATCCACACTTGCAATTAGTAATTATTTAATGATAAATGTCTGTCAGCCATCATAACCGGGCCCATAAGTGATTACTGGAGGTGAAGCATGGGAATAGTCAGGATGTGGACCAATGTAATTGGTTTAAGGACATAAAAGCGGGCCCTTGATTTCAATTCAGCACACTTTTGGCCAGCTTCACAAAACGGTTTGAGCAATTGCTTGGGTTAAAGCATAACCAAGGGTTTAAAAGATAAGACACTGCTTGAGTCTAACCAAACAAAGACCTTAAACTGAAACCATGAGTAAGAGTTTCGGTATGAAGTCACACGTGTGTGTTCGCAGGGCAAAGCCTCGACTCAAAACTGCTCTCACCAAAAATGACATTGGTGCCAGGGCAGCAGCTTGTACTTTTTTTTACTAAAATCCACACTCTGGTACTCATTTATTCCCTTTTCTGGGAAGGACACGAAAAGATATTTTAAGAAGAGCTTATGCACGACGTCCTCTCCAGGGAGATGATCCTCCAAAAGAGCTGAACCACCCCGGGCACAGAACACGCTGCAGCAGCAGCCGCCGCTTACCCTGCATGTCGGCGTGTCCCATACAGCCAAACCAAAGTAGTCTTCTTCCAGGAGATTGAGGTGGTCGCAGACTTTTTTAAGCAGATCCTGCCCCTTGGCGTGTTTCTGCAAGGAGACAAAAGGAAATTCTGGAGGATGGGCTGGCTTTTTGCTGCCCTTCTTCACAGGAGAGGGGAGAAAAGGAATGTAATCGAGCATTCCTATTTCCTCTTCCGTTTTTTTTCCCAAATCCTGCAGAAGTGAACGGGCTTAGGAACAGATACCCTTTTAGTCCAAAAGCACAAAGGAAAACATCCCTGAGGCACAAAACGGTGGTAACCAGAACCAGCTAATTCTATTGGAGGCTTTGCTAAAAAGAAAGTGCAGTTCCAGTGATGCAAAATAAGCTTTACTAATGCATCACTTGGCCCACATCTCTCCTTTTAGTCGTATCTGCACAGCAACTGAGCCAAGAGCGTAGTCTTGTTTTATTCCAGTCATCCAGCTGGAAGGACCTTGGTGCATATGTTGTGACTCTATAGGTAACATGGTGCATGTGTTACAGCCTGGGTATTTCTCAGGGAAATATAGGACATTTAGGAATTAAAAACCTTCCATGGCCCTCAATTGGAAAAGATGCCTGGAAGTACTTATTGTTCTTGTTCCAGTATTTAAAGGGTGGCTACAAAGAAGAGGGAGAGTCCCTTTTTACAAGGAATTCCGTGGAAAAGACGAGGGGTGATGGGTACGAGTTATTCATGGGGAGACTGACTGGGCACAAGGGAATTTTTCCCAATGAGAACAACCAGTCATTGTAATAACCTCCACAGGGAAGTGATGGATTCCCCAAAATTGGACAGTTTTAAGATTCAGCTGGACAGGGTGATGACCAGTTTGTCTAGACCAGGCTCGTGCTAAGAAAGGTTGGACCAGATGACCCTTGAGGTCCCTTCCAAGCTGGGACTCTGTGATTCTTGGATGAAGTCATTTGTGCTGGACTTTGCCTACACCTTTGCAATTCCTTCTCAAGTAAGTCTTAAGTGCTAGAGTAGGATTACACTGGTGTTAAAGCCAAGGGTGCTTGTCAAGTCAAGAGGGTCTCAGAGCCATGGCAGCCCCTCCTAATCCCTCAGGATCAACAGACAGAGATTTCTAACATCCTGCTCGAGTCAAGACCGACCCCACCACCAACAGTGTCAGAGAATCACAGAATCATTTTGGTTGGAAAAGACCCTCAAGATCGAGCCCAACCATTACCCCAACCCTGGCATTAACCCACGCCCCTACGAACCTCCACTGTGTCCGTGCGACGTCGGCATTTGGAGGCATCGCTGCAGCAAACTCACGCACGAAGCCACAAGAAGCTGCCACCAGTATTTCAGGGAACAGTTTCTTTTTGGTGGGGCTGCACACAAAATCCCCGTCCAAGGGGAAGGCGGTAGGGGTGGCGATGCTCCCAGCTCATCCCGTGCAATTAACAGCAGCGATGTCGTTACACAAACACTGACCTACTTGCCCAGGATCACCGGAGGTGACGGCTGCCACAAGGAGCCCTGTGCCCACATCCCCGCTCCTGGCCCAGTTAGCCAGCGGGACTGGGGAAAAACAAGCTGACGGAAGCTTGCTCGAACGGTAAGTACCGGATTATTAATATTCTGGACGAGTACTTCAATACTGAAATGGGGATTTCTGCTAGCTTTTTATTGCCCTGACAGCAAGAGAGCCCTGTGAGAGAATGCACAAAATAAAGCAGAGGAAAAGCTCTCAGATGAATGGGTTTGCAGGGCTGTAAGTCAACATAATAATTTTAAATTGTTTACTGCAGATATATTCAACTGTAGGCTAAACACAGCATGTTTCTCTTTACATCCAACCTCCAGGAGTTATGTTAGCCTGATAGGTGAAGGTACCTTGGGTGAAAAGCACAGATCAGCTTGACAACCCATTTCATTCAAATGAAAGGGGCAGAAGATATTTAGACAATCTCAACCTAACACAAAAACCTAAACCCTAGTCTAGGATACAAATGAGAAAGATGAACTTTTTTTTAGACTTCTCCGACATTTATAAAGCAAGGTAGCCTGGAAATTGTAGAACAATAAAAAAAGATTCCTAGGCATCCAGAGATTTTTTTTAACAAAATCTGTTATAGCTTACAGCAAGATTGTTCTTCAGTAAAGCATGTAATTCACTGGCAGCAAATTAGACCCCTATTAAGTAGTGTTTGTGGTGACTTTTCAAGGGGAGGAGAAGGGAGAAGGAAAAGAGGAGACGCAGAAACAAATCCCAAAAGTACTTACATCCACGGCACACTCAAAAATGGTGTCATCCAGCAAGACAACCTTGCAGTACATGTTTCTGTGCCTTCTTACTGCTCTCTGGGCAGCTTTTAAATCCTTCTCTGCTTTGGTCTCCGCAGTCTCCGGTTTGGGCTCGGGCTTGGCGCTCTCCTCCTTGGCTTCCCCTCCGTCCTTGTCGCTGAGCTCTCTGCTCTCCGGCTCCTGCTCGTCCCTCCTCTCCTCCTGTGCGGGCTAAAACCCCCAAGATGCAATTTAGATGTCAAGCAAACTAAAAAAAAAAAAAAAAAAAATCACACAAAGCAAGCACAGGTGCATTCTAGGGCTGGGTTCTTACCCCAAAATTAGGTATCTGACTTGTGTGTGTAACCTGGGATGCAGAGCAGTAGCCTGGCTGAATAATCATAGAATCATGGAATCATAAGGTGATTATGTTAATTTTTAAAGCCCTTCAAGTCATTCTCACATCTCCATTTAATGAAGGATGGAATAAAAAAAGGAGAAAGGGTTGATTAGAGAAATCAGGGCAGATTACATCATGCTAATCTTCATGCTCTTAACAAAAGCACCTTTTGGACCAGTCAGTTTTTCCCCTCCTAGGCCAGACTCCCAGCACAGTGATGGGTTTGTCCTGGCTGTCGGTATGGCAGCAGGGACACGAAAACGGGGGTCAGCGCTGAGATTTTCCAGCCATCTCAGCTGATCAAGCATCAATCTGCCACCGAAAAGGGAAGGCAGCCTCCACACCGCCCTCCCTTTGCCTACCAAAGCACTTTAGGAGCCAGTTTAATTCGCTAAAATAGCAGAAAGATGCAGTTCGAGGACAGGAAGAGGAAGAAAGCTGTTGGTTTGTTGTTTGTTTGTTTTTTTCCCCACTGCCATTTCAGCAGGTTAAATGAGTTCGCGCCAGGCTCTGACAAGTGCTGGAAGTGACTGGATGCAGCAGGAGCACATGTCCACGGCCGAGGAAGAGCAAAACCCCGTTTTTTCAGCCCATCGCATCTCATGATATCACACCCAGGCAAAACCGCACGGAGGTATTTAAAAATCTGAATAATGTCCACAAGCTGCTGACTTCTGTTCCAGCAAGGCTGGGACAATCAGGAACAGAGTATCAGTCAAAGCTCGTTAATGCCCATCGGTCAGCATTTATCAAACAGGCAGCATCTCGCAAATGCTTTCACAGCAGAAATATCTGCCGAGTGTCACAGTTCAAAAAGCCATTGACATTGATCTAAAATAAGAACTAAAAAAAAAAGCACAAATGCTTCGTCTGAAATGAGCAGCCCGTGGTGAGGAAAGGCTGTGGGTGCACACTCATATGCACTCAGAAGCAGCAAATCGAAGTTAAATAGAGAAAGAAATCAATGCATTTCCTCTTGAATATACAATTTCTGGGCTGAAATTGCATGAAAACTTCCAGCTCCTTCCCACTCTGCTAATCCCAACCCTCAGATGTACCAAAACAAGAGCAGAGATCATCCCATGGTTTTCACAGGCTCGGAAATTCAAGAGACGAAATTTTTAAAATGTTACCTACTACCTTCTCTACAACTTTGTAGTTTTAAGGAGGTGGAATTACAATTCCTGCCTACAGCCAGCAATGCTCTAATTTATAAAGTATTGCTCCAAAACTCAGAGTTTGTTGATATACAACACCTCTCTGGAGCCCATTCAAAACTTAAAGCAGCCGGGTAAATAATCCAGATTTTATCAGGAATACAGAGACGTTGGCTGGGTTTAAAGGAATCCCCATCTCAGGAGAAGGGGCTCTCACCTTTCTCTAAGTCTGGGCAGCCGCATGAGTAACAGCAGAGTTGCAATTACACAAGGAGTAAGAGACGGCACCCAATACCCCCAAATCAATAACGAGCTGCAGGCTTGTGTCTTTGTCTTGGTTTCTACTATGCTTTAAAATCTTTTAATTTTGCATGAAAACTGACCCTGGCTGCAAAGAGCAGACATCAGGCGGCTACCAAGAGCTGGGCTCAGCCCACATACTGTGCAGAAATCCCTGTCTGTGTGATACATAAGCAGAAAATATTCGTATTTGGCAGGCTCAGCACCAGCCTGGACTGAACAGATGACCAAGTCCTGAAGTGCCACGCTTGCACTTCTTGAAGAAGCCCTTCCTCAAATCCACATCCTCCTGCACTCCCCACCTCACACCACCGACCTGCCTTCATTCTGCGCACACCAAGGACATCATGTTGAGCAACCGCTCTGTTGTGAATTACGAATTTGAACCCTGGTTCTGGTGTGACTTCCCACGACTCAGCCAAGAGTCAGCACGGGGCATTTTAATTGATGCTGTCAAGTGTGAGCACAATTTCAGGAGCAGGATGGTCTGGTACAGGAATGCAAGAGTGGGAAGTACACGATGCACCACAGGGAGCTGACAAGAGCCTTTTTAGCATCTCATGAGTTTTTCTGACCAAGCTTACCATCCTAGGATATGAAGTTTTCACGGTTTTGGCTAAACGGGTGCATTTTCAAGAGCAGAAGGGAGCATGGGTGTTTTACCTGTGTTTCTGCACTGCTTAGGGAGTGGAGATCTAGCGATGGATCAGTTTTGAGCTCAGGCTCAGGAGCTGCGATGGGTGCTTTCACTAGGATGTCTTCATCAGGGCTGGCTCCTAATCCCAGCTCTTTCTGGTCACCTCCCGCCTCTTTAGGAGCATCAGTGTCTTTGTCCTCTTCGGACACCTGAGACTTGGGCCGCCTGAGAAAGGATGCGAAGAGGCGGGAGAGACCCCGGCCCTCGGACGTGCGTCGCTCCTTCTTACTCTGCTCCTCGTGCGTGGGGGTGTCGCCGTTGGACGCCTTCTGCTTCTGCCCTGCCACAGATTGTCCCTCTGGCGTCTGCTGAGCCCCTTCTTCTAGAGAAGCCTCTTGCTTTTGTGTTTCAGCAGCTCCTTCCTCCTCCTTGGCTTGCTGCTGCTGCGAATTGTCGGCATCCACCGCTGGACCCTTCTCTGTTGTCATGATGAGGCTGCAAGAGAGGCGTGAGAGGTCTCAGTCAAGAGCTTTCCAATATCTAAGTCTGCATTAAGCTATTCAAGCCAAGCCGCAAGCACAGATACCCCACGCTTCCCAGTCACACCACCCTGTCCTGCCAATACCAGCCATTAAGAGCAAACAAATAATTCATATTGCTAAGGTTTGCTTTGATAGAAATGTCTCTGTCGACATTTGCCCATGCATATTCCACCATTTGGACAACGCTGACTCCAAACTGCCACATGTCCTGGCACCAGGTCTGCAGCCTGACAAGAGCAAATGATTAAAAATTGCAACCAAGATTAGGGGAAGGGAAGGAGATGTCTTGCTCCACAGGGCTGTCCTGACGTGCCCTCCTCCTCCAAGTCCCTGTTCCTTCTGGCTGTGGGAGCAGAGCAGATGGGAATCATTGAATCATTGAGGCTGGAAAAGACCTTAAAGACCATCAAGTCCAACCGCATGAGGGGACAGAGGTGACCAGGCAACTTTTCTCCTACCACATCAAAAGCCCAGACAGCCCGCGATGGCTGTGGCGTTGGAGCGTCCTTCACCACGGCAACTGGAAGGAGCAATCTGCTACTTGAAAGCCAAAAATTGCACGGCCACAACAAATTTTAGTGGCTGCTCGCTTCTAAATGTCCCTGGAAGACGCCACGGATCTCACCATGATCTAAAAAGGGGGATATTTAAACATGACAAACCACATTGATGCTCTGCTTAGGACGGGACTTACTGGTGTTGATCAACTACGTTTATCTGCACAAGACAGGTTCAGTGGAGCCGAGCAGGCTTGAGGATTCATGAGATCTTTGCCTTGCACACTGGGAAAATGTAAAATGAAAAGGGTTCCAAGCAATCCCCATAATGGAGAGCAGATTTCTTCAGAGTCTGTGCTATTAAGCTGACGCAATATTTATTTCAACTTTAGCCTGGGCTGTCAACACAGAAACATGGAAATCACATGAGAAGAATATCTATTTAAGGTCTAAAGAGGACCCAAAATAATCATGCTTTAGAGAGGATAGAACTAATCTTTGTGCATTGCATCACATGTATCCGCAGCAATAAGTTGCCACTGCTTATACAGAGCAAATAGCATATAATCCAATATGGCTTTCAATCTGCCCAGCCCAAGCCTTGGCATACAAACATTTGCTCAAAATACACACTTAAAATTAAGAAACATTTCAAGATGTTACCCTCCTACGTATTATTGCATTCAACAATTTTATTTTAACTCATCCTGACTGCCAAAATAACCAGAGTGCTTGAAAGAGAAAAGCCCTCCTAGCTTTCCAAAGCACTCTTCCCCTGCATTTAATGCAAAAGCTTAATATTATTCCTAAAGCCGTGGTTCAAACAAAGCAGCGTTAAAGACCTTCACTGAAGTTGTTTACCCAGCAATGCAAATTTCCTGGGTTTACAAGGTTTGTTCTCCTCCTCCAGCGCTTTTGCATGGGAGAAGACAGGCCAGTAAAGCGGTGAGAGCACCCAAGGGGAATTCTCCAAAACGCTGTGGAGTTGGGTGTTACATCACCCCGTTTCCCCAGAGGTCTTGCAGGAGTTTGTTTTTGCAAGGTTATCACAGAACAGGCTCCACGAGAAAGCCGTAAAATCCCAGTTACACGAAAGGCTACGGCAGATTCAGGCAGCACCCAGCCGGCTCCCACTGCCCCTGAGGATGGGGCGGCTTCGCGCCTGCTGCTCCCTTTTTGGGGGGAAAGCAAAAAAAACCCAACTCATAATGCTGAATTTCCCTCTCCCCTAAACCAGAAACATCTGCAGTTCGGTTCAGGAGAGGTTTTGAAGGGGTTGCACACTCATGGCGGGGCACGGGGCTGCGATCGGTTTGCAGATGGCAGCACGTGGGTGATTTACCCCCGCAGCAGAATCACCCCAGTCACCACGCAGCCAACTCTCACTCTCCAAAAACTCACGGAGATGCTACAACCTGGTGCTGGAGGCAACAAGCCACGTTCAGCCAAACACACATCACCCCAAGGCCACGATGCAGGACAGACTCGCCACGGCCACCTCCCAAAGGCCCAACACACGCAGAGCAGGACAGATACACTGCAAAACCATCCTGTCATGAACGCATGAAAACAGCGATCTCCCTCTGGCACCACCCGCCAAAGCAGCCTCCTTTGTAGATGCTTCCCACTGTGTTTGTTTGGAATAAATGCATTTGTAAGAATCGTTATCACAACACAAAGCAATGGAAGGACATTGCTCTTAAAACGGCAGAACGGAGGCTCTGGAGATGGGGACTGCAGGGAGAGCGCAGCTGAGGAGCAGCTCTTATCAGCATGGTAAACGAGTGGGACAGTCCACAAACAAACATGTCCTCCGGATGCAGTTTTCCCTCTTTAAATACCAACAATTCTGGAAGAAGAAATGTTTGCTTGTTTGGATTTCAAAGCCACAGTCCTGGACCTTCCCCAGGGCGGAAAGGTGAATCTCGCTGGCGATGAGCAAATGTCTCCACGTCTTTCCTCCGTCCCCAGGAACCATCTCACAGCTCGGCCAGATCCCCTCGGCGGGGCCAGGGATGCAGAGATGGGCACGTACGAACCCTTCCCTTCCCTTCCCAATAAACATTTCATAGCAGCACCAGTAACTCACTGGGTGCAGACAAACATCTGGCTGCAAGACCCACGTGTGCGTCTCCATTGCGTGGGCTCACGGCTGGTTCCCTCCCTTTGAAGTTTTGTGTTCAGAAACGGTCTCCTGAGCTCAAAAGCAAAAAGATCTGTACAGAGGCGACATAATCGAGAGGACACATTATTTTAAAAAAATAAAAAGCACGTTTGCTGCACAGAGGTGTTTGCTAGGTAGTGTTTTGCTTCCAACCCAGCCCGACACAAAGAGCAAGGTTCCTGCTCTGTTGCTCTCCAACTCGTTATTTGGAGAAATCGCTGCCCATAGCCAAACCACAAGCAGGTGTTTATTTAAATCACATTTTCTCCTGTCACAATTCCACAAGACAATTCCGCAGGTGCCTTGGGAGCTCCCTGGATGCCAGAGGATGCTCTGCTCTTCCAGGAGCACCCAAGTCGTGCCCGGATATGCTGGGTTTGGGTTTGTTTAGGTTTTCTTTTTCTTTTTTTGGTAGAGGATGAGGGTTTGATGCCAGACAGCCTGTAAAAGGCAGGTTCTTCACAAGTCTGGAGTAGAGAAGGCGTCTAACGCTACGGAAATAAGCAAATCACAGCAAAACTTCACTATGATCCCACATAGAGATTTCAGAGCAAAAATCAGGAAAGAGTTCAAGTGTGTAGTGATATTTAAGCACCTTTAAGAACATCTTACTCCAGACGAGAAGACTTTAGCAACAGGAAGCAAAGGTAATTAAATATATCCAGAGGAGCCTGTGGGGAGATGACAAATAAGCTTCTCCCACCCGAGCAGATCCCCAACAACCACATACCCCATCACTGACACCAGACAAATGTCAAAGCCACCCAAATATCCCGAGTTTCCCTCAGTCTCAGGGCTCACCCCCATTTCTACCCAAGGCTGTTGGGAGCACACAACACGTCTGCAGGTTTTTTGTCATCTATGCACTCCCCCTTTCTGTATCAAAATCCTTTAAACAAAAAAGACTTGAGGCTTAAAAGGAGCATAACGGCTTGTTGCTCGTCGTCTTCCCAATATCCACAGTTTGACCCAACGCTCACTGATATCTGGCGAGCAGAGGATTGTGAAACTCGGCATCCACCCTGCGCCGCTACACAGGCTCTGCTCTTGCAGACGTCAAAATCCAACAACCCTCCAAGCCAAACCATTCCTCTTCTCCAGCCTGCACACACACAGAGCAATTTATCTAAAATACACATTTTAGAGGAGCATGACAGATCCCAATAGCTCCTGGTCAAGAGAGCCTTCAAGCCGGGAGGATGCTGAATTACTCTGCTTGTTTGGGTTGTTTCATGACAAGTTACAGAGCCTCACAAACCCACTAATATTTAGATACGTGTCTATCACTGTCTCCTACCTTCCAGCGTGCTCCAGTCTCCCTTATTTAACCACAAAAATAAGCATAGTAATAGTAAAATGTAACTTAGCCTTGACTCCAAACCCAGAAAAAACATTTATGGTTCAAGCCATAACTTACTTAATTCACGGTGTTTTAGTCTTTCGAAGAGAGAAAAAAAGGATTGTCCACCAGGAAGGTTCATTTCTGGGGAACACAAACTGTTTTGCAACCGATGCCCAATGCCAGATAGAGGTGATCACGCCACTGGAACGAAGTCTTGACCTTCCTACCCAAAAATGTGGCTTTGCCAAAGGCTACTGGTCCAGCAAGAGCTGGAGACAATAAGAGATAAATGTCTGCTAAAAATAGACAAAAATCAAATAGTTTCAGCAAGAGCGTGTGGTTTTTTTTAAAGATGCATTCCTTCCCGTTTTGTAATGTGTGTGAAAAGCACACAATTCACCAGGGAAACTACACAGAACATGGCTCTGAAATAGATAGTACAGGCTGAAAATTCAGTTTTTTCAAGACCTGGTGCATGTGTAACAAAACTGTGCCTGCAGGTGGGAGGGGAGGAAACTGCAACTGCCACAAGCAGGACGGGCCCCGCGCGTGTTTGAGCAACATATCCGACACGTGATTTTCACCGCAGCTAGAAAAGCCCAGCAGAGAACTGGTTGTGTGGGTTGTTTTTTTTTTAAAACCAAAATAAGAAATTGAAATGCAATGCAATAAGCCTCTCAATAAGAAAATCAGACAACTTTACAATGCTGTAAAGCACCAGAACCTGTCAAAATTTATTTAATATATTTTATTAGAGGAATAATTAGCGCTGGCACTTTATAACCACTGTGAGCACTAATGCGCATCATCTTTTTGTGCCGATACTTTGGGCGCTGAACAAAAGGGATGTGGTTGCTCACTCGGCAGTAACAGGACACTTCAGGAGCCTCATCGAATGAGGGAAAAACAACCCCCCGAACACACCACAGATGGCACGTTACAACCACTCGGATTTAATTTGCACCAGCCCAGCCCTCATAATCTACTGTATGCTGGCAGCACCGTACCCCTCTTTCATCTCCTGCTATCGTACAGCTTTCCTATTTAAATGAGGGCAAAAAATAGGAGCTTGCCATCTGCTGAAAGCAAATCATTTATGTTCAAATTGAAGACTGGGCTTATAAAATGACCCGACTAAATGGAGCAGTAAGTGCATTACAACCAAGGGGAACCGGGAGCTCCTCCCCTGTATCCTCAGAAACCTCCCCGGATGCTGCAGAACTCCTCACGCAGGAATTCATGGGCTTTGCTCATTGGTAAAGCACTGAAATTTAAATGAAAATATGTATTGTACTAGTCACTAGAGCCTTGTCTACAGCAATGGGTTTGAAAAGGCTGCCCATGCGGGGCCTGTTAAATAAACTCACTTGAACTTTGAGCGGTTGGACGCAGAACAGAACCATGGAGAAGGCGCATGCACCAAAATAAAGCTGCTCATAGATTCTGCCTCCCGAAGCAGATCAGTAGTTTGCTAAAAAGACTCAGAAAACAGTTGGTTTAATACAAGTGTTGCTGCTTGTCCTGTAGCGAGTGACAGAAGCAACTCCGGGGGCTCCTCACCTGCTTCAGCAGAGCTCAGAGCAGAAAACAACAGTTTGCGGTGCCTGCTGAAGATTTTCTTTGCAGAAATGAGTCTCTGAACCACCCCGCCGCACCGAACACCCGCGGAGGACACGGCGAGCTAAGGTGAAGACACGCGGGCTCCATCCCAGCAGGTCGCTCCATCACAGCCGCTCCTGGCTTTGCACTGAGGAATACCCGGAGTGACGATGACAACAAAACAGAGAAGATAACGCCAGCATCACACGTGACAATGGCCTTCCTCCTCCGGCAGCATGCGCCGCTTTCTAAAGCAGCAGTTCAACAGGAACAAGCAATGGATCCCAATCAACTGAATAGGAGGATTTTTTCCATGCATTATTCATAAGGGGTTTTTTTTCCCCTTCCTGAACACAGATGTGTTTACTCACACTGTGCCTCATTTACACTCAAGGTTTAACATAACAGGGTTCATTTTCCTTCTTTACAGTTTCTCAAGCACAGGGGCAAAGTGCTTTTTTTGCTTTTGTTGTTTTCCCTTTGGCTGTTTCCAAACTAAGGCTATAATTAGAACCCAAGAGGGACCTGCACACTCCTTTGATAAAGGGCTGCCTGCTAAATAAATACCACCCGTGCACACACACACACATGCAGGCACCTGCCAAGTACATACCGCTGCAGCACCGAGAGCCAGAAGGATGTTTGACGCTAAAAAGCTCTTAAGAGGCTTCATCGCCTGCTGCTCCTCTGCTCTGTGCTGGGGACAGCACGCTCAACCACTTGATTTGTAGTTATATGGCTACAATACAATTTGCATTCATCCGACTGCCTCGAGTACATCCGCCACACCCTGGTACAACGCCCAAAATTCATTGAAAATAACCTATTGTGATAGTTATTTGCTGAACAATAAATGCACATTTAAAATATCTACGGGAACCACCTACAAGACGGGCTGGTGTGGCTTGAGTCATGCAAGGCTCGCCCAGCTAAAAGCTATCTGAAAGCATCCTCAGCTTGGGCTTTAAGCTGGGCTTACTGCTGCAAGATTGCACTGAATATGAAGGATATTAAAACAAGTCAGCACCGATGCTACCCAGGGTTGATTTCTCCTGTAAATCAGCCACTGCTTCTCCTCCTCCTGACACATTGCGCTTCTGCTTCTACGCAGAAGGATCCTGCACCCCCATCCTGAACAGCCAAGAGCCGGTGACGGTGCCGAGAGACACCGGGACACCAACCCATGGATGGGTGACCGGACCGGGACCTGCCCGAGGCTGCATCCCAGCTGCCAGGGGATGAAAATCCTCCATTCCCACCAGGAACAGAAACCAAATGGGGAAGGAGTGTGAAGCAGTGATTAAATTTCTTCTTCTGTGCTCAGCAGTCAATTACGCACAAATTACAGGTTGGCTCGGTGCTGTCACCCTCCCCAGAGCTGCTCCTGTCGGCACCGATGAGGCTGCAGAACCATCCTACCCAAAACCTGCCCTCCCAGCCTCTTCCACCAGTCCGTCTGTTTGTTTTTTCCACCCTGCAGTGAAATCAGGCAGCTTTAGTTTTTAATCCCCTTAATTAGGGGTGTGCGGCAGCCTTCATTCCTTAATTACATCTATTGACACATCTGATGCAACACATTTGCAAACAACCATTTTCGCTGGGGATGGCTTGGAATCAAAACTGCCGTCGTCATTCCCACACCGGCTGCGCTATGTCGCTGATGGGGAGAAGACATGACCCGGCTTTCTGGATGCTTTAACAAGATAACACTCACACACAGCTTGGAAATGTGATTTTCATTAAATAATCACCTGTTTCTTTGGCAGGATTTAAGCACAAAGCGACTGCAGCACTGAGAAACCACCATCAGTCTGCTCAAAGCAGCTACTAAAGATTTGCAGCAAAAAAGTTCCCATTTTGAGCAATACTCTCAATATTGACCCACGGGATAGAGGGACAATATTTCAACGACCAACTTGGTTATTTCAGTACATCGCCTTTCTGCAGCTCAGTTAAAGGCAGACAATGGCGCGCTCCATTCCAGCCACTCAGCTGTCGGGAATCCCTTTGATCCCCTGGGACACTGAATACCCAGTGAGCACTTTATTACCAACCGCTTCTGCTGCCGAACAAAAATAATTACGCCAACACCTTCTGCCTGCCCACGGAGCCGTTATTGCCTTATTCCACGGGGTGCCTGTGCTTGCTCTTGTCTTGAATTATTATGTCACACTCCCATCCTCATGCACTAATAGCTCGCTAGCACACGGCAGCTGAGCTCCGATGTGCAGCCTGTCCTATCAGCCATAGCAAATAGTAACCAGAATATTAAATATCTTCTTGATTTAAAAAAATGGGAAGGAAGCTAACATGGTATTGTGAGTTTTTTCCACTGTTGGAGACCCAAGCAAGCACCCTCACTGGTCCCCATGGCACCTTCTGCTCAGCTCCTGCGCCAACCCTCCTGCTCACAGTCGTCGCAAACATTTGCATGGAGGAAACGTGCACAAATGTTGCTTTCTTCAAACTACGGAAAGGAAAAGGAAGTTACACTCACCCTCA
This sequence comes from Caloenas nicobarica, assembly GCF_036013445.1. NCBI lineage: Eukaryota > Metazoa > Chordata > Aves > Columbiformes > Columbidae > Caloenas > Caloenas nicobarica. The sequence continues at coordinate 798,056 of NC_088267.1, read as the reverse complement.
GTACCTGCGGGGAGGGGGACAGAAACGCACTTTGCAACCACATTAGAAGGGTTGCCTTCCTTTCTGCGCTCGATGGGTTTGTATGAGAAGAGCCAAGTCGAACGTAGGGTTTGATTTCACTCAACAAACACCAGTCCTGCCATGTTTGAGCAGTTCTCAAGAGGTATTTTTCACTTCTTTGACTCCCACCTTTGCCATCTGGCACACCGATACACGCTGGGCACCATCCGGCTGAGAAGACAACAGCAAATAGCGCATAACTTTTTAAATATTGCAATATTTTTTAAAAAAGAGCCTTGCAAGATGAAATATTTCCTTTAGTAGGGATAAAGCAGATGCAGAAAACAGAAAGCAGGTGGTTTAAATATCTCCCTGTTAATATAAATCACAGCTGACGCTAATGGCACTTTCTGGATAAGCTACTGGTCTTGTGTACACAATTTAGCATCCTACTGATACTTATTTTACAAGTTAGGTCTCAGAATAGCCCTTACTCTATTCAAAGTGTGAGCATGCGTGACATCCGACCATACAAAAGCGGTATGAATAACTGCATGTTTTTTTGGAGAAGCTTTGCTTATTTTTCCCTTTTTTATATTTAAATCCCAGTCGTGCAATTGGCTTGTGCACAGCTGAAGCCTCATTGAGCCCAATGCTGCTTCATCCAGCTGAAAGCTCCGCAGGCTCGAGGGGGCTCAGTGTGGCCTGGGTGTTTATCAAGTACCAAAACCACCAGAAAATTAAGAATAAACCTCATTATCCTCAGTATTTTGGACTCAAAACCCACTGGTCTTGTCCGGCACCCAGTTTTGAGGACTGAATGGGGAGCCTCACCTAAAATTATGCTGCAAAAGGGCTGCGAGCCGCAATACCAGACAAGTGAGCTGCTGATGGCAGGAGCCACACAACAGTATTGCTGAAACCCGCATTCATGCAGCACAAGGGAATAAAATGCCACGCAAATCCTCTTTCCTGCAAGCTCTGCCAGTATCATTGTTCAAGCTAAAACTGCCACGAGAGGACCCTTCAAATGAGACCAGGGTGAAAGTGTGGAGAGAGCAAAAAGCGCCGGTGAGCTCACCCAGGCTCCCGATGCCAAACCGGCGCTTTACTCCTCCAATAAATATATTATTAAACCACCTCCTTTGCACTTCCTTCAGGTTCTCTTTATACATACACAAGCTGAAGGTAAATGGTCACCTGTTCCTCCGTAAAACGAAAATACTGAACGCGCAAACAAGGTCTGACTGGGGTTCAGCTCCATGACACCTCCTCATCGGTCTAAGCTGTTAGCAGGGCAGTACGGAAAATAAGAGTAAAGCCACACCAGCTCCAGAAAGTAGGTTGGTTCTAGCAGCCCTCACGGTGACAAGAAGGATGGTTTAAGAGTAAAAAGCAAAGGCATAAACAAACGCAACGAGCTGGTCTCCCACTGAGGACGTTGGTGCACACGGAGCAGCCTGAGTGCGCTGCAGCTCCCCAAACTAAACAAGTTGCAAGAACTGTTTAGAAGGTGAATTACAACTCCGCATCCTATTCCTAAGCGAGAGAGATGCTTAAAGAATATGTGCCTTACCAGGTGATGTCCCCTCTTCAGCAGCCGGGGAAGGAGGAGAGAAGCCTGTCCCTGGTCCACGTCTACACATTTCAGTTTTGTCGGGTTTGCTCTGAATCGCGCTCACATTCGGCACAGACGTTGCTTGCGTCATTGCCACGTGGATTTGCTGTTTCCCAGGCGTTTTACCCACTGACATTCCGACTGCAAGCCTGATTGTTTTATTTAACCGTGCTCCTGCTCTTAAGCTACCATCCAATTACTGCTCTCAATTACCCGGTGCTCAAGAGCCAACATTAATTACAGAATTCCCTGTGCACAAGGATGCTGCCGGTTGCACGGAGTTGCATCGTTTCAAACCTGCCGGCATTCAGCCTCTCTTCTGGGAAAAGAAACAGAGTTTCCCGGTCTTGGTGGCAGATTAACTGAGCAAAAAGCGCAGTTTTGGTGAAATAGGGGATGAGCAAAAAGTCACCGTGGCCTCAACGCCCAGATCTCAGCAGCCCCTGCCAGCCCCTGGAATGCCCTGTGCGTTCACACCATTAAATGGCTGTTTTCTGCTTTGGAACTCAAAAAATAACACAGCAGCAGTTCAGGACCAGGGACGTTAACCTGGAAACCTCTGGGATGGGACACACATCACCATCAGCAGCCGGTGCCGTATTAATTCACGCGAGTTGCAAGTGCCTTTGGCAAACCAGATGCAGACCCCAAGTTCCCCAGACTATGTGGAAAACACCTCAACACCATCTCCCTCCAAGCAGGGGTCACTTTAAACCATGCACTGGGTCTGTTCAGGCATCAACACCAGCCCTGGGAGGCAAGACCCAAGCCAACTCCTTTTTGGAGCGCAGCACAAACCTTCAGAAACGGTGCAGAACGGCCCTCTGCAGCTCACAAACCCACCCCGAGGCACCGGCATCTGCAGACTGTGGCCTGAGAAGTTATTTTGCAACTTGCTTTGCTCAGATTTAACAACCACCCTGGCGCAAGACACCCTTCTGTCCCATTTTGAGAAAGATCCCATCAACTTTGGTCTCTTTTTCTCTGCCTTTCTACAAATAGACATCTATTGCACAAAGGACTGATGCGGTGCCACTTGTGTGAAACAGCCACACGTCAGAAAGAAATACCGCTTTACCACAATCATATACCCATTTTTTAATTGGATATTAGATTTTTTTTAAAAATGTGTTTCCCTTTGCGTGGTGCAGTGCACTTTCAAAGTATTTCATGAGCAGCACTGCAAAACTTATTCTTGGCAACAGGAGAGAAGGTCAGTGCTCAACTTGTTCTATATACAACTGGAAAAATAGAAAAGTAACACAGTGGTGACATGAACTGCCCACATCGGGGACATGCATGCATGGGGACATGGGGAATGGGGATGACTCCTGCACATCTGGGAGCATCTGGGACAGCTTTGGTCAAGGACTTTGGGGCAGCAGAACGTGCCTTTCTAATCCATAATATATTTAATATCAAGAAGAGCAATTAAATCAATTACTGGTCACAAGCTGCCGGTTTACAAAAGGAGTTCATTTTAAGCAGCAAACCCAGCTTCCAGTGAGGTGTAAACCAGGAAGATGCTACACAAACATAAACACGCTCATGCCATTAGGAATTAGGCGACAGCTGCGTAGGCTTTGACTGCAGGTGGCATGTACCAAATACACTCGTTTAGTAAAAGAGATGGGTGGATCTTGAATTTTGAATCTCCATTTACAGCAATTCAACCAAAAAGACAGAACAGCTACTAAAATGCAAGTGCCACATCCACATGTGCCAGATTGCATATATGATCACTGCATCCTACAAAGCTGTGAGGGGAGGTACTGGGTACCACATTGCATGACAAACTACTGACTTAAAAATCAAGGATCTGCACTTCTGCAAGCTGACTTTTTTCCCATTTACATTTAGAAAAATACATAATTCACTGCTTAGAGCAGCAAAGACAGATTTTTCTTTAAAAGAGCAACAAATTTCAAGCATTATTTCCCAAAAGCACCATTAAAAGAGCTCATAGCTGCCAATACCAAGAGGTCTGGATCTTTTTGTGTCTTGGACCCAACCCTTAATTTTAAGCTTGTGCAAAACCTGGGGATCTCCCGGATTGTTTCCAAGAAACTTGCCCCATCCTGAGCTGCTCTTCTGCAGTTTTCATAAATCCCAAATGCTGTTGTTCCACTAAAAAAGCTCTAATGATGGGTTCTAACTAAAGGAATACAGAGAGGCTTGTGGTTTTTTGTTTGTTTTGAAAGAAATGTCTCAAAATATTTTCTCAGGGAATGTGCCTGCTGAAGTGGATCAGGATCTTCAACACAGGGGAAAAAATAAACAAACCCTTGATGTACACAGGAAAAACACACCCACAAACCTCGTACTTCACTCTACATCCTCTCCACTCCCAGCTAAGTTATGATAAAGTTTAACAGAGCAGGTGTTCTAGTTTTAAAACAAGAGTTCTCCACCTATCCCAAGATGTTTTTCTAGCGGTAAAGCCAAAGGGTGACGGAAGTTACAATTAATCAAACTTCAGTTTCAGTATAACTAATCGCCACTTGCTTTTTTGCCAGAGTCAGAGGTTTCAGAAGGTTAAACTGTTTCCAAAATGAGCACAAGTTTTTCAGTTGATTTTACACTTAATGCATCAAAAGGGCGCAGTTCTCTTGTTTCCTTCCAATTCTGGTTTCGATTTAAAAAACGCAGGCAGGAGTCGATACGCTGCGCAGCAAAACCTGAGCTGGGGGCATGTTGCATCTGTTCCTGCTGCCTGAGCAACTTACAACTGTTTGCGATGAGAAAACACAAGAAGTCGTTAATGTGCAACCACTTCCACCAGCAGCATCAGCCTGGCAAACAACAGCTAACCCCGTAATCGGGCTTGCACCTCTGCAAGTCAACAATTAGCTCCATGCAAACCTTAATGACCTCCCAAACTTATGCGTGATCGATCTCCCTGCACCGCCTCTGCCGCTCACCTCACCTTTGTTTGCAATTCATCTAATCGCTGGCAGAGATGCAGCTGTGAATATACCTCAAAAAAAGGAGGAGAAAAAAAAAAGTTTGCATTACTAGATCACTTGGTGTTTTGCAATTAGCACTGCATAGATCAAACCCAACCTGGACAACCCAACGGTGTAACAATCGGGGAATATTCATGCTGGAGAGTCCAGTTCAGTTATAGGAAGAAATAAAGCTGCAAGAGAAGCAGTGAAATACCCAATTTCCCTGTAATTGCAAGCCTCCTTGCTTTGCTGAAGCCATCTCTCATGTCCATTATCTGGTCCCGTTCCTGCCTCCGGAGGCACAGAGACATGTAACACTAATAGATCCAGCTTCCCCGAGCTCTCCCTCCCTATTCATCATGCATTGGGAACTCTCTTTTTTTTTTAATAAACTACATCTTTACAAAAGGAATATCGCCATTTGTCATCATCAGGTCAGCTGAAGAGAGTCCATCATCATTTTTAAACAAGCCAAGGGCGGCAGCTGCAAAACATGAAGCCAGTAACGCTGCCCACGCCATTTCCCAGCCAAGATGTAATTAGCTGGGCGTCTGCAGGAGGGGATAGATCCAGAGCAATGGGATGCAACCAAAAAGGATAATATTTTTTGCTGCCTGGACACTATTTAAAATTACTTTTTAAATGAATTTTAACTAGGGCTTATTTTTGGAGTAGGGCTTATATACTGAGCATCCTCAAAAATACTGAAAAATCACGCTAGGGCTTATTTTCGGGGTAGGGGTTATTTTGGGGGTAGGTCTTATTTTCAGGAAAACAGGGTACAAGCCACCTGGGAACACATTCTCTGCCTTCTGCCTGTGTCAGGGCACATTTGCATTGTAAATGGCCTTTTTACTGCCCCTATACACTTAAACACACGGAGGAGAAACAGAGATATCTGTCAGGCAGAATTTCTTTTGACGTCGCACGAAGAACAACGCCCCACGCAACTTTAAACACACAATTTCCGTCTCTGCACATCAATCACTGCCAAGCCAACAGTCATAAAAACAAGGTCCTAAGGCAGAAAACTTTGGCCTAATGCTGGATTTTAAGACTTTTTTCACACAAAATGAATCCTGTGTTGGCATTTGTATGAAAAAGAGGAGGATTCCGGCTCCTCTCCCCCGTCCGCCCAAGAGGCCGCGTCCCCGTATGGTCCCACATCTCGTGTCTCTAACGATACCACTGGAATTTGTGTGTTTGCAAGCAGGACTAGAAAACTACATGCATGCAGAATCTGGTATTTAAAAGACAAACTTGCAAGTTTTGACTGGGGATTCAAGGGGTTTTTTTTGTTTTTGTCAGACTGCAAAATGCCACCCTGAGCTGCCTCTGCACCTCTGAAAATTTGCATCTTCCCACAAAGCCTCAGAGAATTCCACTTTTTTTTTTTAAGAGGAGAAATGAGGGATATTTGGTTGTAGGACCCTCTTCTCATTTGTTTCAGCAACTAGAAGGCAGCAAGGCCAGGCTGCAAGAGGAGAACCAATTTCAAGCTAAGGCAGCTGAAGCTGGACCTGAAAGATTTTTACCCTTCCATGAACCAGCCCCTGCCTGATGACAAATGACTCTTTAAAACTCCCCAGGAATGGTCACCAGCTGCGTGTTTCTCATTTTCCGAGTGCCTGGCTCGAGGCACTGCAGGCAGCTCAGGGCAGCAGAAACCAGGGCTTGAACATAAAACATTCCACCGTGCTTCGCATCTAGGGGATAAAACCAAACCACTCTTCCAGGTTTACACCGTTACCTTTCCCAAAGCACCCAGCCCCGTTTCACAAGCGCATTGCAAAGATCAGCTCCTGCTTTTGATGCATTTGCACTCGGGCATCGTGGATGAACCCAGGCGGGAATTATTAATCCTGTCTTTGGAGCGGAGTTTGAATAGCGGGAAATAAACACAGCCCAGGGCCCCCAGCACAATGGGACAGGACTGTTCCCACTTAGCGGGGCGGCTTTTTCTTATATTTAGCAATATGCAAGCCCTGGGGGGGCGGAAAGCCCACGTGCCCACGCACCGCCAGCCGGCTGGCCTGCGCTGGCACAGAACCGCGGAGGAGCCGTCGCGGGGACCAGCGGCACACGCCATCTTCTACCTCCCAGTGTTCTACTACAGAGCTGCGCCAGCGGCTTAGTTATTTATTTAACTAAAAGCTTTTAATTATCTCTCTCGCACACGCGTGTTACACGGGGCGGGGAAGGGAGGGGAATAATCAGCCTGCAACCGGCCAGTGCCACAGAGCGATCGCACCTCCAGAAACACGCAGTAAGAACAGAAATGCTCCCCGGAGCTGCTCCTCTCCCTACACCTGCCAGGCTCTGCATCAAAATCAGGGAGATGCAAAATACCCCGTTCCCTCCAAAAGCACCAGAGTTCAAGTGCTGCACAACTTAATAAATTAGAAACGACAAACCACTGCTCTAGGTGTTTGTGCTGAGCACAGTAGCTGAAGCGGGCTGGCATGGGAATTTGTTTAAAAAGCCCGTATCAGAAAAGCAGTGGGGTCTGGAGGAGTGTGCCCTGGAAGATGACAAATGCTTGAGACACACTCCAAGCCCAAATAATTTTCCTCACTGTGGAACTGCTTCATTAAAAAAAAAAAAAAAAAAAAATTTTTTTTTTAGTCCATCTACGCAGATGAACTAGAAGTATTTGCTTTTAATACATAATGTTAGCATCATTACAGAAGCAAAAATTCACATAAACAGAAAACAAGCGTAAACAACTGACTGAACGTAAAGAAACTAATAATATTAATCTGGATTAAGTACAAGCCATGAACATTCCTACCTAATCCATCCAACGGACAAAGATAAATCCCCACTATGCCACGTCCTCCCATTCTCTGCAACTTAAAGAACCACGGCGCTGATCAAAACAGAGTAGAAGGTGAAATCTTTATGGAGAGCCACCTGCTTAATCTACACAAGATTACAGCAAAAGCCAAGCATGAAGAAAACAGAACAATCATTGCAAAAGCTCCCCAAGCCCAGAGCGCAATTTCTACTTGAGATGCAAAGCTTCTCATCGGGCTTCCCCAGAGAGATGTGCAACAGCAGCGAAACACGGCTCAGGCCTGAACAATCTGAGTTTCTGCCATTTCTTAATGCTCTAGAAAAGTTGCATGGGGGTCAACTGCGGTTGGGAAGTAGCAGATCTGCAGCAGAGTTTAAAAACATAAAGTTAAGGTTTATAAAAGGAAACGATTTGCATCCATCAGGCCTGCTGCTGCAGGCCCCGCAAAGGCTACTTTATGAAAGCAACACCTCTGATTCACCACTGCTCATTACCGGGGGGGTAAAAGCAGCTTTGGCAAGCAGAGCAAGTCCGGACAAACCCAGCAGAGCACAGAAACGCAGCCCCCAGCAGACACACACAACCATGCTGCTCCCCGCTCCCAGCGCTCTGTTCCAGGAGAACCTCTGGCCCCGATACGTGGGAAGAGCCTGGAGATTATTCTGTGATACACGGCATCTCTGGGCTGCACCAGCTCCTTGGGCTTTTTCCAGAAAACAGATGATATGTGGCCGTAAATTGCTGAAGAACCTGCTCTGAAGCAGGACAAGTAGTGTTGTGGTCCCCTCAAATGAAGAGGCTCTCATCAAACATCCCTCGTTAGAGAACACATCAAGGAAAAGGTGTTTGATGAGAAACTCCTAGGCAGGTGCTGTGGAGACACAACCAACATCTCCACAAACCTCCTCAAGGACAAAGAGCTGGGAACTCTGACACCAAAACCCCAAGATCTCTTTGAGACACTACATAACTGCTGGTGAAAATCCAGCAACCTGGAAAATCCAGTTGCTTTCCGTCAGCAGCACTTCTGTACGTCCAATTTTATTCCAGCACGTTATATACCATATTCCCAACATCATCATCCACCCATCAACATATCAAAGCTCATGGAGCATCCCAACATCCCGTGGCTGGAAGCCTGCAAGCTACCCCGGCACAGCAACGCTTTGATCGCTAATGAATGAATTTGCAAACACGGTTGCTCACTAGAGAAGCAACATATCTACCAGCTTACCTCCCATCAATTCAAATATTTTGCTCGACAAGCAGTAAATGGGGCGTCGGGATAGATATGTTCTACCGCTTGCCGAAAATCAAACGCTGTCAAGTGAAAATATCGCAGCCGCTCAAGCGGAGCACGCGGGCAGTTGGCAGTGCGTTACTGGAGACAGAAGCTCTAGATTTGGAGTGTAATTGTCTATAAGCATTTTTAGGCTTTGGGAACATACGGTGTGTTGGAACAGGCTGAGAAGTGTCTGCCATCCCCTCGCCTGGGTCAGGAGTGGCCGAGAAACTGCTGCCTTCCCATCAAATGCTTTGCTGCTGATAAAAATTTGGTTTAAATTGCAATTATGAGATCAGCTGAAAACACAGGTAATTCCTGTTGTTCTAATCAAAACTGACACAGGGAATAATTAATGCATTTATGTTAGGAAACAAAACATCATTCTCTCTGTTTCATAAGGCTCTAATTGAGTTTTAAAGGTAAGGAGCGCTATGTTTATCCTGATGTTTACCTCCTGCAGCAGATTATGTTTGTCCATGGGAATCCTAGAAAATCCTCACCTTCTTTATTAAGGCCATGTCAACAGAGATATGCAAAGGACCCTGCTGTCTTTTAAATCACATAAAATGCTCAAAATTGTCCTTGAAATGTAACCAAAGATGCCAGAGGTTGGCACCACGATGTACAAAAATAAACATCAAGTGCATTCGCAGCACTGACACCCGACACACGCCATGAGCGGGACATCCCCCTTAACCACCACAACAACCCAGGAAAACCTTCAAGGAATTCAAAATTATTATCATACCAGCCATTATAAAAAAAAAAATAATACTACTGTACCTCCACAGAACAACCTTTCCAGGGCTCCTGCAAGTCAGCTAATTGTGAAAGGAGTTGTACTCCCCAGCGATGAACAGACAGTAGCCTCTCCGCATCTCCCATCCATACACAGCCGTATTCTCCTCCCCCTGAGACCTCATCAGTAACTCAATTGTGAAATAAGAACCAACTAATTAGAGGGACGGTCCCTCCAGATCCATCTAACTCAGGCAAACATAAGCTAGCATGTTTGGAAAGCCTTAAAATCCTAAATATGAAGAGTAAGGTAAGTCTCAAACTGGTTTTGTGCTGTTGTTCAGAAATAGGACTTTGCTTTGCTTCTCTGTATTTTTACCAGCATCTTAATTAAATTATACCACAAAGAACTGAATTATAACTGAACTGTAATGTCCAGCGCAACACCTGCCCCAGAATTCAGACAGTTTCCAAGAAATTTTCTCTTGGCAGCAGGACATGCAATTCTTAAATAAACATTTACGCACCCACAGCCAGGGGGGCTGCTGGCCCCTGCCCAAAACCAGCCCCCAAAACCGCACAGACTCCCCTTGGCACACAAAGAGGGAGCAAGTTCCTTTTCCCCCAGAAACATTAAAGCAACGCTTGCAGACGCAGCACTCACAGATGCGATCAAGGTACAATTTTAACTCATTCCGGGCCGCTTAGAATCATTTTCATTGTAAACGGTGCCTCGCTGGAGATAAAAAAATAAAAACACGCCTTGGTGGAAAACCCTTTTAGCCGAAGACCGCTGCTTCCCAGCAGGGTGAGGTATTTTCGTGAATTGGAATTCAGAGGGAAGCAGGATGCACGGCCGCTGCTGGAGCATGGCACCCACGTCCATCCCACGGGTAGGTGTGCGGGGCGGCTAGCAGAGCCCAGAGCTCTTCCCCGCCATGTCTCCTTCCTCCTCCTCCTGCACAATGGACTCTGCGCAGAGCTGGACACCCCGGCTGGGCCACCAGCAGCCCCGGGTACCCACGGTCCCAGCAAGGAGGGGACACTGGGTGCCAGCTCCCCTGTGTTGTGTCCCCCAGCCCGCTTTCCCTCCCCTATTTCTCGCGTCCTACAGAACCTGTCTCTGGCTGAGCCTCAGCCTTTTGCCTTCCTTCTCCATGACACATGCACCCCCACAGAGGGCTGGCACACAGCGCTGTGCATGCACGGATACGCTGTGCGCACACATATACACCATGCGCACGCACCGTGCATGCACAGACACATCGTGAACACATACTGTGCAAACACACACACACTGTGTGCACACACACAGGCAGCACATGCACGCAAAGACCAGGGCAGGCACACAGGATGCACCCCGGATACACCACACATACACACGGTGCCTGTGCAGGTGCTGTGCATGTGCAGACTGTGTGTGCACACTCACACCCCACACACACGCATCCTTTACACGCAGGGTGCACAGACCATGCATGCACGAACACTAAGATCCGCCTTGCACACAGACCACACACACATGAACACACGCAGCGTGTGCACACAGAGATGCACGCGTGGTTTGCGTGCAGAGTGTGTCTGTGCACAGACACAGCATGCAGAGACCCTGCACACGCACACCGGGCATAAATAGACATACATACAAATACCGCACATGCCCAGACAGCACAGGGACACCGAGCACGCACCGATATGCCGCTTGCACACACACACACCTCCCGCGTGCACCGATACACGCGCACACACCGTGCAAAGCCCGTGTGTGCACCAATAACGCCGTGCGCACGGACCGCGGGGTGCGCATACACGGGGTGCACATCACGGGGTGCACGCACGCACACACACACCGGGTGCACATCACAGGGTGCACACAGACACCCGTCGTGCACACACGCACACTCGCTCCCGCGCGCACTTACCCACCCGCCAAGAGGGCGCGCGCGGCCGCCCCCGCGCGCGGCGCCCGTCGCCCTCACGCCGGGCGGTGCGAAGGCCCCCGGTGCGGCGCCCCCGGGCCGTTCCGCTCCGTTCCGCTCCGAGCCCGTTCGGCTCCGCGCCGCAACGAGCCCGCCCCCCCGGCCGCCGCCGCCCGCCCCACCGCTCTGCCCTCCGCGCCGCGCACCCCCGCCCCTACCCACAACAGTGTAGTAAGTTCCCATTGGCCGAGAGCGAGGGGCGGGGCGCTGGCGCCGCCTCGCTATTGGCGGAGGGCGAACCGCGGCTGGCGGGGAGGGCGGGAGAAGTGGGAGCGCGCGCCCCCTCATGGCTTCCCCGTTTCTCCCTCCCCCGTTTGGCTCCCTCAGGACCGCGGCCCTGTCCGGCTCGGCCGCTTCCCTCAGCCCAGCAGAAAAACACCCCCGCGCTCGGGGAGGCTGGACTGTCGGGATTAACCGCGCCTCGGCGCTACACCGATGGGGGTGGTGGAGCAAGGGAAGGGGCCGCGATCATTTGTCGCCGCCCGGCCCCGGTGCGGAAGGCGCGGGCGGGGCCCTGCCCGCCGGTAACGCCGGGCGGCTCCTGCCGCCCTCCGTGACCTGCATTTTAAATACAGCTCGCGTCTCCCGGAGAAAGTTGTGGCCCAGCTCGGAAGGGAGGACGCGGGGAGGGGCGGTGCTGGGGTTTACTTTATTTTTTTAAAACATAAAGCCATTGAGAACCAAACAGGTACCGCCTCAGTCGATGGCGAGCCTGGAAAGCGATAACTGAGATGGCACCTTGGTTGGGATTCTTCCTCATGCTGAAGCCCTCACTAGTACTGACCTAGTGGGGACCACTCACACTAAGGATGCTTCTGCTAAATGGGAACCAAACGCAGTTTTCTAGAAAAACAAACCAAAACGTGCCTCTCACAGCTATTTACCCCTTCTCCTCTGTGCCTACAACACTTGGCTCTGCCAAAACATGCAAAACAGTGCAGGTTTCCCCTTGTCTAGGTGTTGAGATCACTTGCAAATAGCTCCTCAATGGGAGGGAAGAGAGGTGTTTTTGCCTTAAATCTGGAGTATCTGGTGGTTTGGGAGATCTGAGCACGTTTGACTCAAAGACACGGGCTGGGAAAGGTCTGGCAGCTGCAAGTCGCTGCTCCTACATCAGAGACGGGCATGAAACGTGCCCTGAAGCTCTAACTTCACTCCCCACGGCATTAAATTAACACATTTTAATAGCCCGGGCTGTGAAGGGAGGAGGCTCAGGTGTTTGGTGCTGACCTGCCACAATAAAGGATGCTGCTCACCCATGGTGGGCTGAAAACAGAAACTCAAGTCCAAAGGGCTTTAAGGAGAAAACCATTGAGCAAAGAAACCACAGTTTTTGGATGCGAGGGGCTGGCAACAGCTTCCTGCTATTAAGAATAAACAAGCAAACAAAACCACGCTTCATCATAACACACACACATGCTGACTGACAGCAAATTGCAGCTTATTTGGAGACCACAGCAATGAAAACTTTACATCAAAATGGTGATTTAGCACCACGCAGCATGTCATCCACCGTGCCCACATCCCCAGATGATCCCTGACTCCATCTGCCAGCATCTGAGCACAGACAGCGGCAGCTCCTTTATTTTGAGACATTATTTCCCAAGCGAAGCGTTTATCCACAGGGAGCACCCGTGCAAGCTGCCATACATGCTGCACACGAGGGCGAAGCTGCTGTTACCTCTTCAGACCCCAAATAAATGGCAGGAGGAAACGTCAGAGCAGTAGAGTAACCAGACATGAAAAGAGGCACACAGCCTGTGCTATGTCAGCACCTTGAAAATGGTTATTCTGGGGCAGGGAGATTTGAATAGAGGCCAAAGAAATCCCTTTGTAGGGAGCAGAAAATAAAAGAAGAAGGAAAAAAAAAAAAAGAAAAGAAAAGGGGGGGAAAGAAAAAGAAAAGGGGGGGAAGAAAGAAAGAAAAAGGGAAAACAATGTAAAAGGAAAAAAAGGAAAAAAAAACAGAACACTTTTCTGCGTAGGGAAATACCACCAGCAACACCACACTTCTGCTGAAAAAAATCACTGGCTTAACTTCTAACCTTTTCTTTCCTACACAGCCCCAAACTGACCTCTGCAATCCCATAGGAAGTAATGGAAATTTCTTAAATTCTTCACCATAAGAACAGCTTGCCCCGTGCCAAGCCCAAATTGCAAATATTTAAAGAACTCGCCCAGTTATAGCTGGTTTAAGTCGCTTTATAGGAGTCAATTAGAGACTGAGAATTATTTCAATAAGTCAGGATTTCTTGGTATTCGGCTGCTGGGTATAGGAATAAGGAGAGGAATTATATTCATGTGAGGCATGTGTTTGCAGGCTCCAAGGCAGAGGTTGTTACTTGCAAGCTGAAAGGCGACTCAGTGAGCGCTCAGATCCCGATGAACTCGGTCTGCGAAAATCAACTGGGTCACAACGGCGAACGTTGCCAAACTATACCCTGTGCCTCAGAAGTACGCGCTCTTAAAAGCATCTCAAGATTAGATGAAATCCAGCTCAAGTAAGTTCTTCATTAAAAAAAAAAAAAAAAAATCCTTTGTAAGGTGATCCAGCGCTCTGCAGGGCAGATCCCTGGTGGGATTTTTCATAAAATGGGGCTCCCAGTTTACACCAGCGCCGGCGAACACTGCGCCTAGAGTGTTACTGGCACAAATAACAAACTGCACAGAGCTCTCCTCACCCTGAGGAGCTTCTCTACGCGAGGAATTCCCAATCCAAACAAAGGAATCGTGCATTGCACTGGTACCGGTGCTCCCTCCCCCAAAACAAGCAGAGTTCAAGATGAAGAGAAACACTCAGCATTATGCCAAATTCTAGGAAAACAAAGAAATTAAGCTGTTTAAGGGAATAATTCATCCACTATGGCTCTACATAAGCTGTCTGTGGCTGCGTTACACATGCATTTGTACACACAACAATGGGCAAATTCAGTTTACGTGCCACATTCACACATTTTGCTAATGAGCGACAGTCTCCGGAGCAGCAGCAGCCATTTCACGAGAGCAAACAAGGTGGGAGGAGAGCAGGTGGCTTCGTTTTGCCATCTACTGGCCCCCTGCCCTTGGCTCCTCTGCCAAGATCTACTGTCACCACCGGTAGTGCTGCTTTGGCTGAGAGCAGAAACTCGGGATGAGGCGCAAAGGAAATCTCCCTTCGATCTCACAAGTTTCGTTTTACAGCAAAATGTTGATCTATAACAGAGATATTTCAGGTAAATGATTTACCTAGAAGGAAGGGGTGCTTTGGCTGACACTGTGTTTGTCCAGCGCTCAATTTAGCACACAAAGTGACAGGTACAGCCAGAAAAAGTGCCAGAAAAAGCCTCTGACGGGCCAAACTGCAAAATCAAGAAATTTTCACAAATTAGGACATGCCGCAGCACTTCGCTGCAACATGTATGTGCGCAGTGAAGGCAACCTGGGACATCCACACTCACCTGGCTCTGTGTCAGGAATTTAACCAAAGATTAGATCTATTCCAGTCCACTGTAGCACAATCCAAAACCAACAATCAATTCACTGTTGAGCAGGCTATCAAAGGGCCAAGCAACACCCTGCATAGTTAAAGAGACTGAGTGATTTTGCTATTGTAACCCCACTTGGCATCACAGCAGTTACTCTCGAGTTTTGCCAAATGCAAACAGCTTCTCCAACCCTCTTCTGTGCAGTTTCTTACTGGAGAGTTTTCCTTTGTTGGTTGGTTGAACAGCAGGAACTGTGCCCTTTAAGGACCATTGTTGCCAAACTAAAGCAGAATGTTCCAGCTTGTGGGCAGAAGAATCTGGTTTTTGAGCTGCTACATCTTTTTGGTACTGGGCTGGCTTATGCAGATGCTTTTTGGGGAGACGGCAAAGGCGCAAGGGATGGCTGGGCAAATAAGCCAGGATACCTAGGAATTCCCATCCCACCCAGAATCTGGTTAATTTATGGAAAAAGCTCCCACCGTGGGTTTCGTTGGTTTGAGTGAAGTTGATGTCCACTTGAGCAGTGTCACAGCAGACCAGCTCCAAGAAGAAAGAGGAATAAAACAGATGAGGAGGAGCATCAGCTCTCTGCGGGCTGCACGCCCTGGAAAGTCAGCTTCGAGACAGCGTGTAAATCACATTTCTGCCAAGGTGCTCCACTGAGAGATTAGAGGAGCTCAGCTTCAGATTGCAGGATCGAGTTTTCACACGATTAATGTTTCTACAGCAAGAGAGAAATACTTTTCCCCTTAAGTATGGGTAGGAAGTATTAAACGTATGAGTGGCTGCACTTAAAGGATCTAGAAAGTGCTTTAGAAAGCCTGGAGAATAGATTACAGGCGATGCTCAGGAAAAAGGCAGAATCAGCGTGGCATGAACCTGAGCTCCGGAAACAGCCTGAAAAATGGACCAAACCGTGGAAAAAGCTGTCACAAGAGAGATAACACAGCAGATTGCAAGCTCCCCCTCGTTTCCAGCACTTACCCATTTTTCACTCCTTAGCAGTCCTAGTAAAAAAAAGACACAACTAAAAATAGAGGAGCACGCTCACACAGTGCTCGACTCCCTGCCCCTCGTTAATAAATTCCAGGAGACACTGCTGGAAACCTCCGTGCTCAGGCAGCAACAGGAGGATCAAGCCCTCGTGCCAGTCTCCCAAACCAAACCCAGCCAGCTTGGCCAGGGACGCAGCTGTCACTTCAGTGGGGGACAAGCTCAGCTACGCAACCTTTGTCAAAATAAACCCCAAAATAACAGATAGTACCACCTGGGGACCAGCACTAAGGTGGGGAGGCAGAAGAGCCGTGCCCTGAACAAAGGATGTTGGTGGCTGATTTACTCCTTGCAGGGATGAGTAGCCAAAGTGCAGTGAGGAGAGGCTCTGGCTTATTTAAATTACACCAGGTAGGTCTACTTTGCACTGTAGCTTCTCCACGCCGGTTAGGCGAAGCTCTCACCAAAGGATGCTCAAGTGCAGAACTGAATCCATACTGTTATGGTCCCAATCCAGCCAAAGATTATGTTCCCTTGGCCTCAAAATACTCGAAATGCAATTTGGTTTAGGGAAGGAAAGTTTCAGGATCAGGGTTTATTTAGGACTAGTGTGTACCTAGCAGTAAGTTAGAGCCAGGTACTCTGGTCTGTCCTAACGTACCCCTTGTAACTTGCCTGGCAGCAAACTCATAGAATCACAGAATCATTTTGGTTGGAAGACATCCTCAAGATCATAGAGCCCAACCATAACCTAACCCTGGCACTAACCCATGTCCCTAAGAACCTCGTCTAAACGCCTTTTAAACTACTCCAGGGATGGTGACTCCACCACTGCCCTGGGCAGCCTGTTCCAATGCCCAACAGCCCTTTCCATGAAGAATTTTTTCCTAATATCCAATCTAAACCTCCCCTGGCACTAGACGACAGTTCACTGTTGTGAGCGAGACCTGCAAATCCGTGAGGGACACCTGGCAAGACCTAACATTTAATTAATTAAGACTTTACCTATGGAAAGCAAACACAACTTCTAAACAGAGCCTGGGCTACCTTATTTCTTGCAGAAATTTGAGTCAAAGCTCCACACCACCTTGTCCAGAGCTGTTTCCCTGCCTGCTGTCTCCTTGGACCTTGCAGGGTTTGTCTTAAGCTCCTAACTGGATCAGACTTATCACCCCAAGTCCTTTCTACAGATGATCCCCCAACCTAACACAGCACAGCCACACTCTGCTGAGAGAGGCATTTCTGCAGGTGCGCCACCATTAATTGCTGTAGATATCACAAATATAAAATAAAAAAAAAATAAAAAAAAAAAAAAGAAAAGAAGAGACTTCTCAGCTTGGTTGAAATGCAGTATATTAACCTTTGAAACTGGCAGTCATGGATACCCGCTTCAAAAAGATTAATATCAATCGGACAAAATCCCAGAGGAGGGCATCACACTGCCACCGGTTTTTCTGGAGCTTTACAAAATAAGGCATTTTGAGGCTTTATTTAAGGTCCTATTTTTCTATGCTCATTTTATAAAGAAAACCCAAAGCGGTTCAGATTTCTAGGCAGAATCCAAGGAAAGGAGAGGGGGGAAAATCAGGAGCTGTAGAGGAAAGCTGTGGGCAAGGATGGAGAGATGGGGGGAGGACAGAAATCAAGCTTCATGTGAACTCTTGCCATTGTCAGTTAATTGCCAAGAGTTGTCCTCTCTGAAAAAGGTTTGTTACTGAAACAAATATTAGTTCAGTGTGTCCTGCAGGTCCACAGAGCTGCAGGTTAACATGGTGCACACGGTGAATCTTTTGAGCAAGAGACGCAGCACCAGCTTCAAGATGCTCACTAGCAGGATCTTAGCCCTGCATTCACCGCAGCCAGCATCAGAAAGAAGCTAATAATCATTAAGCTGCCATCTTTTATTTCTAATTATTTGTCTCCACAGTGGGGCTCCTCCAACCACCAAGCAAAAGGGAAGCAAAGTCTCAAAGGAGTGGCTGTTTTGAAAAAGGTTTGCAGCTGCCACCGCATGAATGGCTCTCCAAGAACAGCAGCAACTGCTCTGAACTGCCCACCGAGCAGCAGGAAAGCATCTCTGTTTAGCCTGTTTTTCAATATTGGTTTTTAGGTCAACTAAAACAGCTTTTCTTATGCAACAAGAGACGCAGAAAGCTCACTTGCTTTTGAGTCTTTTTGCTTTCATTTAATGAGACGGTAATTCAGAAGGCAGCGCTGCTATTTTAAACACCACAATGAGAACTATTTCACTGCCTTACAAAGCACTGAAGTGAAACTGCTGAGCTAAGCCAACCCTAGAACTTGACACCGTGTCAGATTCTGGTGGTCTCTGCTGAAGGAGTGAGACAAGCAAAAGGGTATCTCCTGATTTCCAGGAGAGGTTCAAAGCAGAAAATCTCACTGAAAGACAGAAAAGCAGGAGACGTGATTTATTTTTCCTCTTTGAGCTACATGTGAATAAGAATTAAGGGGAGACCCAAGTTCACAACACAACTGCTGTTCAACAGCTTTGCAAAGCAACACCCCACGGTGACCCACGAATTATGGGATGGAAAGAAACAATTTCATGTACAGGTAAACTTTAAGATCCGGACATGCGGCTTCCAGCATCAGCAGTGCCAACATGTGGACAGACAGCCCAGCAGCAGCCCGTTAACACACACACAGCGCTCACCACCTCCTTTCCATAAATACAGCTCCGAACATTTTTTTCAGCCAGCACACTTGACTTCACTTTGGATTTCTTGACGGGCTTCAAATAATGGCAACATATGTGCATCTTAGCGTGAAGGTCAAGAGCACAACCTCAAACATCACAGGCTCCTCTTGCTGCACTTGCATCTTCAGCATTTTTCTTCATGGTTTCTGCCCTCCAGATCCACACAGCACATCCCTTCGTGGAACCTGCTCATGTGTTACTTTTAAGACTGATGTCCAACACTCTTACCAGGCCAGGAGAGGAGATTCACTTACTACAGCTCCTATGCATTTTATGTTTACCCAAGAGATAAGCTGGGCTTAAAGATGGGAAGGCAACCCAAGCCTGCTGATTCTTCTGCTTGGTGAAGGTCAGGGCTGTCCCTGATCCAGTGAAACTGAACCACACGACCTTTGTCTTTGCCATCGCTAACAAGGTACCACTTTAGCTTTCTTGTTTGCTGGCCAAGATTAAGACCAAATATTCAGCAAGCAGCAAACTTCATCTCATATAAGGGTCAGAATTCCAAAAGCCTCTAATAAGCAGGAGCACTGAAACGCGACTCTCTGCCCTCTGTACAGTACTTGGGAGACTACAGACAGCTCATACAGACAAAAGTCGCAGCGAGACAGCTCTGGGGAGACTGTCTGAGGACAGACTTTTGAGCAGGGCCTGTTGCGATAGGACAAGGGGTGATGGTTTCAAACTAAAGGAGGGAGATTCATTCTGGACACGAGGAAGAAATTGTTGGCCCTGAGGGTGGTGAGAGCCTGGCCCAGGTTGGCCAGAGAGGTGGTGGCTGAACCATCCCTGGAGACACCCCAGGCCAGGCTGGACGGGGCTCTGAGCGACCTGAGCTGGTGCAGATGTCCCTGCTCACGGCAGGCGGGGCACTGCGGGAGCTGGGAAGGGCCCTTCCACCCAAACTATTCCATGATTCTATGAAACCAGGGGTTGTTCAGGTTACCAGCTTCCAGTAATTCACCCTTGACCAGAGCCTTGTCACGCAGCGATCACCAGATGGGTGACTGTTCTGAGGGCCTGCTCAAGCACGAAGGAGGAAGATCCTGCTGCTCGTCACCGGTCCAGGTGCCGCTGCACTGGTAGATGTGCCTCTCGCTAACCCTCTCCCACAGCCACGCCAGCAAACACTTGCATTTTGCTCCAAATCCAAGCTGCCAACCTGCATTTCTTGCAGCTACATCTGCACAGAGGAGTTTTATTCTGCATTGAAATGCCTGCTGGGTGTTTGGTGAGGATGAGCGCTCAGCACCTCTGATTAAGGCACCTTCTCTAGTTAATTAAAGAGCCTTCTTTTAGAGGCTTGGTAGCAAGAAAGAACAGCTCATTCAGAACAGGAGACAGCTGTTCAGCTTACAAATATAGTGCTTCACTTCTGTCTAAGAACAACAGGTTTGTGCTTGGATTTGATTCATCTCTCCCGCCCTCCCGTGAGGCATCACATAAAAATGCCGAGTTTGAGAATAAAGCAATTTGCTCCCAGCACCTTCCTCTGCTTTCCCTTCATGTCGTACATCAGTGACTGGCAGCACATTGAGCAGAGCTGCTTTAAATACGCCCAGTCCTTCCTGTTACTGGGAGAGGAGAGATATTACTAGAATGGACAGCAAAGGGGAAAGCTTAGTGGGAAGACACTTAAAATTTAAAAAACAAAAGTAAATTAAAAACTCCTGAAGTTCCCAGAGGGAGCCACCTCAATGCAAAGGCACCCCGCACCCTGAGAACCAGCTTTACCAAGCAGAGTCCCCTCCCTTCCCTCCACCCTGAGCACACAAACCTTATTTTGACAGTTTTTAACACACAAACGGCCCCTCACAGCCACGCTCAGGGACCGGCACCAACCCTCTGCTGGGAAACCACCAGAACCCCCCCCACCAGGACGATTTTCCCCCCATGCAAAGCAGGATCTCTGCAAACACAAGCTGGAAACATCGGTGCCTGCCGCAATTCTCCAAGCTCAACACACGCTTCCCCTCCTCTCCTGCCAGAAGGGCCTCAGGCTCCTCCGTGCCCTGCAAAGCCCCACTGATCTGCAGGTTTGTGAAGGGGAAACCAGCCCAGCACTGGGCTCAGGCACTCAGAGCATCCCTTACACAATCACGGCACCAATTTACCACCAACAGCTGCCAGGGGGAACCTGGGGAGCAGCAGGGACTATTGCTTTCCATGACCAAAACCATTTTCCCTTCCATTTGCTCACTTGCTGGCCCTCAATGTGCTTTTATCGCCTGGTCCGCGCTTTGCAGCCCAAGCTCGCAAGAAAAAAAACTACTGCCAGAGGCTTTTGCGTGTTGTAAACTTGGCCTGGAAATTGCTGTATGAAGTGTTTTTCAATATCCAAAATCTTCACACACACACACACAAGATAAATCCCATAGTTTTATAACAATCAATACTCCAGAGTTTAAGACAGAATAAACAAGTCAGTTCGTTATTTAAGTCCATTATTTAAGTTCAGCTGTTTCCCATCATTGACCTAATGAAGCAGGTACTTACCCAGAGATGAGCCAGCCGGGCAAACCATGCAGGCAAAGCACCAAAATTCATCATGGGGCAGTGTATAGAAGAGAAAGGAGAAGAGACGCTGATTAATAAGCAGTTCCAGCTAAGCATGAAAAACCCCTCGACCCACAAAAAGCCAAGTGCTCACATCTGTATTTCACACGAGCGCCACAAGAGTTCACATAAGCGAACTGGGGTGCCTGACCCTTCCCAGAACCGAAGGTGGAACCGGACGCTCACGTTGAGCCGCTTCTTAGAAATGTAAACACCGAGAGGGGAAGGAAGAAAAAAAAAAAAAAAAAAAAAAAACCCCAAACTTTAACCCAACATTACGCTGATAACGCAGCGAGCAGTGACGCAGGTGTCCTGGGCACAGCCGGGCTGGGGAAGCGGTGATCGCAGTGCAAACACTGCAAACTGTCCCTGTGCGCTTGTCCGTCTGTCTGTACAGCTCCTCCAGCTTTACATAACTTCTTGTGCAAACCTCTGTGGGGGATGGATGCAGCTCAGCACCTCCAGCCCCAACCGAGCCCTCTAGTGGGCTTTAAAAACTCGACAAAACACTCAGAGACTTAATTTAATTAACGCTCTGCCAGAGGCCGCTCAACTCTAACCCTCTCAACAAAAGGATCATTAACTAAATGGAGAGATTCAAGGGAGCAACTGTGCTCTCAGCTCCCACGGGGACGTGCCAGGTCCCAAAATCCAGCCACATGTCGGATCCAGGGACCTGCTCGACACAAGTGCACAATCAAGCGTTCATGGCACATCGGGAAAGTCCAGCACAGTGTTGGGCTCCTCTACAGCCACACGGGAGAGAGGGACACAAGCCCATACCCATCTTTTGGGATGCCCCGCAATGATGACAGTCCCAGCTGTCACCTCCAGCAAGACCGACACCCTGAACTGCTGAACCAGGAGAGGATCCAGCTGGAGCACTGGTTGTTTGTAAGCGTTACTATCCACTGATGTCAAGAGCCTGGCAAGCAGGTGAAGGACGGCTCTCCATTCAAGAGGCAGCCTCGGTCCCTCAACCCAAGGCTGGGAAAACATCTCCATCCCACCCCACACCAACCAGCAGGGAAGGTTTTCCTCGCTTAGGAGAGTGGAATGTACATTGGCAGATGAATTTACAGCACCCAGGGCGCAGGCCGGGAAGGTATAGTCAAGGTAAAGCCTTTACAGTCAAAATTCCCAGCCCGTGAGCATCACCCTGATGGAGATGTGGGGCTGCCCTTTGCAGGTGGCTCCTGAAAAGCCACCTCCAGCTCCTGAGCCACACTGACGATCCAGAGCACCATGGCTGCAAGGAGCACATCCACGAGACTCATTAGCATGGTGAACACGAGCAGAAGAGCTTAATTACAGGGCAGGGATGGTTCCCTCTGGGTCCGGGTGCCAAGCTGCCCCACGGGACAGACATTCCTCGACACAGCCCGCAGCAAGCGCAGCCTTTGCCTGCGCCACGTGCAGAGCCTGCGGTCAGCAGGATCCTGGTTGGGGCTCTGATCAGCTGCAGAGCCTCAGCTCACAACTATGAGAACCCAAAACAGCAAAGACTTTACGTGCTGTTTGCAAAAAAAGCTCCTCTGGGTCAGCAGCAGCCTGCACAGGTCTCTCTGGAGGTGCTACTGCAGCCCATCCATAGGTGCTGGAGCCCACATTTTGGTGCTATTTGTGACCACCCCGATCTCTTCGGCAGCTTCTGAAGCTCAAATCCCATCTCTAGCTGTGGTGTTCACCAGGGCAGAGACCACAGCAGCTGCTGATGGGGCATGCTCATACCCCAGAGGCTGCCTCAACCTGGGGCAGAGCTTTTGGGGAGGCCGGGAGATGCTTTTATCTCCCCAGAGGGACCTCAGCCCCGCAAGGCACCAGCCAAGCCTGTGGCAGCCCTTCTGTGTTTGGGTTTCTATGCTGGAAAGCATTCCCAGATGTCCCCATTTTCAATAAGTGCCTTTTGCCCCGTCCTCTCCCTGTGGCTTTTCAGGATGGAGCTGACATTCACTGAGGCCTCCTCGCCTGAAGATACAGAACAACCATTCCCAGAGCTGATGAGGCTGTCCTGCTTTGACCCAGGGCAGTTTTTGGCAGACACAGAACACGCAGCTCTCTCTACATTCATCTCCCGCAATAAATCCAAAGAGCTCCCGCCTCCCCAGCCCAGGCAAGAACACAGATGGTCACGGAGATTAAAACACACAGAGAATTAACCGCCTCATGCAAATGAGCTTCTCCATCCAGCCCAGCGCTGCCTCGTGGTTTGAGGTGCAGCGCTTGGATGTGACCACCACGGTTTGCTCAGCTCTGATAACAGCCCTGTATCGACCCAAACAGGGAGCCAGAAAGCCAACAAGTTTGCAGGCAGTTTGTAGGGGAGGGCAAGACGCAAACTGCCAGAGCCAGAACCGCGTCTGCCTCCTGCTACAGCGGTAGGAAAGAAAACAGTGACGCTAAGAAGCCTGGACAACAGCACAGACCAAGTCTGCACTCAATAACCTGTGTTTTTCCACCAAAAGGCAGCTTGGGTGGACCAAACAGCGCTGCAACCCCAGCGTGAGCCACCTGCGACTCTGTGATCGCCGCTCGCGAGGGACCGGTCAGTGAGGGAAACTCACATCAGCCCTGCGGCCAGTCCTGGAAGGAGCATCTTGGCACCTGGTTGAAGCCCAGGATTTGTCAGCACATGGGGAAGGATCCAACCATCTCATGGGGATGAGCCACCTTCTCAAAAAAGACAACCTCCAGGCTGCCTCCCAGCGAGGAACTGCACCCCAAACCCACCAGCATGTTAGCATCACCAGTGACAGCTTTAAACCTTATTTGATTTTTAATCAAAAACCAGGGAAAAAGTCTAAAAGGAATAGACTTCTTCAGCTCAGCCACATCTCAGCTGCCAGTCAGTATTTTTAAGGGGTAGGTTTCAAGCTACGCGATGACACAGACAACCGCGTTTGCTGTGAAAAGCCTCCGCTCCGCACCCAAGCAGCACTGGCCAGGTGTGACAGCCCGCGCGAGGCTCCTCCAGCCGCAGGTTCACCCAGGCCAATCCCGACTGAATGGAAGAGGTTCAGCTCCACATCACAACATCGACACAGACGGAGAAAGTCACATTCCAGCCCAACGTGGCTCCAGGCCGGGCTGGCATCCGCCCTCTATTGTTCCCGTGCTCAGCGTTCAAGCTCGTGCAGATGCATGGAGGTGACTCGGTGTTTGATAGAGACCCTCGATGCAGAGAAAGAGCTCCCCCCAAGTTTTTATGTGCCTACAAGTGCTGTACCCCACCTCCAAGGGTTTTTGGAGAACAGGTATAGAAAGGCAAGCCCTTCAATGCTGGTGCTGTTTGGCAAGTGGCTAAACCATCGCTGCAATCAGGGGAGATCAACCAGGCAGGGATCAGCTCACAGAGATCACATACAGGATGATAAAAGCTGTAATGCATCGGCTGCAGTAACACCCTGGCTATGATGATGCTTGAAGGCACCAGTCCACCCACACTGAGCAGAACTCAGCAACACCACAGGGTTCTCCAGGCTGTACACAAGCTCAGAGCTTCCCTGCATCTCCCACCCTGTTGCTGAGATGTTTGCAACACCTCCAAGATGGTTTAAATACCACTGAGGTTGGAATTTGGCTGCTCCAAAGACTCCCAGCCTCACACCCCTTGCTCAAACCCAGCTCAGGTCAAGCATGGCCAGATGTAATTACTGACATGAAAGGAGCTGGAAAGTGCCTCTAATAAGGGGGCGGATTTGTGCCGCTGGGCCAGGGCTCCTGCTCCTCTCCAGGCTGCCAAAACCTGCCTCACATCAACCGGACTGGCCAGAACTTCACTTCCTGCCTCACTACCAGACCTGCCTTTCTCAGGGACAGCAGGTTTCCCAGTCACCTGTTTTTGAACTGGAGTGGAGAATATTTTAACAGGATTGACTCGTTTAATTGAACAGCACACGTGAGGCTGTCAGGGACCACCTGGCCTCTGGGAAGTGTTTTGGGGTGTAGGACCTACCCTTGCTCTTCCATTTGCTCACTCCAAAGCCTTTTGCCAACCCAAATAAAGCCTCAGCATCCTCCTGGGTGCATTTTCACAGCTGCCTTCAAATCCCCAAGCTGCAGGAAGGAGCAGCAGACAACTCCAGCCAAGAGGTGCAGCAAAATAAGCCAACCAAGCTTCCTTCCAGCCTCTCCTCCTAAAATCTGCAAGCGAGAGGCAGCTTTAAAGCCTTCCCGGAGCAGCAGGTTCAGGCTCCCGCGAGGCTCAGACAGCACAAAGCCATTTGGACCCAGTGTTTCTGTCCTTGGGAGCGCAGATGGTGTTGGCGTGAGCTGCACCCTGCGCCTGCACGCTTGATATTTCATCATTTTCTCAGAGGGCATCAATAGGGGACTAGAGACAAACCATGCTAATTGGATAGACGAGGAGTCCTCTGCAGCCCTACAAAGCTGTGAGCAGCTGCTCAAAACCCCTTGTGAACCATAAAAATAGCTTAATCTAAGGAGCAGGCGTGGATTAAACACCACAAATGCCCTTTTCTCTCTGCAAAGTGCATTCTTCCCCCATTGCGGTCCCAAAACAAAAACCAGACCAGCAGATCAAACCAGGAAATTCAGCAAACTTTGAGCACCAACAATAGCAGGAGGATTTTCCAGACTTTCGAGCTTGTTTTGCAAGTCCCGGATTATGTAAAGCGCTGGTGTGCCATTGTCAGGGAAGCCGCACTGGCCGCTCGGCGCCGGAGCCAGCTGGCACTGCACTGCCCGCACCGGCACAGCTCTTGTGCAACACCGCAAATTCCTTCCCAGGCACCTTCCACTGCAGCTATTATTGCCTTTTGTCTTACACCTAATTATTATGTGATTAATCATCTTCCCAGGGGCTGGGTTTGTTTTCCAGGCTACCATCCGTTGGGGACTAAACCAGCTGCCCTGGAAGAAGATTCTCCTCTGTGCCTGAGCTGCTGCCGTGGCTGCACCCAGCAAAGCGTCCCATGGCTTAACTAATTCTTGGCTTTTCTGCCCATTGAGTTACGCCAGGGGGGTGAACCAGTTATCACTGCACACACATCCTCTGGGAAAACTATATGAGAGGCTGGATCATTCTGCATTTAGCACCCAGCTGGAAAAACCCTATCGGCAGCCTCAGGGCAGGCGGGATGGGAGCCAGTGGCCCCTGGCAATAGCCTCGCACATGGTCCCAGTGCATTTGCCTAATTAAGACCTAACGAAGTGCGGAGATGTATTGTGGAGCTGGCAGGGGAGCAGATGTGCCCCCTGAAACTGGATGCTGCCGGGGGGGAGCCAGCGGCCTCTGTCTCTGTGGTGAATCAGCAGGAAAAGCTCAGGCTGGGATGCTCAGCCCTGCGAATTCGAGATCCCAGGGAAAGAAAAATGCTCTGATCATCAGCAGCCTCTAGTGGGGAGAAGTGACTCGGACAGACCCCGGAACACACAGCCCCACCCCGAGCCCACCCTGGCTGTCCCCAGGGACCCCGAGAGCAATGAACCAAATACCAATGGCCTCGGCGGAGCATCTGGGGTGGGAGACGGTGCAGAGGGATTGTCCCCATGCACCAGCCACGGTCCCACACCTGGGATAAGCATGGACAACCAGCAGCAGCACCTCCTTGCAAAGCCCAACTCGGAGCCTCGCACAAATCACTGGGTGAAGGAAAAAAAAAAAAAAATTAATAAGAGGGACAACCAAATCATCCAAGTCCTTCCTGGGCAGCTCATTCAAAAAGAAATCTCTGGGCTGGTGTTGGGCGAGTCCATCCCCCCCACCAGAATTACACCCTGGGCAGCTCCCACACCTCCAACCCGCAGCATCCAGCACGGCCAAGAGCCAATTTGGACCCCAAACTTCCAGCCCCTGCAGCCCTGAGCCTCTTCCCACAGCTGGGGACACACACAAAGGTAAAACGCTGCTCAGCACCGACAGGACGACATCTGCCCTCCAGGGTCTGCAGCCCACATCCTCCCCACGGAAGGGCTGCAAACGGAGCTCGGAATAAGCTTCGTTATATATTAAATCAGTGACATAGCTTCAGAGTACGGCTGACGCTTTGCTTACCCTCCGAGCGATCTTCACCCACCGGCGGCTCGGAAAGACCACGCGGTGCAGAGATGCGGCTGCAGGCGATTCCAGCGGCTGCCGGGCTGCGTGCCGGGAGGACAGAGCCACGCCAGGGCAGCGCCGCAGATGAGCAGGCACTTTCTCTCCTCGGCAGGGTTTCAAACCCTCTCCAGAAGGCCTGAAGTTTCTCCTCAGCACGAGGCAAAGCCAAGTGAAGGGACGGGGGACAGGCCCCCGCCACCCGCAAAACAGCTTGAGCGCAAACACGGGGAAGCAGTCTGATGCACAGGGGAACTTTTCGCTGCCCCTGACTTGCCGTTACCATTGCGACACGCAGAAGCGGCATGTGCCCAGCTTTGGGCGAGATACAGAAGGGGCTGCCAGTGCCACAACAAGCTCGGGGAGGCCCACATCTACACACACCTGACACTCTGAGAGCTGCGCACCTGGAGGGACACACAACGCTTCACGAGTTTCAGCTGCCTCCTTTCGGGGACAGGCACCAGCTGCATCATGTTTAGCACAAGCAGGGCAATGGCTGCGAGGGAAGGGTTAAGCCGAACAAGGAACCTCGGCCCCATGTCACCCCAAGCTCTGGCGCAGGTGCAAGTTACTCCCACTGATTAACCAGGTTACTTGGGCAGAAAAGATGCGGAGGGGAGCGAGTGCTATCAGCAGCTCCCTCGGATCATTAAAGCCTCAGGAAGGCAGCAGCACAGGGAGGGGGAGAGTTTTGGGGTGCACCTTCAAGAACCCACCTTGCTCCTGCACCCCAGGGCAGCTCCTCTCCCGTGGGGCAGCACAGATCCCCTTGCACCATCAGCCTCCCCATCTTCACTCTGGCTCACCCACTGCTGGGTGGTGACAGAGCACAGGTGGGGGTGCCAGGGGGTGTCAGAGCACCCCACGCCGAACCACAGCCCCACACACCTCTGCACAGCCACTTGGCATCAGCCCCTGCCCGCCTGAGCCAGCAGCCTTGGCAGTGACCCCACCGCAGACCCACAGCGGGCCCCCTGGATGACAGGGCACCCCAACACCCGCTCCTGCAGAGCAAATGTTGATTTTTCCCATGCAGTGTAAGTCAATCCTCAGGCGAGGAGGCGGCTGCTGGCAGTGCCCAGCCAAGGCACACCCCTCCATTGCAACACAGCCCTAAAGATAGCCGCTGGCCCCTGCCACACTGTCCCGTCACCTCGGCCAGTGGCTCAGACCCCGCCGAGCCCACCAGGAAGCAGGGAAGGCAGAAGCCCCCATGGCACGGACCAGAGAGCAGGTTCACTGACCCCTCATGAGGGTGAAATCCAGGAAGGGAAGAAGTTGCAGGAACCACTGGGGACAACGAGTCACGCCGCACACTGCTCTGGTTGCAACATCAGCACCAAGCACCCCCGTGTAAAAGGGGATGTGGGGAGACGAATCCCCCACAGCTGCGTGGGGCAAACAGCACGGAAAGTCACTAGCAAGGTTTTAGTGCCGCTCAGCTGAGCGCAGTATCGATCCGCACCGGGATAGGTATCAACGGGAGGAGGAGGCTCCCAGTGCTCCACAGCTTTGGGAACCGTCTTGGGGGGTGCAGACGGTGTCTTGGAGAGAGGAGAAAGAGCACGGCCCCCCCAAACCCTCCGGCTGCGCTGCAGCTCCGGCACAACCCAGCAAGCACCAAACACCTCCGGGAAATCAAAGCCAGATGCCAATGCGGGAGGTGCCGCTGCCGTGACCACGGGGTACAGGGGGAACCCTGAGCCTGCACACGCCTTTTCCCCTGCGCTGCACCAGCAAGAACGACACTGCGTGGGGAAACACCCCATGGGGCACCCCAACCCCAGAGCACCCCACATCCCCCCTTCTGCCCCATACACTTCCTGACCCCACTGCGGGTACTCCCTGGTCTCCCTCATTTCTCCATAACCCCCCCACCCCACACCTCACCCCTGTGGGTCCCCCACACCCAGACAGATCCCCCAAAACCCCAGAGCACCCTGCAGCACCTCACATCTCGCTCGACCTCTACGGCCCCCCCCGGGCCCAGATCACCCCACACCCAGCCTGATTCTGTGGACCCCCCCACAGCACCCCTCATAATCCCCCCCACCCCATAACCAGCCTGACCCCCATGTGTCCCCAGAGCACCCCAAATCCTCCTATATCCCCCCCAGCCCACAACCGGACTGACGCCCTTTTTGGGAGCCCCAAAACCCCCCCATATCCTCCCCAACCCCATAACCCCTCTGACCCCAGTGCAGCCCCCCGGGGTGCCCCAGGCCGCCCCGCGCCTCTCCCCACCCCACAACCGGCCTGACCCCGCTGTGACCCTCCCAAGCTCTCCTGCGACCTCTCCACCCCACAACCACCCCAGACCCCCCTTCAGCCCCCCCACGGCTGCCCCGAACCCCCGGTCCCCCCCACTCACCCGGGCCGGGGCCGCTGCGCACCGCGCTGCCTCCACCTGCACCGCGGGCCCCGCCCCTCGTGACGTCACGCGCCCCGCCAGCCGCGCCCACTGGCTGCTGCCACCGCCCGTCAGCGCCGCGGAGGGGGCGGGGCCGGCGGCGGCGCGGCGCTGCAGTGGGCGGGGCGAGCAAGTGACGCTACGGCGTCACGGGGGGCGGAGGGGTGGGGCCAGGAGAGCGGCGTGCCACCGTGACGTCACCACTCCATATAAGGAGAAAGCGCGGCCGTGGGGTTCCCCTAAGCACTCCCCGGGCCGCGGGCACCCCCAGAGCGGCTCTGGGTGCCCGGATGTCACCGGGGCTGCCGGCGGAGCCCCAAACCTCCCCAAAAAACCGGCAGAATTGGGTCTTTTATAGACTCCGCGTGCCCGGGGCCGATAAGGGTCGCGGGGTTGATGGGGGTCGGGCCCGCCCCCGCTCCCCCCGGGTCCCTTTTGGCTCCGGTTGCCCCGGGACACGCCCGGGCTATCGCTGCGCGCAGGCGGCGGCCGCGGGCGATAAGGGGCAGCGGGGCTCCCGGGGGAGAGGGGGCGGGCGGAAGCCCCCGCTCAAACTTCTCCCCCGGCCCGGCCCCAGGGGTCGCTTCGCGGGGCTGCCCGGGCCGGGGGAGGTGGGTGCTGCCCCGGGCTGGGCTCAGCATCCGGGGACTTCCCCCGGGACCCAATTTAGGGACGGAGTGTCCCCGTCGGGAGGTGCCTGGTGGCCACCGCCCTGGGGACACTGGCAAGGACTTTCCCCGTGTCCCCTCCCCGTGTCCTCTCCCCGGGGCCTCTCCGGTTCCCGGAGAGCGGCAGGAGGGGTCCTGCTCCGTGCTCAGTGCCTCGACCCCCTCCAGCTTGTCCTCTCTGTCACCTGCCCCTCCCCAGAGACCCCCTAAACCTCTCCAGGGGAGGAGGAGGAGGGTTTTAGGGGGAGAAAGAGCCTCCCACTCCCGGGGTTGCAGGGGGAGCCCCTGGCTAATGTGATGAGTCCATAAGCTGTTAAGCCACTGCAAAGCCCCTCGTGTTCTGGCCCCGTTATTGCCGGTTCTGCTCACATCTGCTCCTGGGGCTATTTTTAACCGGGTATTAAGGACTTCTGGGGCCTTAAGCAGGCAGAGCTGCAGCCGTGCTGCTGTTTGGGAGGGGGAATAGGCCCCCCAGGACCCCCTTCCCATCCATACACAGCCATCAGCTTTGCAGAGGGTCCCAGCACTGGTCCCAGTGAGCAGGTGACACTGGGGAAAGGCCAGGGGGGACATCAGGCAGAAGCCTCACACAGAGGGATGGCTGCCAGGGATATAAAAAATAAAGAGATTTATTAGCGTTGAAGTAAAGTGCAACCTCAACGTAGTTTTACATGCAGGAGCCATGTAATCAGCTTGAGAAAAGTTCAGAGCAGACCTGGAGGGCAAGGGGAAGAGAAGCCCTGAGCAAGGTCGTGCTAAAAGGACACAAAAACCATATAAAGGCTTAAAAAAAAAAGAAAGAAAAACATCAGATAAATTATTTACAGTTCAAATTGATTACAGGTAAAAGGAGGCTGAAGGCTCACGAGCTTCTGCAGGCTGAGGGAGCAAGAAAAGAGGGGCCAAGAGGAGAGCCGGGCCCCGAGCTGGTGTTCCAGCGGCGTGATGGGCTGCAGGGCAGCAGTTACCAATGCTGGGATCATCCTCCGGCACCATGCTCTGCTGTGGGGTGGGAGATGTGCTGGGGCAAAGCCTCGGTGCTGCGGCATGGCCCCTGCTCCAGGCAGGAGCGGGAATTCATCATGATTTCCAGTGGTGAAAGGCCAGGAAGATTTAAGGAATGAAATCGGGCTCCTACCTGGATGTTTCTGCTAAAACTCAGCAGAGACTGAACACAACGGGTGAGTTTTCAGAGGTGCCAAGGCACACGGGGGCCACATCACTGCTGGCTGCGCCAGCCAGGCTGGGGCCAACGGTCCCCATGCCGGTGGCCTCACCGGAGCTATGGGCTTGTTTCTGGTTCCCTCACTGACCTTCACAGCACCACGGGGGGAGGCCAGGAGCCTGGGGCAGATGAGGCTGATCCCCCCCACACTTCAGCTTTTTCGGAAGGCCACAGGGACCACTGGTGCTGTTCGGAAAATCACAGCCCCTCACAGAGGGGGAAGAGGCTGCATTGTCTGGGAACACAGCCACGAAAGCGCTGCAGAGCCCTCCTGACACCTTGGCCTGTGGATCTGACACGAGAGGGCTACTGCCTCTCCATCTTGACGTGGTCTCCAATCATTCTCCTGTGATATGTGGCCAGGAAGATGTCATTGTCTCGGGGGCAGTCATAGTGGCAGGAACACATCTTGATGAACATCATCTTCCGCTGGAAGAAGTCCCCCTCGGGGCAGCGGAACTCCACCTCCACAGTGCTAGTGACGTACGGGGTGCAGCAGCGACCATCCGTGCAGCTGCCACAGAACTTGGGCCGGTAGGAATGGGTGCTGGTGCAGCCAGAAAACTCAAAGCGGAGGCTCTGGCGTGGCTTGGGGGTCCGTACACACTTCTTCCCCTTCTAGAGAGAGAGCAGGTGGGTTAACAAGGACATAGACTCATAGAATCATTTTGCTTGGAAGAAGCTC
Organism: Caloenas nicobarica; assembly: GCF_036013445.1. Taxonomy (NCBI): domain Eukaryota; kingdom Metazoa; phylum Chordata; class Aves; order Columbiformes; family Columbidae; genus Caloenas; species Caloenas nicobarica. Next base: position 765,910 of record NC_088267.1, on the reverse strand, counting down.
TCAAGCTCATCGAGTCCAACCGATACCCCACCTCTGGCCCTGCCCCATGTCCTGAGAACCTCATCTCCGTCTGTCCAGCCCCTCCAGGGATGGTGACTCCAGCACTGCCCTGGGCAGCCTGTTGCAGTGCCCCACAGCCCTTTGGGGAAGAAATTGTTCCCCACATCCACCCTCAACCTCCCCTGGCACAACTTGAGGCCGTTTCCTCTGGTCCTGGCGCTTGTTCCTGGGGAGCAGAGCCCGACCCCCCCTGGCTCCAAGCTCCTTTCAGGCAGGTCAGAGATCAGAAGGTCTCCCCTCAGCTCCTGTTCTCCAGCTGAACCCCCCAGGTCCCTCAGCCACTCCCCAGCACATTTGCACTCCAAAACATGACAAGCTCCCCCCAGGCCTGTGCTCTGTCTCCATCACTCCCCAAGCCCTGTACCTTGGTTTTCTCCATGGGGAAGTCACAGAGCCGGACCATGCAGAGCCGGGTCTCCTTCTCCAGGCGGCACTGGGGGTTGTCGTTGGTCACTCGGGCAGAGATGCCCATGCCACAGCTCTTGGAGCACGCGCTCCACTCGGTGGTCTGCACCAAGCAGTTCTCCTGTAGGTTATTCAGCTCTGGCTTGTGTGCAGGATCCTCCTTGAAAACTGAGCCATGTGGAAGAAACACAAGGCAAGGTTCAGGGCTGAGGACAGAGTGTGGCAGCTCCCACGGCTGCTCCCAACCCTGTCTAACGCTTCAGGGACAGTAGCAAAGGTCTGATCCCTCCCATGAGCAGAAGTAAGACACCCCCCAGGTCCCTCAGCTGCTCCCATCACACTTGTGCTCCAGCCCTTCACCAGCTCCGTTCCCTTCTCTCAACTTGCTCCAGCACCTCAAGCTCTTTCCTGGTGTGAGGGGCCCAGAACTGCCCCCAGGATTTGAGGTTTGGCCTCCCCAGTGCCCAGCACAGTGGCACAATCACTTCTCTAGTCCTGCTGGCCACACCAGTGCTGGCACACTCAGGATGCTGGTGGCCTCTTGGCCACCTGGGCACACGCTGGCTCATGTTCAGCCACTGTCACCAACACCCCCAGGTCCTTTTCCAGCCGCTCTTCCCCAGCCTGCAGCGTTCATGAGGTTGTTGTGACCCAAGTGCAGGACCCGGCACTTGGCCTTGTTGAACCTCAGACAACTGGGCTCAGCCCATCGACCCAGATCCCTCTGTAGAACCTTCTCACCCTCCAGCAGCTCAACACCCCCACCCAGCTTGGTGTCAGCTGCAAACTTACTGGGGGTGCACTCAATCCCCTCATCCAGACCATTGATAAAGAGATTAAACAGAACTGGCCCAAATACTGAGCCCTGGGGGTCACCACTCGTGACCGGCAGTTTGGATTCACCCCTGTCCCCCAGCAAAGAGCTCCTGGCCCTGTCACCTCTGCCCACCGCTCACCCGCCATGGCCATTTCGAAGCGGTTTTCCTCGCTGCCCTCCTCGCAGATCCACTCTTCACAGCACTTATTGCGAAACTTCACCCGCCGGGGGTTGGGGCACTCGGGGGACGGCAGGCGCAGGTCCTCGGAGCAGAGGGGGATGCAGCCAATGGCCCCGTCCATGCAGATGCACTGCAGCTTGCAGGTGGGCTGGAAGCTCTCCCCGTTGTGGTAGATCTTGCCCAGCAGGTCACAAGTCGCGCCCTCCTGAGCTGGGGGAAGGAGGAAGAGGAGGAGATGCTGAGCACGTTTAATATTTGGCTCCCTGGACCCAAGGTTATTCCCGACACCAATTTTAGGAGGTTGGCTCCAGCTGTGCCAGACCTCCCAAAATTCTCTAAAAAAAATCTCTTCTCGGCTTTGGATGAGCTGCTAAGTGGGACTTTGTCTCTATAGCCTGTAAAGAGCTTGTTCCCATCAGGGGTGTCCTCCAGCTGAGAGTGCTCCAGTCAGCACTGGTGTGCAAGATCCACTCCTGACACAACACGAGTCAACGGCTTTTACTCCTCATCGCTCCTACAAGACCAAAAGGCAACATTTTCCTAAGAGCAGCTGGTTCCCCACGTGTCTAAAGGTATCTACAAAAGGAAAATAACGGTTTGGGTTTATGACCTTTTTGGCTCCGCTGTGATGCAGGAATCTCTTCTTCCTTCCAGCCACAACTTTTTCTATTTCTCTCTGTTCTGAACTGCACATCTCTCATCTCCACCCCTGCTACGGGTCTGTCACTCCTTCCTGATAAAACTTAAATGAAGGAAAAGAGGAAACGCACCAATATCTGACACATAGGAGCAATCCTCAGTCTGCAGGTGTGAGACGTGCTCATAAGTTCTTACGTCTGTATTAGCCAATTTTTTTTTCCAGTGGAAATTTTCCAGCAGAAAACTCTCATTTGATTAAGAGTTTTGCGGGCACAGATCAATGTCAGGAATATTTTCATGAGAAACAACTGAAGCATTGCAATTTGCTATCAAAGATTTCCTTTATTCTCTTACAATGGTTCAACCAAAATACTTGTTGGACAGTCTTCATAGGGGGAAGCATTTTGCTCAAGTAATTATTTTAGAAACTATAAAGATCAAGATGAAACATTTTGATAGAATGGAAGTGGAAAGTTTTGACACAGCCAAACGAGTATCCTAAATAACTCACGGAAAGTTTTGAGAATCTTGTTGTTCTTTCAGCCTGAAATGAACTGTTGAAATCTCTGATTTGTTCACAGAACAGAAATCCTGCTTTTGAGTTCTCATCAGCTGCTGCTTTCTGCAATCCTGACCCTTAAAAAGAAAAAATCTAAAAAAAAAAAAAAAAAAAAAAAAAATCCATGCAAACCTCTATTGGGAAGTTACCAAAACGGAGGATTCTTGGCTGCTTGCAGAGGCTTACCAGGAAACTTGATCTATTTTCCCCTTGGTCTCACTTGCCTGTGGAACATTGTTTCAGACAGAAAGTGTTTGGACCGAAGGAGGAGTGAAGCCTCTTTCCATCCCACCTAGTCCTGAGGGGACGCAAATCCTTCAGGCTGCTCATACCTTGTTTCTAACCAGAGCTGGATCTCAACTTGCAACTCCTCTCAATGCCGTGGGTATAAAAATACTCCTGTGCTCCTACTTAGCAGTTGCAAAATCCTCACTTTTTCCATCAAAGTGGAAGCCATCCGCTTTCCCTCTGCACAGCCATTCATATTTATTTTTAAATCCCCTTTCCCTGTTTTTCAGCCTGAGTTCTCTCTCTCGCAACCAACCATGCTGTTCCCTCAGCCGCTCTCCTCCCCACCCAGGGCCCAGCAGTCTGCCAGGGGCTTTTATGATGTTTTCAAAACTCAAATCGTTTTCCATGCCCTTTGTTACCATAAAAATGACCTTACTTTCCCTTCGACCTGATCCAATTAAAGCCCCAAAACGGGTTGTGCCAGCGGAGTGAGAGGGCTCTTCATTTACCAGCCACCTCCCGCCTCCAACCACCACGTCCAGCTGAGGAGACTTTTGCCCTTTTCTGCAGGAAATACGGCCAAACTCAAGCGAACTGCTGCAGCTCTGCCAGCTCCTGCACCACCCACCACACTGGGCTCTCCCCTACTCTAGAGTTACTACAGGATCATCTCGACTTTTCTGATACTCCAAGGTCTCTGCAGAAGGCATTAATTCCTCTGTAATATGTGAAGTGCTACATATTGTGATAACTTTAAACAAATATACAGCAATCTTCAGTCTGATTGTTCCCCTCCTGTCTCTTCAGGCTGGTACCCAACCTAGAAGCTTCTCCCATGACACCTGAACATCTCTGCTCCATTCTGCTCCCATCACATCTGTCTTTTTTGGACACCTCTAAGTCCTCTCGATTCACAAAAAAACATCTTTCCCTTCATTGAATCCATTACTCCACCTCCACCTTCCTTCACTGCCTCCAAATCCCCCGTGTTCCAAGAGATCAGTGTGGACATCACAAAAAGATCACCCGAGGACATTATGTCCCTAATCCTCTGTCCAATTTAGGGAGATATCCTGGTCTGTTTTCATCCGGGATTTTTGTTAATTTCTCACCTAAAGGCAGGAAGGACATTTGTCTTTGATTTTCTACAGGGCAGGGAGCTGGGACTCCCCCTCCAAAATCCTCATACCAAACCCCTATGGCACAGTGAACACGAAGCACTTTTAGACAGATGTCCAGTCTTCACATGAAGTCTTCAGGATGGAGACTCCTCCGCACTGTGGAGTAAATTGTTCCGGTGATTTAAGTACCTTCACTCTACAAGCACACACCTCATTTCCAGTTGTAATTAGGCAGTTTACAGCTGACACCCACTGGATGTCATTACACCTATGTTTACCTAATTAAACTTGATTTCTCAGCTCTTAGGTGTCTCGATGCCTACAGAAAGAATGAGGAAGCTCATGTGGTTTCTAAAGATCATGATAACTGGGGGAGGAAAATTAAACAACTGATAAAAACTTCTCATAAGAAAGGAGAAAACACCTTCTACAAGTTAAATTTATTATTTAGAGTAAAAAAAAATACTGTATGTGATCCTGGCACAGCAAATAGTGCAGTTCCACTCCAAACCGCAACACCCATCTGGGGTTGGAGCGAGTGGCGCAGCTGCTGCAGCATTTCCAGAGATGCCCCGTGCAGCGGCCAAACGCTTCCCAAAGTGTTCCCATCAGCTTTCCAGCTCTCCTGGCTATTTTGAAAAGCTTGGATTAAAAAAATGGTCAGCTCCTGGCAGAGACAGGAGCAGAGGAGTCTTGTTTTCAAGCAAAGATTGAGGAAATACAATATACCCAAATAATTTTTGCATGCTTTAAAAATAGCTACTAAGAAAAAAAAAAGTCTTTTCTGGCTGAAAAGAGGCACTAGGATTAACTTAGAGCAAACAAGTCTGCATTTGTATTTGCCTGGCTCAGTAATTCTTATGTTCTACATATACACTATTTTGCAAAGGAGTTGCTCAGCTCTTTCCACCCACGTGCTATGGCCAGAAATTCAGTTTCCCTCTCGCATGTAAGCGCTCAAGTGCAAAATGCCAACCTCCAGCACAAGGCAGTGAGATTTTGCGTGAGATTTCACGAGCAATATACTTTCCAGTACCAGTCCAGATTTCTGATATCTACCCACAGGCACTACAGGGCTGGAGGACGTCTCCTAAAAACATCATGGGCACAAAGGAGGGTTCCAAACCCTCACTGGTGCCTTTGGAAACATCCTCACTGCAGGAGGAAGTGGGTTATCTTGGTATCAGTGAATCTGTTGGCTCATGGGGTTGGCACAGACCACACAATGTGGTGCTGGACAAAGGTCCAAGCGCTCCAGGAACTTCTGATGACATTTTCTGGGAGGTCTAGAAGGGCCCGCAAGAAAAACCAAGTGATAACAGAATGCACAGCTCTCACCTAAGCAGATCCCGCTGCCTCTGTGGATTTTGGAGAAGTCGCAGTAGAGTCCCTTGTGGTGATCGCAGGGTTTCTGCAGGGAGCAGAGCTCGCCCAGTTGCCTGGCACACACCTTGCAGCAGCCGCAGGCATCCAAGACGCGGCTGGTGCCGGCGGGGCACTGCGGAGCCTGGGGGGGACAGCGGCACGGGGACGCGCAGGCCTGCGGTTCCACCTGGAGGGAGACAAACCATGGAGAGAATGAGTGTCCCGCAGGCATGGGAATGAAAAACAGGGTTCAGACACCCCACGAGAGGAGGGAAGAATGACTTGGCTCTCGAGCAGAGAGCCCTGCTGCAGGGGATTAAGCAAGATTAAGCTTCTTCTCATCCCTAATTCATCTGGAGTTCAAGGAAATTTTTTTTAAAAAAAAAGATGCCTCTAGGAAGCAAGGCCAAAACAAACAGGACAAGAAGTATCTTAGAGTCCCATGCGCAGCTCAGCCCCCTGCTTCCCCGGAAGCACTAAAATAATCATTACAAACAGTAAGTAATTCCCAGCTCAGGAGAAAACATCAGAGCACTGGTTGGAAGAGACCTTCAGGATCATTGAGTCCAACTGTTAATCCAGGGAGGGGGGCACACCTGGAACACAGGCCAATATACCTCTTTTTAGAGCTCAGTTTGCACCTGTTACATCTCATCCAGCCCTCGCTTGTGAAACAGCTTCCTCGGATATTGTGTTTGCCACTAATAAGAGGAGTCAAACTTTTCCAGCTGTTTTGACTGTTGCTCAAAACAGCTTCTCTGACTTGAGCTCACGTGGGGTCAGGAGATGCCAACTGCTCTGTGTTTCAGTGAAAATCCGCACAGTTTGGTGTATGACAGAGATCAGATTAAATCTTCGCTCACAAGCCCTCCCAGAGTCTCACCCCGCTCAGCAGGAACCGGCGGAATTCTCCTCAAAAACTCCAAGCGCAAAGTATTTTGGAAACAATTCTCTCCGGCCTGCAGGCCAGCTGGTCTCCGACGGCGGTTTCGGAGCGGTGCTGGGAGCTGGCACGTCACAGGGATCTCTTCCCCACTGCTGAAGTGCATTAAAAAGACACTAAAAATAGAGAAATTCTGTTTTTCATGTATGCAACCACTGTAGCTGCCAGGAGGACGTGTTATTCAAGTGTGGATGAGTGGGTGGGGGGTACACAAGATCATAAAAGAGGCGAAGCATTCATAACACAGGACCTATATTAAGATGCAATTCATCCACTTAAAAAAAAAATAATGACAACAAGGATTTTCCAATGCAGTGTCAGCCACAGGCCATATAAAGAAACGCTCTCGAAATAGCTCTCCTACTGAAAAACCAACTAAAACAAGCTCTTTCAGGGTAACAGAGAATGTGATGGAATTAAACGCGACTGAGTTTTCTTTCTCGCCTTTGTTAATCATTGTTGGCACCATTTATTTCCTTTAATAACTCACCCAAAGAAACCAGACCTCCTGGTTTTACCTTCTGTTTACAACCAGCTCCACTTCCTCCTTATATTACAGCTGGTTTTCAGCATGAGAACATCTGGATCCAGGTCTCGGGTGTACCAGAGAGCTGCTGGATGACTCTGCACCCCCACCTCTTCCGTGCCCCATTTTTCCCACTCCAAGCACAAGCACGGCTGAAAAAGCCCAACTCACCTGTATTTGCAGGGATTTTAGTTTGAGTTTTCCCATCGGTCAGCTCAGACCTGCCCCTTTTCGTCACCCAGTGCACCTGGGTGTGCTGGGGCTCCTGTTTGCTTGTTTTATTACTGAGCAAAGTTGGCTCGTGCTATTTATAACTCCCGCTCCTCTCACGCGCCCAAGAGAGGAGAGGATGAGCTGAAATCGATTTGGGCTCATGGACTCTCAGCAGTGAGCACTGAAGAACTGGCTGGCAAGGGGAACTTCTTGAGCTGGGAATAGCTGGTAGAAAGTCAATGTTGAACCAGCTTCCTGGAGTTCTCCATTAGTTAATTTGCTTTCACAGCAATTTCAAACAGGCTAAATAACGGATTATATGGCATTCGCATGGGGCATCCTGTACGATTTTCAAGGGTTGCTTCTAGGAGCTGGTTCAATACAGTGTGGAAATTGCCCAAACTGTCCCAAAGAATAGCAAGGACTCACATTCAGACCCATACGTGCCACAAACACCAGCATTTCCACATATGATGCCACCAACCTGGGTGAAGGGGGTTCAACTCAGAAAACGTTTAATTTCCTTCCCCTCTGCAGAAGGGTCTGTCCCCAAAATGACACTTTTACCTTCACTGAACAGGATTTTCACATCAATTTCACTATAGCCTTGACCTTGTTTCTGGTGAGGTTAGCAGTGCGTTTCCATGAACTTCAAGAGCAGCAGAACAGAACCAGGATTAGAGATCAAGGCTGTAGATTTAAGAAAGTGCTAAAACCTAGAGTATCAGCTCTCCAGCTTTGCTGGCAGCTCTTGTATTGATCCCAAACACCGCTTCTGAATTTGCCACTCCCGGGGCCGCTGAGCGATGGCCAAGCCACAGCGGGAGTTAAACCAGTAAAAACGGGAGGATTTCCTCGCCTGTGCCCACACACCTTCTCCACCACTGACTCCCAGGTCCCATCTGCTCCCTGACAAGCCAGAACAAGCTTCCTCCCAACTGCCAGCACCAAATCTGGGGGGAAAGAGAAAGTGAGAATGTTCTTCCTGCTTCATATTCACATAAAACCTCCTCCCTGACACCCTTGGGAAGGCAGGAGTGGAGGGACGCAGTTCTGTGGCATCATCAGGACTTCTCGGTCCTGATCAATGTCCACATGAGCCCAGGAAATCAGCTACGAGGGCCAAGCCAAAGAGGATTTTAAAAATAACTGCATTCAAAGGGCTGGGAGAGGAGAGTTTTGAAGCTGAACTCACTCTTTGGGAGCCAGGGGTTAACACTGTAAGGTAGAAATAATATGATAAACACGTACCTGGTTCTCTTTCACCCTCCAAGCCTGGCAGTAGATAAATCAGTCAAAACACAGCCATTCACATCCTCCAAACACCGATTTATCATGGATAATCCCTGCTCTCCCACCTTCTCAGGTACAACAGCCTCTTACAGGGGATGAGACCCACATCCCACAGACAGAGCATGGAGACTTACCCAGGCTGAGCCTGGCTGAGCTAAACACAACTCCCAGCAATCCTGGTTCTACTCTGACCTCTGAACAACACAGGAGGCAAATTCGGGTCAACAGCTCTTGTTTCCTTGCACGATCCACTAAACATCACTCTCAGAGCTCAAAGAAAGCCACAAGTCCCTTTTCCAAGGCAGTGGGAAAGTTTAGGGAAAACGACATCATCTCAGAGTAATCACAAAGCATCCCTGTCATTTATATGACCCATATGATGCTGCCAAAGCTGGGCCGGTGCAAGAAACCAGACAAACATCCCAAATCACAGAATTACCCCTAGGTCACAGCAGTGCAGAGTGCACAGGGCACCCTGCCTAGCAGGAAGGGGCTGGAACACGCTGGGTGCTGCCAGGAACTATCAGACCTTGTCACCCAGGAGGTTATTGCATCTCTCAGTATAATAAACTCTGCAAGGCACAGCGGTGATTTCTTCAGCAATCCAAAAGGCACTTACTGCAATTTAGATACATTAATGACTGCAGCAATATTCCTGCTGTTGCTGGCACTGTACTTGCATACAGAAGTCCTAAGCAAAATCAGCTGCTCTGTCAAGCACTTGTATTAACACAAAACCAGGCACAAATCCTGCTCTGGAGAGGCTGCCAGGCCATTTCCCCCTTGGTTTTGGGTGGATTCAGTGGCAGCTGAGGAAGTGATGGTGATGCTAAGGAACTGTGGTATGAGAATTTATTCTTTGCAGTGACATAAACTCAGAGACTTCACCTCTCTCTGTTCTCTTCTCCTCGTAAACCAGGGCTGGCTTCATGCTCACGCAAGTGGAATGAAACAAAATCCATCTGTATTTACGACGAGCTCTGAGACCTGCAGATGACAGGCGTCACGCACGGTGCAGCTCCGAGCGTGATTCAGCTCCGTGGTGCATTTGCATTGCTCTGCGAACAGCCAAGCTTCTCTCAGAAACCTGCCAAGAGGCAGGTGGCAACTGCGGAGAGTTATTCAGCCTAAAGCATCCACATGCATCAAAGCAAGAAGCTGCAATGCCCGGCCAACAAACGGAGCTGCTGCCGTGCCGTGTGATACGTACCCAGCCAGGAGTGAGGAGGAGGAGGAACAGGGTCCAGGTCGCTGTCCCCAAGTTGCCAAGCATCCCGAGGAAAGGGAAGAGAGGGGATCCAGGCTGCCAAATAACTCGGTCCCACTCCTTCATAGTTTCTCCTCTCTCTTTGGAGAAAGTTGCACACCAGCTCCTCTTTAAATAGCCTCCTGGAGGGGGCGTGCCCTGTGCTTGAGTGACAATCTGGAAAGCGAGCTGAAATGGGTGCAACAAAAAATGTCCAAATTCCAGGGAACACGAGCAGATTCCTGTGGCCTTGGCGGTTACAGGACTGCCGGCACAGCCCGCAGCTTGGTTACTTTCCACGTGAGTAAATCAAATCCCAGTACAAGCAGGATTTTTTTTTTTTTTTCCTCTTTTTAACTCCAGAAGTATGATGCCTGGGACAGCTTTCTTGACACAACCCCCCTTTCCTCACCTACGTCCATTCCTTTTTGGCTGCAAGAAATAGAGGACTTAAATAAGCAGAGCTTTGTGGTGCTCAATGTTTTCTCTTTGAACAGGAGGAAGGGACGGAAAGTTCAGCGCTGTTAGGTGCAAACAGGTCCCATAACCAACTGTGCATCACCAGCGCTCGCTGCTGCCAGCTTCGAGAAATGAAAGTTTCATGATTATAAAAGCTGCTGTCTGAACTCCTGCAAGGAGGAGCTGCTTGTTTTATGAGGCAATGAAAAGCTCTGGGGTGAAGGTTATTGATAAAGGACAGCAGTTCCCTGCAGTGCTTTAATTGCACCTCGGGATTGATGCAGAATATATATATATTTTTTATATTAGGACATAATCTTTTCTATTTGCTGCTGAAATATAGAACCAGGCTTCCACACAAGCTGCACAAAAAGACCTTTAGAATATGAAAGAGTTGTTTTGTTTATTCCCAAGCAGCAGGCGGAATGCTGCCATGGAAGGATGAGGAGGAGTGCAGCAGAGGGCACTCTCAGTCCTTGCTGGCCTGGGTACCGGACAGGAACCCCCGGTGCTGTTCACAGAGTGGCCTTAAAAAGATGGAGCCGTGTCTTTGAGTCAGAGACTTTCCTAGGGAAGTTCTCAGCTGGGAATCAAGCCCTGCATTTTACTCAGGTCCTTTTAGGTCTCTATGCAACACCAGATCAGGCTCCACACTCCCTGTGCCACTTGTTTGTCCACTGCTGAAAACAGATAACTCTGACCGTAAACTAATTAGAACTTGGAAAGCCCCTTGGGATTTGGGGCGAGAGAGCATTAGCGCCATGCTAACCGCCTCGGATGCACCTCCTTCTCCTCCTCTTCCATATGACGAGGGATTTCACAATCGTTTCCATACTAGCTACCTCTACCAATGTCACAACAAAGGATTATGTCTCTGCACAAAAGACTTTATGTACTGGAGGTGGCATAAACATCCAGTGTCCTAGAGCAGCTGGGAGCTAAAGGCAGTCTAGCTGGATATACGTTCCTTCCCTGTTTGGAAGGCTTGGCACCTTAAAATATGTTGTCACCTAAAATTAGCTGCTCACATTTTGCAGGATGTTCTACTGCTTGTAAATAAGATGGGGATAAAGTGCTACACACCTCTGCTCTCACTTTCTCACACAGCAAGAAGCTGAATTCCAAGCTACACCGGGCACTTGAAGGTGTTATATTTGTGCCTTTTAAAAAGGACATTGCTTAATGTATGGCTTGATTCACACATTGCTCCTTGTCCAAGAAGCAGCAATTGCACCTTGAGCCATAATCTGCCAAATTCTGCTTTGAAAATTTCTTTCAACTTGCTGCATGACCTCAAATGAACTGTTCAACACAAATCATAACGCTCGCTCACCTGTCAGGAGTTTTGTGGGGAATATTCAGCACTAAACCAGCATTATGATGGCTGATCAAGTTTTCAACCTACAACACAAATAAAGAATAATTTTATTATAAAACATCCTTACTGAGCTGCTCACCAACATCCACCTGAATGCTTTCATTTTCCCAGAACAGCAGCATAAATAAAATGTACTGAGCTGCAATCCTGCTCATCCTTCAAGTCACTTTAGCTCTGCCACGGCCAGCCAGCCGTATACCTGCCTTCACAGGAGAGGAACACCCAGATCCACTCCAGCTCCTTTACTGGGTAATAGAACTGACATCCTGCACCAGTACCTTCCTGTAGCCCAGAGCAGGTCTGCCACAAAGGCACCTTTTAAATAAAAAAAAAAAGCAAAGGAGCAGCAGGATGAAGGACAAGTGTTAGGGAGCTCCCTACACCCCTGGGTCAAGATTTTCTTAGGGTACTGGGACAACCAAAACCACCCCTAATGCAAGCACCTGAACTGTTCACCCACTGGATGTGCCACTTGCCAAGAAGCAAGAGAAGAACGTGAAGGTTGAGTGAATCAGAATGATCAAAGGGAGGAAACACCCATGTTAACACCGATTTGTGCCTCTTCTTTTTGCCTGAGCTGCCTCAAGCAAAGGGATAAAGATGTCAACCCTGCTTAAGATCTCCCCCAAGCAAAGAATACTGGGTGTTTAATTCACCTTGTTACATTCTGTGTTCACTCACCATCCCCAACCAGTAGCTTTCCTGAAAGAAAAGGATCCCTGGGGCTCAGCGTTCAGGTCCATGTGGAAAATCAGACCTGGAGGGCAATGCAGAGAAAGCTGCGTGCAATCATGCTGTGCCCCCGGGTTTGCCAAGGCGCAATGAAAAAGTACCTACTACCTGCAGACCAGCACGAGTCTCCATGTGGTAGCGCAATAGCAGGTGATCTTCTGATACCCTTAAAAACTGCAAAATTTGGGTACAAATGTGAGTCACCATCACAGCCAGGAGGGTTTGTGCCAAGGCAGGAGGAACAGGCCCTGGGAGGAAAGAGCCAACTGCACCCACCTGTGAAATGGATGCTTCCTGGGGTTTTTCCACTTCTTAGCTTACTGCATGCTTAATTATCCTGAAGGAAAACTGCAGGGAGGGAGGGGATGTTTCAGGTGGACTTAAGCTCAGTTAAGGAAGATGCCTGATCTACAGACTCCTCTGGTGCTCTGATGTATCTGAATATGCTCCGTCTTTTAAGGAATGTGGTCCCTGCACAGATGAAGCACAAAAGGATGTGCTCAGGGTAATACAGCTTGTGAAAGAGGAGGGACTAACATGAGGGCTCTCTAATTACGGCTACTGCATCAATCACCGGGCTCTGCTACCCGCTGAATAAGCAGCCACTCTGCCGTAATCGCCAGGAGTTTTTTCTAACACATAAGGCAGGCACTGCTGTGTCTATACAGACACCTCTCGAGGGTGCAAGGGGGAATTCTCCACCGGATTCCAGGTCTCCAAAGACCTCTGGCATCACCAAAGCTCAAGAGATCTCTGCCTGAAAATCCAGGAATCAGCTCCTCACTCAAAATAACTCTCCTGAAATCAATATCAAAATAACGCTGCTGAAATCAATATCAAAATAACGCTGCTGAAATCAATCAGGCTTCCGTAATCTCACATCTCACACAGACTCAACAGGCAGCAACAGGCCCCTGAGCTCTGCCAGGCGGGCAGGACCTGGAGGGGTGGGTGGCCCCCCAGGACCTGGGTAGCTCTCATTAGGGATTTGGGATTCAAACAGGAGCCTGCCCACACCTTTCCCATTCAGGTTTGTGGAAAAGTTCCAGCTCATTACATGGAATCAGTGGATAATTTAAGTTGGAAGGTCATCTGCTCTGCACACACTGCTGTAAGTTACACACCGACGAAAAATAATGCGTTAAGTGTGAGACTTTCACTTACTTGTTCTTCATTTTTGTTACAGGCACACATTTATGAGGTTGATCTTTCCTTACTAATAGATTTTTTCCAAGTTTCACATCACAAATGTTTAAGAAAAGACAAGTCTCAAGCTCCATGAACAGTCCTATTATAAGAATGTCTCTCTTCCCCAGAAACTCGTGTGATGTTAGAAACTCTTTGGATAAATTTAGAGGTGACAGTTTTATTAGCTAGTAGTGGAACGTTGTTAGTTCTGCCTACAAACGCTGCATTTTTTCATACCATCTTATGTACAGGTACAACAGCATTACTGTTACAAACCTGCTTAAACCACTTAAAGTTCAGAGCCTTTATTTTCAGTATGGCTTTTGCCACACTATCTTTTAGCTACCCTGTTGCTGGTAAAGCAACGACTATAACAGACTACTAAAGCTCTTACGGTTTAGGCCATTTTACCCCAGAGACACAGCAACATGTTTTTTCAAATAAGTTTTACAAAGCCTCAGTCTGCTGTTGTCATTGCTGTTTTAAGGAAGTTATTTGAAGTGATAATTTTCATCTCTGTAGTTTAAACCGTTTCATCCTCAGAAGCGTGATGTCATCTGGCAACAGAGATGGGTTTGAAAGAAGAGTTTAGGTGAATAATATTCACTTGTTTTGTTTTGTTTGTTTGTTTTCCCAGTCTGATCCCTGCAACACAGCCATCACTCAGGTAAAAGAAAAGCTGTAGCTGGTTCAAATTCTTTGCCAGGCAAGTAGCCCCAAATCATCTTTATTCTAATGCCTTTTTTTGCAGTCATTTCACAATGTTCTCCCTTGTGCATTAGACTGGAAATTAATGACCTGCCTGGCAGAGATAGGCAAATCTGTGAGGTCAAGAGGTTTTGTTAAAAAACGGTTATTGGAGATTCTCAAATTATTACAATTTTGAGCCCAAGGTGTTCTGACCTCAAAAAAGAAGGGCAGCTCGTGGTCACTTGGCACTCAACACCTTCAAAAACCACTAGCGATGTTCTTGACCCTGGTGTTAACTGTTAGAACTCTGTGTCTCCCTGATGTTCCAAGTGAGGAAACAACCAACCAGCTGCACAGACTCACCAGTGTCATCGCCTTTCTGCTAAAACAGTGAAACTCGTGCTCTCCACGGAACAGTGAAGTTCCTCCTCTGCTATGCTCATCTTCCTTCAGAGGAAACAGCGAGGGCCAGGGCACAGCTTAAATTCCTGCGAGCCTGTTCATTCTGCCCCAAACAAGGAGGTTCCTAGAGCAAAGGAAACAAACAAAATTACTTCCAGCTTCTCAAATTCTTCTCAAAATAATATGTTGGCATAGTCTGTGCTGCTATCCTGTAAAAAGAATTTGGAGAAACAAAAGGAAAGAGACAAATTCCCATGGTCGCACTGGGGCTGCTTGCTTTACCAGAATGTACATGGGAAAGAGCTTGTGATGATATTTTAGGCTTTAGGTGGATTTCAAGGAGACCTCAGCTGAAGAGGCCAGGTTGTGCTGAGTCAGAGGGGAATCCCACAAACCAGCCTCATGACAAGGATGTAAGACCCTTTGTCATCCTTCACATAGACTAAAACTAGAGTTGAAAGAAAGAATCTTGTGGCAGAAAAATTGCCCGCAACAAAGGGACCTCAGGAACAGAAGCATGAGGTTAATTTGACACTGCGCTGATATAACTAAAGCCAGAACTTTACCCCTAGCATTCCTGTGGCAACTGCACAGTGATTATGCCAGTCCCCGGTTCCATCGGAGAATGATTTCAGCTGGCAGTAGGGCTCAAGGATGTGTTCACTGCAGGCTGAACTTCTGAGGTTACACACACAGCACTGGCAGTCGCTCCTTCTCTAGTCATTTTGAGCCTGACTTTACGGATTGTCATCCCCCAGCTCAAACAAAGCGTTGTGAGGTACAGAACATTTAAAGCAGCATTGCTGTGGTCGGCAAGGCTGTCACGTTCGAAAAAGATTACGGAAACCTTCTCCCAGTGCATCTACTGGCCATGTGCCTTTTCATCAGCAGCAGCCGGTCTTCACAAGTAGACGTGAGGATCCCTGCTAAGGGCAAAGCCACACAAACAGCAGGCAGAGAGCTCAGCTTTCTGAAGAGGGGTTCCAACAAACCCAGTCCATGAAGCAGTGTTCGCACCAGGTTTCAGTGACCTGGACTCAGATCTGTGACCTCAAGACCAAATCCATTCTCCTTTCTCAGTTTTAAGGCCCGAAATGGTGTTTCCTGCACAGCCCCCCATGGGCCTTGGCGGCTGCTCGTGCAGCTTGTGCCAGGGGCTGCTCAGCTCTTTCCCACATTCAGAATCTCATCTCTGCTGTTCCACAGGCTACAGCATCACCAGCCTTCAGGGGAGACGTGTCACTGCCTGCAAGCTCCATCTCATCTGCCACCACGGTACAGCCTCTCCTCCAAAGCCAGCACTGGGAGGTCAGTATTCGCTTTAGTTTCGAATGCCAGAAATACCCAACTCAGCAGAGATTTCTGGCTCTTCCATAGGAGCCTCCGGGGAGGGGAAGGGATAGGCTTTGCTTATTTTAAAGTAGCACTCACCCATCCTATTTTTGTCCTAGGTTGTTTTAATTGGACAACTCTAAAGCTCTTTGCAGCTCACTCAAAAGGAGGGAGGGAGAGCAGACCCTTTTGTACAGTCAGCAACATCTGCCATCAATTCATGGCAGGGTGAAGCTACGAGGGAACAACAATAGGTCTGTCCCAATCTCTTCAGTGCCACTGTCACCTCAGCCTCTGCACTAGTCAGGTCTCTCCTACAAGATCAGAACTGGGTCCTTTCTATTTCCCAAGAGAGAAATATCTGCCCTGCGGCTCCTGGGCAGACAATTCCATGTGCAGCTTTCAAAGGAGCTCCTAATTCTGGAGTATCTGGGGTTGTTCTGCCTCAGGTAAGAGCTTGACAGGCAGCATGAACCTCTGGATTTTAGAGGGCATCAGAAGAGCCATGGCAGGAACAGCCAGCAATCATCAGTCCTCATGTTTCTTCTCTATCAGACTCTCTCCTCAGCTGCACCTTTAGACCACAGCTACCCTCAGTTCAGCACTGGCTCTCCATTTCTTCTGGCAGTTGGGCTGTTTGATGAAGGTTTTGGCTGCCCAGAGGGCTCAGAGCCAGCAGAGGAGCCACTGTCAGCACCCCCAAAGCTCAACTCCCTCCTCTGACAGAGCATCCTGCTCCCCCACGTTCCCATGGCAAATACCCGGCACTGCCGTGACCGCAGCAGGATGAGTCCCCAGCTCTACGGCCGCAGGATCAGTCCCTCCGCAGTCCCCCGTGGCATTAATCAACATGCTCCTTCTTTGTTTACAAACTAAAGAAACCAAAATTCTTGCATTACTGAGAATTTCCGCTCAGCTGTGGGTCACATTTTAAGATTCTTCTGTTTTTCTTTCCAAGTAACAAATGTTTGTTTTGCTGAAGAAAAACGGGGAGTGATCCTGTTCCACTCAAACGGGTGTAAATCAGGAGTAATTCCACTGAACTCAAGGGGCCAGGAGCAGAGAAAACCCAGCATGAGAAGTGGATCCTGCTCATTTCTATGAACATATGAGGGCCAGATTTCTTAATTCCTTTGCCTGCCCACTGCTTTTGTTCTCTTCCCACACTTGCCCTGTCTCCCTGTTAGAAAGAAAGTCATGACTGGGATGTCAAAGAACAGTTATCACTAGATGTTTGGTTGTTTTGTATTGTTTTTAATAAATACATGATTTTCTCCAGATGCTAAAGAACAAAGTAGGCTTCAGACGATCGCATCTGCTCTCATTTACACAACTATAAATCCTGAGTCACTCCATTCAGCAGACTAATGACAGATGCAAGCAGAGGAACTAAGATCAGCACCCAACCCCGAGCTACTCAAAGCAAATTGACCAACTGCATTTCTTAGAGAAAGACTTTTACAATAATTAATGACAAACAGGCAAACAAAAGAGGAGCCTTGGGACACATTTCTCTAAGTTGCAGCAATTTTCACTTAAGCAACTGGGACATTTTTTTAAAGCCCCAAACAAGAAAGACAAAACCATTTGCTGTGCTCAACTGACCTAGTTTATATGCTTTTTTTCTTTTTTAAGAAGATACATGCTTACTGGGAACGTGAATGAAAAGGTCCTGTTCGCAACTTTGCCTTGACATTGCCTGAACTAAAAGTCACTTGGGTTTAAGTCAACACGGGTCAGACATCAGGCAAAAAGACCGTTCCCACAGCCCCAGAGGAGGATCCCTTGCACATTTTTTCTGATTAATTTAGGTTTGACACACACTTAAGTCTCCTGCTTGTGTCACTTCTGAAGTGAACCGTGGACATTTGTGTTGTGTTGATACAAATTTATGGACAAGGTTATTTGATTCTTTGAATGGTTCCCAGATCCTGTTTACAAATTCTTTTCTACTTGAGCTCAGATGTGTCAGCATGAGCCAGGACACCTTTCAATGTTCTGGTAGCGCAAAGCAGCTGTAAATCCACTTTAACTGGCCAGTTAAAGTGGATTTGCTGGTGCTTTGGACATGAAGCTGCTCAGACAGCCAGAGGATATCAGTGAATACCGTCTGCACATGGCACATTTCCGATGGATCCTCACAAAAAGTGCATATCTCCCTAGGAGAGATGTTTGTGACACTTTGTGCTCTCTTCCTTCTGTAAACATTATGCATTTTACTGAAAACAGCTGGATTTGCACCAGTGTCAAAGAGATAACAGTCTGTGCCCGTCTTATTCTGACATTTACAGGTGTCAAAGATGGTCAGTAAAGCACTTTTTCCTTTGAAGGTGCAAAATGGATATGGCAAGAAAACTGCATTTTAGACACTTGTACAACCTCTTAGATCAGAGTGTCTGGGCACGTTAAAATATTTTTCACATGGCTTAGTGTTTACTGGTGTCAGAGGTGGATAGCCTCAGAGCAGCTGTTTGGCTCATTAGCTCACAGACATGGAGAATGTTTGTCCTGGGAACAGTATTTATAACCTTCCTAGGCTAAAGAGAGCCAAGATATTTCAAAACACAGTTTGTACTGGAGGGATATCTGTCCTCCCAAATAACCCACCGCAACAGTTTCTAACTAGTCCCTGGGATTACCAAGACAGCAAGGAAACAATGGAAAAAGTGTATTCTAGATTTTGTAGGCCAATCCTGCTTTTGGTTAGGTTAAAGAAAGACTAACTTCTTGAATTAACAGATCTGCGGTGTTACATGGGCAAAGCAAGTTAAGAGAGAACTAGTTCCTATGCCTCTATTAAGAGTTTATGCAGCAGGAGAGTTAGAACAAACTGTTTGCTAATGCACTCTTATTATTAAGAGTTTACAAGAAGGTACAGGTGAGGCTTCCTGAAGTGTTTAAGTGCTTCAGGAGCCTATTTGCACCACTAAAGTCATTCTGATCTCATCAATAAAAACTTGTGTGACAAGACAGAGAAAATAATTTTCTGCAGAATCAGTCATTTGCCTTCTTCGAGATCGAGGTATTTAAACCTTATGGCCCAAAGGAGAACTAATCTCAAATAAACTGATAAGTATCTATTTGGAGATCTCCTGGCAAGTTTTACAGTATCACAGGGTTTCTTAAGAAGTTTTGCCAGTGCCTGTGAGCACATATTTTCTTTCTCCACAGAAAAGCAGCAGCTATTTGACACTCCACTCCTCAAGGTGCCTATTTCCTGCACTAACAGCACGTCTCCGAATGATGGATTTCTGTGACCAGCACTGTCCAAACAAAGGGAGCTGCCAGGCTTTCCCAGGAACATGAAATGGCCACATTCAAGAATCTCAAAAGCAAGTAAATATCCTCCTTTTTGGAGATGAGGGATAAACAAGTACTCAGCAGAAGCTGTGAAGACAAGATTTGACCCACATCCGTACACTTCCACTAGCAGCTGGTGACCCAGAGTATTTTCCAGTCTTGTGCTATATGATGTGTGCTTTTCTGTGTCCCTGGGATGCCCCTAACCCATAAAACATGATTTCAGAGCATGAGTTTAAAATCTTATCACTTCCCATGCTGCTATGTAGCGTTCAGGTATAACAGGAATGATGAGGTTGGTTTGCTTAGTGCCACTTAGAACTATATCCAAGGGTTTTATAGATTTAGGCTTTGCTTAGCATTTTCATTTTTACCACAGGACAATTAACTGGCTGTTTGTGATAAGGAGAAATCTGAAAGTGTAAACTCATAATGCAGCAAAAAGAGGGAAAACGATTAAATGTGAGCAAGGCCAAGCCTGCTCCAGTGTCATTTCTGATCACGCCCAGCCAGTCTCTTTCTCTCTTTGCTTCAGTTCTCATTTTCACTGATGGGGAAAAAAAAAAAATTCTGTCTCATAACAAGCTGACCTTCCAGCTGAACTTCTCAGCCCCTCCTCATCTTGCGAATCACATGCAAATAATTATACTAATATTGAACATTTCTCTATTCTGAACACAGTGTCTTCCAGCCACAAAGCACCTTGCAAAGCTTACAAGCTCGGCCACAAATCCCCAGGGAAGCAGCTTTCCATCCCTGACCTCAATGCGCCACAGGAGGAGCTGAGCATGGAGGAGAGGGGCAACTCGCTGGAGGCCACACAGCGCAGACGGCAGCTCTGCTCGCTCCTCGCTTGAACCAGCCGCTGCTTTTTCTCCAGCACTAAGACAGATATTCCAGCAATCCCAGTGAACAAAGAGGCCCCGCTCTGAGCTGCTGCACGCTGCCATGTGTCCCCCTGCTGTCAGTGATTATCCATGGGATTCCCAAAAAGGACCTGCAGTCACTGGCAACATCTGCTCTGAGGTTTCTCAAGGGGCTGAGGATGGGCTGGTTTTGGCCTTTTGTTTATTTGGACAAGTTCGTTGCTTGACAGAAGTGTTCCCCCCACTGCACACACATGCACACCCTTACATGCTCTTTCGAGCCGGAGAGCAGGGGACGTTCCATCCCATACAGGCTGCTTTGTAAGTCCCGGCTCTGCAGGAGGCCATTCCTCCCTTCTCCCTGCAGCCAGCTGTGAAAAGCAACGCTGAGATCAGACAAAAGATTTCACCCTCAGTCGGGCTGAGGAACACAGGGGTTGCTGTCCTGAGTAAGACCATTGGCCTGATCAACCAGCATCCTGCTTCTGGCAGTAACCACCCACCCTCAAGGCATTAGAGGAACGTGACCACCCCTCCCACCCGTGCATCTAGCCAGCCATGCAAGGATAAAGGTTTCCTTTCTAACCAGCCAACAAAACAGGAAAGATTGAGCTCCTGCTGTCCAGTTGTGTCCCCAAACTCCCAAATACTGCTTTCAGAGAGAGTCAAGGTGATGTGCTCAGAGCTGTATGAGCTCTTGGGCTTGGACCAGAAAGGGCAAAGACCCAAATTCAAAGATGTTGCATGATGTTGGAAAAGTCTCAGATGTAGGATGTGCTCAGGAGCTGGATGTTCAATACAGGCGTCGCACAGGATGGTGTGGACACTTATCACCTAAAGGCACTTACAGGCAGGATGCTTATATATGTGCTGGACTGCCAGCCCTGTTTATCAGGTCTCCTTTCACGCAGAGCAGCGCAGGACAAGGCTCAGACAGGAATCAGTGAGAGCACACTAGACTAAGTCTGTTTAAAGGAGACAATTCACACAGAAGTGACCATCGCCCTGCCTGTCTTTCGCCTGGATGTTTTTAGTCTGAATCAGAGCTCTCTAGTGCACTTAGCTCTTTACCACTACAGTGACCAGCAAAGGAATCACTTAAATGGCAAAGGAGAAAACATAGTTCTGTGAAATTTTGTTTCCTCTGACAAATCAAGAAAACTCAAAAAGTTCAGGGAACTCAAGAGCCCTGTTCCCCTCTCATCTGCTTGCCAATTTAAAGCGGATCCATTCACATTCACAACTAAACCCTTTTAATTCAGAGGTTTAGTTAATTTGCTGGTAGAACAGCCTATTTTGGAGATGCTGGGACGTCTTGAGGTGCTGTAAATGAATTCCAAACATCAACTCATTGAACGAACACATGCAGTACCTACACCATAATACATAATTAGGGAGCAATGCTTTGTCTAGCACTCAACATGAGAAGGTTGGCTGCATTTAGATATATTCTAGGAGTATTTTGCAGCTCTAAGCCTTATCACATTGGGTGGGACCTTCGCTGATAGGAACAGTTAACTGGGGCTCAGTAACCAACAGATGGATACAAAATATGTCCTCTGAGGAATACTCACACCCTGTAGGCTTTGGTGCTGCCCATTGATTACCAACAGACCTCCCAGTCGCTCTTAGCAACTGCTGCAGCGATGTTGCAAGGTCAGGGCATGCTTCAGGGTTGTCAAGTTGACACAGCAGTTAAGAGTGAAACGAAGGTCAGCAGAGACGTCAGGAGAAAGGAAGCCTTGTTATGGATTGTGTCAGATCCCAGGAGGGAGCTGCAGTCACTCTCCAAGGCATTATGAGATCAACAAAAAGAGAGATTTAGCCTGATCATAAGAAAAGAATGTCTCTGATCCCCCCCTCCTCGGCAGCGATAGGCCACCCCATGCAACAGAGAGGAAGGATGAGTAAAGCAAACACATAGCCCAGGCGCCCCATAAAGGGAATTGGTAGGTCCAGACCAAGAGGGAAGCCCCAGGTTTGTTCCCGTTGTTCGGGGTGATGGGTTTGTGCTCTCTTGTATTCAGAGTGGCTGTGCAGAGCTCATGTTCTGCCACAGCTGTTGTTCTGCGTGACAAACACAAAGCCTACGGTAAGTGAAATTACATGTTGGGCTTATTTTTAAAAGCATCAACATTTTGGGAAAACTAGGAACTCATACCACTTTGGGCTAAATCTGAACGACCAAAAAAATAAATGAGAACAGGCTTCACATACATACTTTTCTATGAAGAAAGTTGTTTACAATGCATATTACACTCCAGAATAAATCTGGGATAAACAAAGCTGAACCCTTACTCCTCTCTGCCCTTTTTCCTGAGAACAAGTCTTTCCAAGTAAGAACCAGCTCACCATCTACTTGCCCCGTAAGCGCCATTTAACTTGCTGTGAATATCAGCACAGACATTGTGGAGAACAGTCTTCTCATCCTGCACGCTACTCAGCTGTGCTGGTGTTTCCCAACGCTCCTTTCCTTGCTTTGCTAGACAAAACACACCTTTCTCCAAAGACAGGAGAACAGCTGTGGATCTCTTCTGGCAGGCACCAAGCACCAGCAACTCCAGCAGAAAGCAGGAGAAGATGAAATCATTAGTTTTCGGGAAGGGCTTAGCACAACTGAAAACTAGGACTTCTCTTCCCTGTACCTGAATGTTTGTACCCCAGAGATTTTATGACAACACCTTTATGCATTCACCAGTAACCACCAAAAACTTGTCACCTGTTGGACCATTAGTCAGATACATTGAATATTGTGTCTGTGATGATGACCAGTTCCTTTCCTACCTTAGTACACATCGTTGTGTTGTGCAGAGGTGCACTTCAAAGAATGAAAAGTAACACCCTAATTTTTGAAAATGCAGGACTCAACTTTAAAAAGTCACACTCTTGAAATGCAGTGAACCTAGCACTTTCCAATTTCCAAATGACCTATTTTTTCCTGAAAACCTAGAGCCAGTCTGTGAGCTTGTTGACCATGGCAGAGCTTTTATGCCCACCAAACAGCAGAGCTTTCTACCCTGTGACCAAACCCTGAAGACACAAACTGTCTCCTTGGACACAAACACCCAGCCGCAGACATAAGTCTTGCTCACTCCTGCAGCCAAGACTCACTTTGAGGTCTTAGTCCGGGCTTAGCCTCTTATTGCACAAGCATTCATTCCACTAGAAGCAACTGCCACGTTTCCACCCCTTGTCACCCTCTCACTGCCTTCATGACTTGTTTCTGCAGCTGAAATACGGATTAAGGAACTGACCTGCAATAAAAATAATCTAACAGAAAGAAAACCAACAAAGGGGGAATTTTATTCTTTTTTCTGTTTGAATTAATTCCCTAGCTGGGCCATCACAGGTATGGCAGGATGAGAGAGGGGAGCAGAGCAGGCACAGGAACCATCAGCCACAGCAAGGAGAAAGTGGCTGCGTTCTAGAAGTGCACTGCTGCTGAAAAGAAATACTTGCGAAACAAAATCCTGCCCTATGTTAAGCCTGCCCCAGTTTGGAGGTATTTGTTTTGCACTGGAGACTTGAGAGCCTGTCCACTTCTGACTGGGAGCCTTCTATAAAGCAAAATCCTTGCTTGGCTGCCCAGTAGCTTGAAGGGATCATTGTGCTGCAGTACTGCCACATTCTTGGGTCCATCTCTGACTCCTTTGAATAAAAACAACCAGAAAGTCTCAATTGAAAAAATAACTTTGTTGACAGAAGAAGAAAAAAATAAACCTGTTAATGTAACTATTGCTATTAATAATCTTCAAACATGCAGGCTGAAAGTTGGGTAAGACCCACAGGAAAGCAAGAATCAAGCTCCAGGTCCTCGTGGTTCATGAGAATTTCCTGTCTTGTCAACGCACGTTTCCTCTGCTTCAGGGTGGGACAGTGTCCAAAGCAAATGACATTCCTTTTCTTCACCAACCACAGCGATGTCTAAAGGAAGGGGCAGCTGAGTAGCTCTAATGCTGACAGATGGTGATTTGAAGACTGAACCACCAGAAGACCAAGCCAAATCAGATATGGGGCCTGAGGGATAGTGGTGGTAACTCCAGTAAGGATGTGCAGCTGTTACTTAAATTAATTCTGACTGCTGCTTTCCTAAGGAAGCTGTATCTGTGCAATGCTACAGGCTCAGGGAAGAGTAGCTGGAAAGCGGTTCAGCAGGAAAGGATCTGGGGGTGTTGGTGGCAGCGGCTGAACATGAGCCAGAGTGTGCCCAGGTGGCCAAGAGGCCACCAGCATCCTGAGTGTGCCAGCACTGGTGTGGCCAGCAGGCCCAGGGCAGTGACCGTCCTGTGCTGGGCTCTGGGGAGGCCAAACCGTGAATCCTGGGGCAGTTCTGGGCCCCTCACACCAGGAAAGCCCTTGAAGTGCTGGAGCGAGTTGAGAGAAGGGAACGGAGCTGGGGAAGGGGCTGGAGCACAAGGGTGATGGGAAGCGGCTGAGGGACCTGGGGTTTAGAGGAGATTAAGGTTGGATCTTGGGAACAATTTCTTCCCCAAAGGGCTGTGGGGCATTGGAACAGGCTGCCCAGGGCAGTGCTGGAGTCACCATCCCTGGAGGGGTTGGACAGACGGAGATGAGGTTCTCAGGGACATGGGGCAGTGCCAGGGGTGGGGGAACGGTTGGACTCAATGACCTTGAGGATCTTTTCCAACCAAAATGATTCTATGATTCTATGTTCTTTTTCATCAGCAGACAAACTTCTGGAAATCAGACCCTTTTCAATCAGATGCCCATGTGGAGACTTAGGAATCTGGGCCATCAGGTTTGTAAAAGTTTAGGGCAGGAAATTTCAAAAGCATTCGAAGCATGTGTTTGTGAAAATCCGTCCTCTAGCAATAAAGACCTCAAGGCACCATGGAAATGTCCTTTAATTAGTACATGCAATTTGTGAGGTTGAAGTATTTCCTCAGCCCCATTTTAAAGACAGGAAAGCCAAGGTACAAATGAGAAGCATGTTTCCCAAGGCTACATAGCATGCTAGTGCCTGAGCCAGAAACAGAACCTAGCACTTCTGACTCCTGGTTTCTTGCTCTAATTACCAGAAAATTCCTCTCCTCTATGGCACAGCCAACCGGTTCCAATAATAAATCCAAGCTGTTGCAAAGATCAAGTTCATTTCTTCACTGCTTAACCCAAAAAACCATGTAATTTTCAAAACACAGGTTTGGCTTTTCACCAGGGAAAGGATTTGTTTTTCATTATTCATCTGGTTTTCGGGGTTTTTTTCTCTCTCTTTTTAAAAGCCAAACATTCAATCACTCTGTTCAATATAGAGTTCCTAGGCTAGAAGTACTGCAACTATTGTTACCCTATAAATCTTCATTGTTCTTACTATAAATACACTTCTGTATTTTTCATTTTGTTATTTTTATGGCTAAATATGGCACCTTTAGTAAACCTCAAAATCCTTTCCAAAATTAAGAACTTTGAAGCAAATCCTCTAGTCCTTATTTCTGAGAAGCATCTTTTTGAAAAATGGTAACATTCCTTGATCTATGTCCAAAGCAATAACATTAACCTATGGCTTTTCAACACTACTTTAATTATGCCCATCTATGGTGGTAAAGATAATATTGCCTTACTTAGACACAGTCAGATTGTTATAATGGTACCTTATGTTACTTATTCCTGCATGGGACTAAGCCAAATCACAATAAAACATATTTTTTTTTTAACTGTGCCCACTCTAGGTATTAGAACAAAGGTTTTGTGAAGAAGCTTTAGTGTTAACAGGTACTTCTCCTAGCATGCATAGTAATCACTGCTGGGCTAAAAAGAAGATGTATGCACAAAAAAATGACATTTGTCCTTTTTTAAAAAGTAGCAGGATACTATTTCTAGCTTTGATTTTTTACTTATTGGTTTTCCTAACCCAGAAATTTGGATTCTGTGGAGGCTGGAAGATTCTCAGGTGAGCAGAAAGTGAAAGTAGTTTCATCACAGAGTTCAAGAGTGTAAAAACTGATCTTTTGAAGGGAGAAGCAAATGTGAATTAGTTCCTTAAACCTTGTTTCTCGTTCCCTGTTTGGCATAAATGAGTAATGAACATTGTGGAGAACTTTTGTTAAAGAACTAAATCCCACAGACTCTTCCCACCTTGTCCAAGAAACAGGAGAACCATACGGTGGTTAAAATCACTGAATCCATCAGCCCCACGTAACAGGGACCAAACCACCACACGCTTCTGCTCTTCCACTGAATGCCCAGCTCAGCCTTTCCTGCAAGACTCGGGTGTGATGCTCCACCCAATTCCAAATTTTAACTTACAGCAACAGAGCACAAAAGACACATGTTCAATGAAGATTAAACCGAACACTTCACATGCTGCTTGGAGCTTGGTAAGACTGAAATCCATAGAAAGTGCTGTTATCTGCATTTTACAGAAAAGACTAAGAGAAACGAACCCTGATTTAGCTGCTTAACTCCAGGCATCTGCTTGAAGCGCTTCGATTAGAAGCCTGAAGTGAAGCATGGATGTTCTCCCCTGCACTGGCTTCATTTAAACAACACATTTGTAAGATCTACTGTGTCTTCTGTTGCCTTGAAATTGGACAGTAACAATTTAAAAGCTGCATTATTGTCATCATATAAAAAATTGTTTTGATAAAATTTTAAGATATATCATCTCATGCAATAATGGAAAAGAGATTTCATTGCATGTTTTCTCCTGGATTACTTAAATTACTTGCAGAATCTCAGAAGCCATTCCAAGCTCAAAGTTTTGCGTTATCTCTGTTTTTAAAATTTTATTTATTATTTCAATTATCCCTGGCTAAATTCATCCCTGATCTCAGTCCACCGGCTACATTTGTCTAAGATGGAGGATGGACTTGACACCTGCGAGGCCAACAATGGGGAAGGCTCTAACACGGTAACATCCAGTACCGAAGGCAGAAAAACTATTTGAGTCAGTTTCAAGCTCAAGCTAAAAATAGAAAAATCAAATTAAAATCTCCCAGGCCAGATTCTCATGCACAAAACCATTAATTTTGAAAGCTGAGACCACTCAGGGCTTCCTCACGGGGGTTACTGAGTGACCCTTAATTCCTACGAAAGTTACTGAGAGTTGAAAGAGCTCTAAAGATCACAGGATTGGGTCCTTCAAGAAGCTAAAATCCTATAAGGAGCTAAAAACCTGTTCTGGGGGGCTCAAGGTTCGCTCCTCCAGTGGATTCCAGTAAATGCCAATCAGAATTTACTCAGCAGTTTTTCTGTCCACACAGGACAAAGGAATCCCCATGTCTTAATATTATGAGCTGTTGCCTCTTTGCTAGTTCACAAATTTTTAAGGAGGAGTAAATGTTTTTTCAGGTAATAATATTCTTCTGGCAGTGTTTTTGCTCTGTCACAAGGTTAGGTGCATAAACAGCAGTCACTTCAAATGTAGCACTGAATATAAAACTCTTACCTTCTCCTGGTCCAACGCAATCACAGGATCCTGGCTTCCTTTTGCATTTTCATTGCCCAATATCCATCTCTATGGATTATCCCAGGAAAGGCAAGTTCTGTGTTGCTCAGCTGGAAGGAAAAATGGAAAGGAGTTACTAAAGATACTGCACTCATTCATTGAAATGACAAACTACTGGCTCTGAGTAATTCTAAGGTAATAACAGAAAATGAGTGACAGCTTTGTGGGCTCTGCAAAGCAGAGCTCAGTGCTAACCAGTGGATGAATTGCCATGTTGAAAAAAACAAAAACCAAACCCAACAAACAAAAAACCCCACAAACAAACAAAAACCACAAAAAACCCCAAACAAACAAAAACAACAAACCAACATCCTGAAGGCTGACACCTGAAAGGCAGGGACTCCAGAGAGAGTGAATTTGCAAGAGATCAGGTTGCTAGTGACACCAAGGCACAAAAAGTGTGACTTGATAACAGAGTGTCTTTATTCAACAGGGTTACCAGCTGTGGGTTTCACTAGCTGTCTTGATTTTATGCCAGATTTCGCAATGTTGTAGGGAAGAGCTTGGAAAAATGACCTGAGGGTGCCCTAGGGACTCAAAAATCAGAAAACAAATAAAATTGTAAGTATGTTTTCAATCTTATGATTCTAGCACACCCATGATTGCTGAAGAGTTGGTATTCTAGAACAATCAGTACTGGCCATACTGCAGGATGATGAGAGAGACACAGGTCCTGCCCAGCATGAACGATTTTCACTGTCTCCTGCAGAAATGTAGTAAGAGTCAATGTTCACTTTTCATCCGCACGGAAAAGCGGAGTGAACAACTTTTCATTCTACTCCTGGTTGGTTTCACACGTTAGTCACTTGAATGAGGATGCTCCAGGGCAAGATCGGAGTGAAAATCCACACACGGCTTCAGAAGGTTCAGAGGTTTGGCTCTGCTGCCCAGTGCTGCTCACATCCCACGACAACGATGCCCAATTTCGCCACCTGAAAAACCCCGGGCAAGAGCCAGCGGCCTTGTGCTGCCCTCCCGCGGGCTGCAACCGCAGCGCAGCAAGAGCTCTGCTGGCCGGGGCGCAGCGCCACAGAGGCAAGAAATAGCACGGGTTTGGAGTGTCCCTGTCATCGTCGGCGGGATTTATGGTGTGCTGCAGTGGCTCCCCATCACTCCTTGGCCCGTTCTCCCTCCAGCCTTGGACCCCTCATCTCATCTCATCTCCCTGCACCTCAGGCCCACTCACAACCCCACCACACCCCAAACCACCTCCACGCACCCCAAGCCTCCTTTAAGAACCCCAAAAAACCTCCTCCCGCCGCCCCAAAACCTCCTCAAATACCCCCAGCCCTCTTCCCCCTCCTCACACCCGCCTCCATCTTCCGCCCCCGTCACCATCCCCTGCCCGCGCCGCTGTCGTTCCTCCTGCCGGCAGGGGGCGCTGCCGCGGGCCGGGGCGCCCGTGGCGGCGGGGCCGCCGCTCTGTCCGCCCGCCGGGCGCCGCGGAGGAGGCGGCGGGGCCGCGCGGCGGCGGAGCGGGCCTGGGGTCGGCGTGAGGCGGCGCCGGCAGCGGCGGGGCCGAGCCGGGAGGCGAAAGCCACGGCCCCGCTGAGCCCGCCCCGGGGCCTGCGAGAGCAGCATGGCCGCCAGCCTATGGATGGGGGACGTGAGTGTCCGGCCGGGACCCGCGCGGGGCTTTGTGAGGCGGGCAGCGGGGCGGCCTGGCGGGCGGGAGGCGAGAGGGCAGCGGCTGGGGCGGCTGGGCCTGGGGCGACCGCGGGCTGGGGCGCACTGGCTGACCGGCCCCCTCACACTGACCCCCTCAAACTGACTGACTGACCCCCTCGCACTGACTGACACTGACTGGGTGACTGACCCCCTCACACTGACTGACTGACACCCTCACACCAACACCTTCACACATCGACACAGCCTCACAGACCCTCACACACATGTTAACTCTCGAGCTGACTGACGCTGTCCCACATGCACTCCTTTGCACTCTGTCAGGCTCACGCAGGCTGACACACACACTGACACATGAACACACACTCAGAGATGCAAACCCCAGCCCGTCAGGCGTGTTTGTGAGCAATTACATGCTCACAGAGACAGTTAGACACACACACCTCGCTGCGTCACCCCCATTACCTGCCCACTGCCAGCGTGACGGGCACACTCATGGCACTGACACCAGTGTCCCCTGCTGCCTGTGCTCACGCTAGCAGGCAGGCACATTCATGGGCACTGACATGTCCCCACATTTCCCTGCTCGTGCTGTTACACACTCCTTTACACACTCACTAGCCTGTACGCTCACACGCTGTTAGGGTTTATTTACGCACTTACATGCTCATGGGCAGAAGCTCTAAGGCACTTACACACTCACATGCTTGCACTCACACTACTAGGCTGGCATGCTTGTGCTCACACTTGTAGGCACTTACGCTTGTGCTTGCATGCTTGTAGGCACCTAAGAACATCCCTCATTGCCAGCCAGGCACACATGTAGATGCCCTCACACGCCTATAAGGATTTGCACTCTCCTGCGCGCACGCACACTCCTAAGCACCTACTCACCCCAGTATTTCCCTCAGTCCTGCCTGCATGTGCGCCTGGCAGCACACTCACGCTCCTTCACCCATGGGTGCCTCTCGCTGTCTGCTCACCTGCACACTGTGGGCACACTCATATGGTGCCCCTTGTTGTCTGCCCTTTGCACACCCCCTCATACTTGTGCACCTGTGTCCCTCACTTCTTGCCGCTGTACATACACGCTTTCGTACATGCGTATGTGGACTCACACCCAGCATATTGTGCTTTGCCACCCACACACACACTCAAATGTGCTTATGCTGCATTGTAGTGTCTGCACTCTCTGCCACTTTTACACAGTCCCATATAAAATCCCACTGCTGTATCATACTGTCTTTGCTGCCTGCCACATGCTTGTATATGCTTGCATATACATACAGATGTGCACATGCAGTTACACCAGTGTATCCCAATTCCCATGTTGCCAGTTAACTTGCACGTGCATCTTTCTCCAGCCCCTTTCTTACAGACTCACACCAGCACATTGCACAGTCCTGCTTGCACACGCGCATGCATCTTGTAGTCTTCCTCAGCCTCTCTCAGATGTGTGCACGCACAACCCGGCACATCACTGAGGATCCCACTCACAGCTTTTCTCTTGTACACACATTACACCAAGTTTGCTGTTGCATTGCACATATACACTGACAGATCAGGGAGTCTTCCACTCCGTGCCACTCCTGCAGATGTGCTCTGTAGAGTCCCTTTTCTCTTTAACCACACAAAGAGTTATCATCTACCACCTCTCCACCATAAGGTCATCTTCTTTTTCAGTCAGCTCTCTCACAAGCTCTTTGAAACACACATGTACAGCTCCAAGCAACAGTCACTTGTTGCTGTTACGAGTCTGACTTTCCTGCACACATGCACCACAGGCACAACTGTACAGAATAGTGCCACCTCCTGCTTCTCACACAAGTGACATAGCCCTTTCTGCTCTGCGCTCACACCTCCTTTTGCATGTGTGAATGCAATATGGTCACCTGCTCTCGCATACTACACCAGTCCCGGCCTTCTGTCACACACACAAGTGACGGAGCCACCTGGTACCTGACAGACACACGAACGCACTCGAGGGCTGTCAGTTACCACGAGGCCATCTGTCTTACGCAGGTATATATACTGATATATGTGGAGATATATGTGTGTATATATATATCCCACACCCCAGCCTCATGTTAGCTGTCACCTGCCGTGCTCCCCATCAGTCTGTGTATTGCACAAAACCTGAATTTCAGTTAGTTCCCTCCTCCACTTTCTGTCACATCCTTTTCTCTCAGTCCATCGCAGATTTCGTCCAAATTGCGGTGCCATTTCATACTTTGTTTTAAATCCACAGCACCGCCGCCCCGCACTTCACACACTGACGTACACACTGCCAACTTCTCACCTGTGACATGGACGCAGTCATTGCACCCACCTGCAGCACAAATCACAGACCTACTGTGGGACGTGAGTCGAGGTTTCCCCTCCAAGTGCTGCCCTGCTCTGCAGTTACACGAGGCAGACACGGCTCTGCAGATCCCTGCCCAGCTCGGTGGGGGCTGTGGTACCCGACATCACAGCACCCTGGGCTGTGCCCCCCCTCGCGTACCGATAGTGCTGGCCCAGCCTCCCTGTGTGTACAGAGAAGGAGCCTGCCATCTCCTTGTCCCCTGCTCCATGTAGTGAGCGCTCTGTTTGTTGCTGTATGTTTCTGAGTGGCTTTTGTCCTTCTGTGAAAGCTCCCTGTTCTCTGAAATTCATGCTGTCTCTTGGGTTCCACTTTGCAGACTGTTGAGCCTGGTTCATGCATGCCTGCTGGTTTTGAGTGGCATCGACCCTCTTAAATGAGTCTTCTTTTTGAAGTGTAAGGGTAAAATACTTCTCAATCATGTTTTAACTGCTTAGGGTGACATTGACACATATTTTCTCCTATTTGTAGATGCTTTGGTCTAACTTTTTTTTTTTTTTTGCTTTTATAGCTGGAGCCATATATGGATGAAAACTTTGTTTCAAGAGCGTTTGCCACCATGGGAGAGCTTGTACTGAGTGTAAAAATCATTCGAAACAGGTTGACAGGGTAACTGTTTATGCTTGTTCTCGGTTTGCATTTGGATTGAACCGTTTGCCCTCTGCATGGCATCACTTTGGTCCTGTCCATATTACAATGATCTTCCCTTTGAGCTTTTCGCCATTGCTGCCAACAGTACGGGTATATTGGTGATAGCAATGGAGAGGACAATTGCTGGCTCTTCGACCTCCTCATCAACAAACCGAGGGAAGTTTGACTTTAGAAGGAGCCATGTGAGGACCCTTTGAATTCATTTGGAATAAAAGGAGTGACCGTAGGCAGAATAGTTTCATGTTCTTGTAAATGTCGTAATTTCAGTTTTCAATTGTTTAAACTTGAGTGTGAAATCTATACAGTCAGTGAAAGTAAGAAGTAAACTAATTGTGACCACAACTGTTTTCTATGTTATGTTGACATGACGTACTGGTAAGTAGGGGCTATTGCTTAAGAGCCAAGATGACTTTCCTGGCTTCTTTTTGGTAGCTAATGTTTATACTTTGAAAAAGAAGTTTTTATAAGTATTGAAACTATAGCAAATTCCCTAGTAGTTATATAAAAATATAATATTCCTCCTCAAATGTGTTTTAAATCTGAAATCTTTCTCTCTATGTCTATATTCAGAATTCCAGCAGGCTATTGCTTTGTAGAATTTGCAGATCTAGCTACTGCAGAGAAATGTTTACACAAAATCAATGGAAAACCGCTTCCTGGTGCTACACCGGTAAGTAAGTGAAATCAGCCAGTTGGGAAGCAAAACTGGGAAGGAATAGATAGTGTAGAATCTGTATTTTGAATGATTACAGACAAATTTGTAGTTAGCACACTGGGATCCTTCTTCTCTTTAGAGTTTAATTAATGAACATAAAACTATTGATGTTCTTGCTCAGAAAATTGTTGGAAAAATACTAATTTCTGTGTGAATGTCTGGATAAAATCCAGGTACAGAACTGTGATACAGTTTTCTTTTTATTTCCGAGCCTTTCTACTGTTACCAAAGTTGGACTAATGAGAAAGCAGAGAGGAACAAGGAAAAGATACATTGACTATACCCACCACCATCCTTCCCTGTCTCTTCATTTGTAGTTCCACATTACTTTGTTACAATGTGTATGTTGTTATAGATGTACAGCAAGTTCTCACTGGGTTTTCAGCAACTTTGATTTGCAAGAGAAACATGACTTTTAAGCCTTACATTATTCTGGGCCCTTAGCAAACAAAAGTTATTCAAACCCATTTGCACTGGAGAAAAAGCTAGTCTGTGGTATAATTGCAACATGTAACGAATGTCTCAGATATGTAATAGCTGTGTAGTTAGGAAGGAGAGGAGGAATAGTCATAGGGGCTAATTTTAGGATGTTGACTCGAATGTGTGGTAGATTAAAATGGGACGGCAGACACAGCTGTCCCTTGTACCCACAGGAGTCGGCTGCAGTCACTAGGGTGACCGGTTCACACAGCAGCTCTAGAATCACCTCGGTTATAGTGTGGTATAGGAAGGTAAATTGGTTGAATTAATCAATTCAATGATTTAATTGATTTATATACCACATGGAGAGGATTACAGAGATCCAGCATGGGCAGCCTGAATCAGTGCACTGAGCAGGCAGCTGTCCAGCTTGTCTCTTGTACTTAGATACTTTTTCTCCTGTTTGCAGAAAACCGAATGTGGCTCACTCTTTTATTTGCTTTTAAATACAAGTTGCTGAACTCTGGTAGGCTGGGGGTGGGGAGTTCCAGATGTGCCAGCGGGCACAAATCTGGGTTCCTGGGAAACTTGTTTAAAAACAAAACCAGGTGCAAAGATTAGGGAGGCCTCCAGTACCCAATGGCAGGTCAGGCTTTCAGAAAAACCTTAGCTTTAGATCTTACTAAATGAGCACATCATCCAGAGCAAAGTATTTACCACAATTCCAGACTCAGGGATTGATTCTGTTTTCCAGTGTGCCGGATTCTGGTCTGCCCATATTCATGTATATCACAAATGTCCAGCAGTCTGTGCTGTCATTTCATTTTAAGACCTTAAAATCAGAAATCGTTTAATATTTGTTGTTAGTACCTCTGTTTTCCTGTCTTCCTTAAAGATACAAAAATATGGTACTATGGTAGGTTAACATTTCTTTCACTAGCTTTATAAGCTGTTGAAATAAAGATAGGTGCAAGTTCTTTGCTGATTTTCATTATTATAGTGGTACTGAAGTCAAATAAAAATGTTGTCCTTGATACCTTAACTGGCTGGCCTGACAGCCTTGAACATCTGTCAGCAGTAAGAAAGTTGTGT
The DNA here is from genome assembly GCF_036013445.1 of Caloenas nicobarica. Lineage (NCBI taxonomy): Eukaryota > Metazoa > Chordata > Aves > Columbiformes > Columbidae > Caloenas > Caloenas nicobarica. Next base: position 731,633 of record NC_088267.1, on the reverse strand, counting down.
AAAATAAGCTTATTGTATTTTTTCCTAAATGTTTGGGTTCGCATGAGAACATTTGAATGTATGGATTCATTTTTGCCTTGTTTCAGGCAAAGCGATTTAAATTGAATTATGCAACGTATGGAAAGCAACCTGATAACAGGTAAACACTCAATATTCAAGTGTTAGTTTTGCCTTCTTAACGTCTCTTTATCAATTACCTTGCAAAGAGGATTCAAAATATATAAAACTACAAATTCATAATGGCTTGGTGAAACATACAGCTAGAAAATTTGCATAGGAGAGCAATCATGAGATGCATCCATCTAAAATTTGTACCATTTTGTCCAGCAGTGCCAGATAACTAAATCCCATAATTAGAAACGCAAGTCCCTTTCGTAACACCTGCCCAGAAATGCTCACACACTCAAAGTAACAATAACACCAGTCTGGGCAGGTGCGTACGAGGGTGAAAGCAGCACAGTCCTGCAGGTTATTAGAGTTAGTCATATCTCAGCAATTGTATTTTTATTTTAGACTATTATAGATCTTTAAAAAAAATCTTTTTAGATTAGAATCAAGGCGTAACAGACAGGGACAAGAATGAGATTTACATTTGGTAACTAATTCTTAGCAGTTCTTTTTACTCTGGAAATAGAGATGGATAACATGACCTTTCTGATTCCAGCAGCTTGTCTTTAGCAGAGGGAGGATAACTTAGGCTGCCTGTCGGTTTTATGCTTTATCTTTGGCACACCAGATTGTCAGGAGTGTCTTTTGAGATATTTAAACTTTCTAGTATCTAAGTATCTTAATTCATATAATTTAAGATCAGTATGTTGGAAATTGTTAGCTGTTACTCAGCACACCTTTCTCCTGTATGATTGTGCTCAAGAAGTTTTCTTTTGATTTCTTTAGTCCAGAATATTCACTTTTTGTGGGAGACCTGACTCCTGATGTGGATGATGGCATGTTATATGAATTTTTTGTTAAAGTTTATCCATCCTGTAGGGGTGGAAAAGTTGTTTTGGACCAGGCAGGAGTATCCAGGTAAGTCATCTTTTGTTCATTCTTTCACTTTACTGCAACAATGGAAAGATATAATGTAGCAAGGGAAAAATAATAGTTCTGTCAGATTTTAGTTATCTAAAAATACAGTGTTCTTGGATATTCATTCTACAGTATGCTTGGGTTTTGATAGTCCACACAGGGTATTGTCACTCCTCTGCCAGTATGATGCCCTTTGTGTGTTGGCAGTATGTTATTGCACCTCTGAAAATGCTGAAAAAAATGTCTTAAGTAATCTTGAAGCACTATCTCCCTGGACTTTTCAGATGGAATTGTGCTTTTAGAGTCTTTAGGCTATTGAGCATATATTGCTGTGAATGCCTGCAGGTTTTCGTTTCAGACAGAGCAGGGCAAACGCAGCTGGGACTCGTTGTCCAGTACTTTGTAACCGCCTTGTGCATCTTTACTGGAAATATCTCACCAAAAACAGATGTAAAAACGTCGGTCTTCTTAACATTATTAAAACATTTTCTAAATGGCAGGAAATAAAACTGTGTTTTCCTAGAAAAGGCACCAGTTGGTCAGCATCCTTGTTTTCAGAACAGTTTCACTTACACACTCATGATCCCATCTGAAAAGCTGCAGGACCCTTTGTAGCCGCTTAGAAACTTAAACAGTTTTGAGTGCAGACACCTAGAACTGACTTAAAAGTTGCCTTACACTGGCTTAGTTTGCCATGGTCCTTTCACAGAGGGCAAGTTAAACAGAATGTGTACCCATGTAGAGTTTTGCTCTTGCTTAATTATCTAGTTTGTATATAAATAAGCCTGAGCTTTGATTTGGTCTTCTGTATGTGAGAAGCACCCATACGTACATGCGTATATGTATAAAAATACATATTTGGACTTGTGTGCATAGCTTGTTATTCAAGATAATCTATTTTATGGGGCAGGGACTGCTCTGAAGTAGCTTCCAGCGTGGACCCACTACAAGAACTAGGTGATGCCTCTTTCAAAACAGTGTGTTACTTGGTGTTTAACAGTTCCCACAGAATAGATAATACGCTGTAAATTTACACCCCTGCTTACGGCTCGTTCTTCTCCCCAGATAGACAAGCCCTTTCCCTCCCAAACTCCTTCCTTGGCCTCCATGGGTTCCTTTTTCCCTCCCACACCTCACTTTTTGATCTTTTTGCTGCGTGAGGCAGCCCGTCCCATCCCAGGATCCTGGCACTGCCCTCTTGGACGCTGTCGTGTCGCTTCTGACTCACTGCAGTGTCAGAATCCCACACAAAGGACCTTTGGGCTTGGAGGGGAATTAGTATTTTCTGTCTGGCTGATGTACAGTACTGCTAGCACTGCAGTGAAGGTGGTTTTCGATATAAAGGTGTCTATGTCTTGTCAATCCTGTGCTGACTTGCAAGTGTTTAGATTATCTGTATCCTCCTAGTACAGATTTTAGACTTTGCTACTGTCCATGCATTTTGGCATGTCATGTGTCAGCTCACTTCCAGTTCCCCAGAATCCACTAGCACAGGAATAACTTTGCTTTTGTCAAGCCCTTGAAAGTCCTGATGAAACCTGGGCTTATGGTTTCAAGCATTTTGCAAAAGCAACTGGAAGATAGAATCATTTAATCTCTACTAAAAGCAGGGACAGCCCCAGCAAAAGTGTTTCATTTACTGTGTTTTTCAAAACGAATTTTGACTTCACTGTAAAAATTTCTTTTTTAAGTGTCATGGCTTTTTGTTGTTGTTTTATATGAGCTACTCTGTATCTCTGCAGAGGTTACGGCTTCGTGAAATTCACGGATGAACTGGAACAGAAAAGAGCGCTGACAGAGTGTCAAGGAGCTGTGGGGTTGGGCTCTAAACCTGTACGCTTGAGTGTGGCTATACCAAAAGCGTGAGTATAAGTGCAGCCAGGCGTTTGTATCAGATGATGTGAAATCACGTGCATTTATAAATGTCTTTTAGTGGTTTGGGTGCATTTCCTGGATGTTTCCATCACAAAGTGAAGGAATACTCACAAATATAGTAAAGTAGCTGGAGAATCAGAATGCACAGGAATTTTAAAAAGTATAACATGAGATCAAGACTAGGCTTTTTTCACTGTTTTTAATTGTATACGTTATTAAATACACACACACGTACACACACTGTATTTAAATATGATTATTTTTAAAGTATATGTTCCTTTACATTAAATTGAAATAGTCTGAATCTGCTTATTGATTTCTGGATCGCAAAGCTCAATTACCTTGCTAATTCTATTATAATGTATACTGAATATAAGTCTTTTGGGGCAGGGATTAACTTTTTTTTCTGTGTTTGTTCAGAACCTGATACAATGAGATCCTGGTCTGACTTGGGGCTCATAGCACTAGGGTAATACGAATAATAGTAATTACTCCCTATTTGAATAATATTTAGATTTTCAGTGACCTCAGAAGTCTTGGGGGGATAAGGAAAAGCAGGAAAAGGGGGTGTATCATGGTGAGAAGATTGTTTCCGTTTTCCTACTTCTCACTAATTTCATCATTAGACATAGCTTGATGTGTGACATATTTTCATTTCCAAACAATATTTGTCATCTCATTATTTCAAATCTTGCTAATCAGGTGAGATTCCCAGTTCCTTGGGAATGCTGCCACTTTATGGCAAGGAATGGGAATTTTAGTCAGCTTACAGGCTATTTCAATGTATTTTTTTAGTTACTTATAGTCCTTTTTACTTCGTGAGGTCTTCCAACTATGCATGGGAGACCACCCAGTTCTTTGGGAATGGGGACAACCAATTGTTGGTTGGGCGTCTGTGGCAGAAGGGGGAGGTTTTTGTCCATTTTTACTAAAGAAAACCCCAGTTCTTTTCCAAGGCTCTAAGTCTTTAACTCTTCATGTAAAGCAAACTCAATACCTTGTCTCAGGAAGCTGCAGAGTACTTAACTTCATCCTATTTATCAGAAGGAAAAAGGGACCCAATAATCTGGATCCTGGTTCAGGATTATTCTAAGCTGAGGCTCACAGTCCTGAACTCTTTCCTTCCCAAAGCCAGGAAGTGAAACTAAATTAACTCAAAGAATTGAAGCAATCTTTATTAACGAAGGTGAATACGAATACAGGAAAGGGCGTTAAATTTAAACCACTTATTTCTTTCTGCAAATGTAAGCAAATGATAAATACTGCTGCAGTAAATAGTGAATGTATTGTAAAAACTGCAATTTGCACGTTAGACTAAGCCTTGTCTATGTACCATATTTTATCTTAAGCTCTTTCACTGTTTTGGTTTTTTTTTTAATTCTTCTGCCTTATTTGCAACTTATTCCTGCTTTATTTTTTTAAGTAATCGCATGAAATCAATGGAGTACAATCAGATGTACAACTATAATTATAACCAATATTACCAACAATATCACAACTACTACGCCCAGTGGGGCTATGACCAGAACACGGGCAGTTACAGCTACAGCTACCCCCAGTACGGCTACACGCAGAGCACAATGCAGGTAGGAGAACACGATGTCCTCGCTCTTCAGTGATCTGTCAGCACAGAAACACGATGAAGCTTAAAAAAAAGGGTGATAAACACATTTTCTTGTCAAGTTATGGGGTCTTACCGGAGCTGCTTGATGAGGAAACAAAACTAGTTAGCAGAGCCTGGCATGTACTCTTGCCTTGGGGTGGGGGTTGTTGCTGGGACTGGAGAGCACAAAGGGTCTCTTAAGAGAATTGTCACGTTAGAAGGGTTCTCTTGATGGGGCAGCGCTAATGTTGCCTTCTGGCATCCTTCATAAGCCTTGTTTTAGAGGAGAAAACAGATCAGGATTGAAGAACTGCTGCCTCTGTTAAAAGTTTAGTGTGGGATTTCCCCTGTGGAGTCTGTTGGGAGAGGAACATGGGGCTTATACGAGAAGAATTCTGTTATAATCACTCACGAATAGAAGTCGGTATATGACAGCAGGAATCAACAGATGATATTTATAAAAGAAAATATAAATATCTGCTGTCCTAACATATATTTTTTCCTTGCAGACATACGAAGAAGTTGGTGAGGATGCGTTGGAAGGTACGTTTCTTTAATTCGATATTGAAGCTGTTGTTTCGCACTGATTAGAAATAGTCTTTCTCAAATTGGCCCTTAATTGCAATGTATAATATACCTTTATCTTTGGGTAAATCTGACGTCTGAGAAAATTAGTGGGTCACAATCACCTAGCACAATAGCATCCTTATTTTATAGCTGCTGTTCCTAGTCTGAACCTTCTCAGGACTGAAACTAATTGATAACCCAAGCTGTAGGTTGTGGGTGAGCTTTACAGCCTACAAGTGGTTTGGGGAGTACGATGAGTCGATTATTGCAAAATGTTAAGTGTGCATTGGTAGCGGCAGAGTTGTATCCAGCTCCAAAGTACTTCACGAACATCTCTTTCAACTGTAAAATAGGGGATAAATTCGTACGCAATTCGCTGGGTGTTGCTGGCACTTCTTCGGTTACTAACTGTGAAATGCTTTGAGGTGTTTGCGGCTTTGGCAGACGAGCTCTGGTGACTCTTGTTGCAGCAGCATAGGATCTACCATCCCCAACCATCCACTCTGGCCCCATAGTGGAGGGACCAGAATGGAATGTGTGCCTGCGTCTCTGCTCCTCCACTTTGCAGTCCCATGCATTAGTGCCAACCCACCTTCTTGGGCAGTTTAGGTGGATGCTCTGGGCTGCGAGGTCCAGGTTCTCTCTGTTGAGTGTGCTATGGGGACAATCTCCGCTGCAAAGAGGGATGTATTTGGATATAGTTATTTCTTATCCCTTTGCAGGAAGATTTACTAGGGCTAATCTAGTCAGGTTCATGATTGGGCAAGTGCTGGGAATGTTTTGTTACTCCCCCCATATTTGTTTTTGTCTCTTCTCTCAAGTAGCAAGTGATAGGATGAGAGGAAACGGCCTCAAGTTGCGCCAAGGGAGGTTCAGATTGGATATTAGGAAAAATTTTGTCCTGGAAAGGGTTGTTGGGCATTGGAACAGGCTGCCCAGGGCAGTGCTGGAGTCACCATCCCTGGAGGGGTTGAACAAATGGAGATGAGGTTCTCAGGACATGGGGCAGTGCCAGGGGTGGGGGAATGGTTGGACTCGATGATCATGAGGGTCTCTTCCAACCAAAATGATTTCTATAATTCTATAATAAAACTAAAATGTTTACAGGGTGTGTTTTTTTTCTGACACATTTGACATGTTTACTATTCATGTCTGTCTTTCCACCTTTAGATCCAACACCTCAGCTGGACGTGCACGAAGCAAATAAACAGTTTATGGAACAAAGCGAAGAGCTCTACGATGCCTTGATGGACTGTCATTGGCAGCCTTTGGACACTGTCTCATCAGAGATTCCAGCCGTCTTATAGCCTCGTTGCTGAGGCGCTGTGTCTGGGTGACAAACCTGCCAGCGCGCTCCGGACTGTCGTGCTGCACCCAGATCCTGCAGCAATTGGGGGTGGCCCTTTTCTCCACCCAGGTCTGGTACTCGAAGTACAGGAGGACCGTGGCCTTTCCTGTACGGAACGAGTATTGTAGGAGCATCATGGTACTTTCTATTCATGGTGGAAGTTAGAACTGCAACAGTTTGATTCCTTTTGTCTTGAAATGAACTCTTAATACTTCTTGGGTATTGTAATTTATAAACTTTCAATGAAACAGCACAGGGGAAAGACTCTACTCCAACGTACAATAAAAATGTTGGTCTTTTAAGTAAAATTACCCTTTGCATTTTGGTTCCTGCCCATCCTTCTGTTTTGCTGCCCATTTAATTGTCTTCAGTCATTTGACCCAACTCTCGTGAATGTGTTATTTTAAAAAAATCATTGCTGGATACCACTAAAATGTCTCAAAAGCTTTTTAGTGGCTGGGTGAGGTTGCTGTAACTTGAGCACAGGAAAGAATCATGTAGGTGAAAGTTTATGTTCTGCTTAACCTAAGCTGTGATCTTGAGCTGACAAGTTTGTAGCTCAGTGTTCATAAGGAATCAACCTGAAGAACATTTTTGAGAGAAAAGACAGAAAGGAGCATTATAAAACTACTGCAGACCGGTGCTTTTTACCTGGTGGTCTCTTGCACATTTGCCTCTCCTCTCCACCTGTGTATGAAGAAATAATCCCCATCAGCCAACCAGTTTAAAACATTTTTACCCGCAACTTTGTTTAAATGTTATTTTGTGTATCATGCCTTTTTTTTTTTTTCCTTGTGGACGCCCCTTGGTGGTCTCATTGAGATGTTCAGATTTCATAGCGTCTTCCACTGTCCTGTCAGAGGGAATATGTATGGTGAAACTGAAGATCTTGCAGCAAAAATGGGTCAGAGCAATCTAATCGATATATTGTGCAACAAATTGTTGCTAACCTGGAAAATGGTTTTCTACTGGATGTTGTATAAGCCGGATGGACAAGCAATATATTTAAGCTAATATTATGTTGCATTAGAGGTGACAGTGAAAATAATAGCACTTATGTACGTGTTATAAGCCCTTTTCAGGCTTTTGTGCCTTAAGCTCTTTGAGAAATCGGAACAGATAAACTACCTGTAATAAATGTCTATCCCAGAAATAGTTTGGTAACTGAAATTGCGACTGCAAAGCATTTAGTTGCCTCCCTGCCCATGTTGATGCAGAGATTTGCCACAAAATTTAAATACTTTCATAAAGCCTACTTCTACTACCCCTTTGTTTGTGTCCATAATTATGATATCTTGTCGGTCTGTGGTCTTTTTATCAACTGCAATGGTGAACGTACTGTGAATTTGAGGGGAATGGTGACATACACTGGATTTATTAATAGTGTATTTCTGAATGAGTGGGACTGGACTGCTGGCCACCTGCGTTCTCATCTGCTGTGAATTTTTTCTTCCTCCTGTGCATCTGACTGTGCTGTTCACAGTGTCCTAACCCCCTGTTCCTCTGAATTTAAGGAGACGGATGTTCCCTGCATGTGCTGGTCGTGTTTCGGAGGCAGCAGAGATGTGGAAGAGAGCAAAGTGCCTTTTTTTTCTTCTGATGTAGCTGGTCAGCGGGACTGGACACTCAGATGGTGTCCTGCTTCTTGAAAAGTGCCTGTTCCATGGAGCGGCGTTTCAGAGGTGATGTAAAGAAGGTTTTCTTTATGTTCTGCTGTTAAATGCTTTCTGGACTAGTTATTCTGTTACTGTGTTCCCCCCAAATTTTAGCAAATGCATTAGGCTGCATTATAAAAGCTACAGGAGGTGACTTAAAGCCATGCTTAACTTTATCACCATAAATTTATACTGCTGTTCTAAGGCTGGCCAGCATTGCTGCCCTGTGTAATATTTCCTAATGCACAGCTCTTGGCTTTTGTTTTTGTGGCGGAAAGCTGATAATGATGAGTCTGAGCCATCACAAGTGGCATCCCCTGGTGTCCAGGAGAACTATGTTTGTAGAGACCCTTGAGCCCTTATGCAGAGAATGATTTTTGGTGTAGAGAGGCCAGCAAAGATTATCCACCGCAGCTTGTTTTTACTGATGCTGCAGAGCTTAAAATAGCTCAAACATTTCCTTTTAGGAGAGAGGTTGATGTGAGGCTTTGGGCCATGGTCCCTCGATGTGTGAGCCAGCCTTTTGGGGTTGCTTGGGAGAGTCTCAGCTAATCTGCTGTTGAGCTGTTAATCCTTCTGAATTTTTTTCTGTGCATCACTTATTAACGTTCATTTTCAGCTCCCGGCTACTATTGCAGCATCTGAAGCACAGAGGAGACTTTTATGTGGAGCTACAAAACAGCCGGTCACCTGGATTTTGTAGGGTTTGCGTTTTGGAATCCAAGATAAACAGAGTGTGGGATTTTGTTTCTCGTGGATGGCTACAGGGAAAGCCCTGATTAATTACCATTTAGCATAACGCAAGATGAAAGACAAGGACTCCGTGTGGTAAGGTAAATTCTACTTTTATCTTCATGTGCTAAAGGCAAGAAATCCAAGGCAGATGATACCACAGCTGACTGGGATTATGTAATTCTTGAAAATTGCATCAAAACCTGTGACAGGGATTATGGAGTGTTCTGCCTTTCAGCATGCAACATTTCCTAGCAATTACAAAAACGACTCAAATGTTCTTGACGAAGCTGTCACGAGCCAATTTAGATTACCGGGAATTTCAGGGACTCTGGGATTACCGTCTGATTTACACAGACTGAAAAACGCCGAGCCAACTGCAGAGCTGCAAAGACGTGGGTGTTATTCCTGTTGGGCATGAAGTGGCGGTTTCCATAGTGTCAAGCTGCAAGGCTGCAGGCTTCCCTGTTGCCGTTAACATGTGTTTAATTAAAAGCTTGACGGGAAGCATCGGGCATGGCCTGTGAGAAATACGGACCAGTTTCCAGCGGGAAACCATTTCTTTAGCAAATGTGAGTCTGTGCCAGCGCAGCCCCATTTGTGGGTTGAAGGGTCTGTTGGGGGCTGGTGAGGATGTTTTCTGTGTGTGGTTAGAGAAAATTCCTGTTCTTGGACCAGTTTCAGGAGACAGGTTCATATCCCGCACACTGAGAAGCACCGAACACCCTCAGGTATTTCTCTGAGTCCCTTTTGAGGAACGGAGATGTTTGATCTTTGCGTACTCAGTTTCTCTTTACTGCCTCGCTAATCCCCAGCTTCTGCTCAACAAGATCTGGGAGGAATTTTTACCTTCCAGCCTTGTTACCTGTCAGCATATCTTGTTCAGCATACTGGATACACCAGTTTCTGGATTTAACTAGGGATTTGCTTAGACATGAAATTAATTCAAAGTCAGGATAGCATATGAATTTTAAATGCAACAGCTGCATTTAGAAACTGATAGACCTCGTTCAGAAAATACCACTCTGACAAAGCTCGCTTGACCTTTTTGCCTGGTTAGAGCATTTCTTCAGAAAATATCTCTGTTTTTTTCAAGTTACTCTGCTTTTCTTCCTTAGCAGTTATCAAAATGGTTTTACCAAGCACAGTCGGTTTGTAAGGAGGGTTTTGGGGGTGCTGGTTGGCACACGCCCCGTTTTTCTCAATGTGCTGCTTCTGTTGTAAAATTTCCAGGGCCAAGGCAATGGTAGATAACACAGTTATGATGCTATAGATGGAGATCTGTGTGTGGCCGGGGCTTGTCCCCTCATGTGTGGGATCCCCGAGGCACCACGGCCCACCCGGATCATTAATTAATACTTTTCCTTGCTGTTAATTTTCCACAGAGTGCTTCCCTGTGGTTTTTCTGCTCCTGCCTCTCCTGTGGTGGGAACTGCAGCCTCTGCTGGGGTTTGCTCCGCATCCCGCATGTGGAACAGACCGATGTGATGCTCCCAGGTGTCATCAGAGCTTTGCTGACCTTGTGGTCGAGCACCACAGACATGCAAAGGGATCTTCTCTGCTCCATCTTCTCTCTGTCCATCTTCTCAGGATGGGCTGAAGTCTACTGAGCATCCTTTGGTTTTTGGTATTGTTCTTTGGGGTTTCTGCCTGTTTAGCATTTGGAAGATTCTCTTCCCAAACACTAGATGTTTACCAAGGTTTGAATTTTTGAGGAGGGGTTTGTTTTGGGGTTTTTTGTTACAACAAGCTCCTGGTTTCTGTCCTGCCCTGGGATCTGGCAGGGACATTTCAAGGTTTGCTATGCTGAGGGGAATCCGGGCTGCCCGGGAAATGTCTCCCGACTTGGCAGAGCAGCTGTGGGATCCGTGGAGGACGGGACCGGCTGTTCGTAACCTGCCCCCTCAGCTGTGACAGGGGCTGTTTTTAGAAGAGCTTGGTCACACAGGGTTTGGGGCTCATTTCCAGACTGACTTCTACTTTAAATAGGCATCGAGATTATTTTGTTGGTAATAATCCATGTTTGTGGTGGGGTTACCAGCTTGAAAGGGCAATTCCTGAGCACTGTGAATTTTTTTGATCTGTGAATTTTGTGCAGAACAGATTAAGAACTAAATATTGTTTTTCCTCGTCCTTTTTGCGCTTTCTCCAGGGCAGGAAGCAGTTTTGGGTTTTTCAACCCGATTTCTCGCAGTGGTCACAGCTTCAGCATCAGCAGAAATTTCAGCAGTCTCTTCCACCCAGCTGGCAGATGCTCTTTTAAAATCCTTTCCATTGATTACAGATCAGGAGCCAGGACAGAGGTATTATTTGACAGCAACATTTTTGTTTCCAGTAAAGTTTATTTCCATTCCCCAAGGGTGGGGTGTGCCCCCCCGCCTTCCAAAAAGGAGGAACAAATGGGAAAAACGCAGCTGTTGCCTTCACCTTTTTGAAGAGCAACCCCTGACCTACACTTTGTGGGGAAGAAAAGAGAGAAATGGGTTTTGTCCCACACGGAGGTTATTTTGGGTGGAGTGGGGGAGTGTGGCACAGCCCCCAGAGCAAGTGGGGCGGTTTCAAATCATGGTAGGGGTGCTTGGGGATGGGATTCCCTCTGCCTGCCCTGCTGGTGCTGGAGGAGGCGACGCGTTAAAGTCTTGGGGGGCGGGCTGACGTGGGCTGACGTGGGCTGACGTGGGCTGACTGGCTGACGTGGTGGCGCTGCGGGCGGTGGGAACTACAACTCCCAGAAGGCGCTGCGGGAGGGCCTGGCCCCAACAGCCAATCAGCGCCCGCGCTGTCGGCCTATAAAAGGCCACCACGGCCCTGCTTCCGCCTCTCTCTGCGATGGCGGTAGCTAGCGTGCGGGGTGGCTGTGGTGCGGGGACAATCCGCCGCCATCCGCCCTCCACAGGGCTTCTCCCGCCGCTCGGCCCCGCCACATCGACGCGACAGGTCGGGGGCGCTCCGATGGGCTGCGGAGGGACAGCGCGGCTGCGGGAGGGCCTTGGCCCGGTGTGTGGAGAAGGTGCCGGGCCCGCCGTGGGTGAGTGGCCCCGCAGCAGGATGAATTTTAAAAAACCCACCCTGGGAGAGGCGACTGCGGGGCAGAGGAGCCGTGCAGGCTTGGGCGGCCCTATCGAAGCTGCGTCTGTCTCGGTGATGTGGCAGATGTGGTCAAAAAGGAGCCGAGAGTAAAAGACTTTTCCTCGACGGTCGCCGCTCAGTTCGAGCCTCTGTAACTGTCCGGCAACATTTCAGGAAAATACATGGGCTGGGAGGCTGTGTGGAGGCCAAATACCCGCTTCTGGGGTCCAGATTGGTGCACGAAGGTGGGAGATGGTGGATATTGCAGCTTTTCTGTTCTAAGATACTTATTCTATCTTAAAAATATACCTGAAGCTCAAGATTCTGCTTTTACCCAGCAGCATCCTGGCATTGAAGGTGATCATGGTGCACGGGACGGCTGGTGATGGCCTCAGCTCAGCAGCATGGGGCAGGTGAGATCTGAGATTCAGGCTCTAAAATCTCCCTATATGTGGGATAAAGTAACTTGATCTCTCCAGTGTCACTGGACCTGGCTGATGGCAGAACTGGGAATCAAACCTTGATCCAGAGCCAGTTGGTTGCTGCTTTGGCTGCATCTGTGGCTTTGGAGCTTTTCCAGGCGAGGTTGGCAGTGACTCTGCATGTTTGTCCAAGAGCTGTGGCTCCCTGCAGTAGCCTCAGGTCTCCAACAACATGCAAGAGCAACGGGAAGGTCTTTGACTGCTGGGCCTCTTCTGCCCATTGCTGTCACTCGCCCCTCCTATATATATATTTTCGGGAGTTGGGGTGTTTATTCCTGCAAGGGGCCATGGTTGTAGGGCGTGGTGTGTGGGTGACTTGTTCTGGTAAGCTTGCTGCTGATGTTTGGGTGTTTGTGATGTGTTCCAGGGTTGCTTGGTGTTTTGGAGCTTGCTCAGCCTGTGGCCTTCCCGCCTGACAGACCCGAGGTGAGAACACAGCCCCATGTCGCAGCACCGCAGCTCGTCCCTCCAGATCCCTTTCCCATCAGATCTGAGTACCGATCTTGTGGTCAAAAAAGGAGGAAAATAAAATCCAAACTGGTCTTGGTCTCTTTGCTGGTGCAGTCCTGCTCTGAGAAGGGCCAGTTTGGAGACAGTCTATGCTGGCCTCGCTCCTGTGGGAAGGCTGGGATGGGAGTGAAACCCCCACTCAAGAGGCGAGATAAATGTTGAGTGTGGAGGTGCCGTGAAGATTTGCAGGTTGGTGTTCGCTTGGGCTGGATCTGGTGTATTGATTCCTGGTGTACAGTAGCCCATCAACTCCAGATACTTACTAGGAGCTCTGTGTTTTTTCAGGAATTACTCGCTTAGTGGAAAAAGCCGAGAACTCATGAGTCCCCAGTGGATTCCATTTCCTTAAGGCCTGAGTCATGGGGGAGCACGTGAGTGTCTTTATGTAATTGCCAGGTGTTGGGTGTTTTGAGTGGGATATCTCAGGTACTGGAGGACAAAGGACAGTTCAAGATGCCTGTGCTGGGAGTGGCCAGCCCATAGTCTGGGCTTTGTAGGGGAATTGTAGAATCATTTTGGTTGGAAAAGACCTTTAAGATTGAGTCCAGCCATTTCCCCACCCTTGGCACTGCCCCGTGTCCTGAGAACCTCATCTCCATCTGTCCAGCCCCTCCGGGGATGGTGACTCCACCACTGCCCTGGGCAGCCTGTTCCAGTGCCCGATATTAGTAATGATAGATTCATTAGTAAGGTTCTTAATTGGGTAGGCTATTTGTAGGGCAGAGTGTTGGTGCCCTCTGAGCGCAGCCTGGTCCGTGATGACTCTTTTCTCTGGAGACTGTTGGATGAATCCTGCGGATATGGGGCTGAGGCCAGGCAGGAACCAGCCAAAATCATATCGCAGGGAGAGGGACTGGTGGGGAATTCCTTAACCCAGGTGAAACCTGAAGCAAAACTGAGTCAAACTGCTCCTTGTTCAGACTGGATTGTATTTTTTATCCCCTCTACAGGTCTAAGTAGAGCGTGGAGCTGAGATGAGCTGCTCTCTGAGGGTTTTGGTGCTGCAGTGGACGACTTTGTTCTTTTCCAGTGCTTTCTTAAACACTTGGGATGGAAGAATCATCCATTCTGTGGAGTCTTCTCGGGAGAAGACTGTCAGGGTGAATAAATACAATCACTTGAAACTCTTGTGGTGTCTCCTGTGCTCATGTTTGGGGTGTGTTGGCCCTCAGTGGGGGACAGTGTTGGAGATCCTTGTCCTGCTGGGTGATGTGGATGAAACTTGACTTGTGAAATGCGAGCAGCTTCTCCCACCTGATGTTTTGAGTGCTTTTCCTCCACTGGGTCCTGTAGGGCTCTGTCAGGCTCTGCAGGGCTCTGGAGGTCACTGTTGGGCCCTGGCCGGAGCTCTAGGTGTCTTTTGTGCCCTGTAGGGCCTTGTTGGGCTCTGAAGGGTTCTATAGGGCCCTGCCAGGCTCTGTCCAGTTCTGTTGAGCCCTGTCAGACTCTGTCAGGCTTTGTTGAGACTTGTCAGGCTCTGCCAGGCCCTCTGGGGCTTTGTCTATTCATTCAAGCTTGGCTTGAGTCCTAGTGGTAAACATCTCCATTTTCTATATAGCTCCTCTAGAAAGTACAGAAAGGCCACAGTAAGGTCTCCCCAGAGCTGCCTTCTCCAGCCTTGACCACCCCAACTCTCTCAGCCTTTCTTCACAGCTTTGTATGATGTAGAAAGCTTCAACCAAGAGACGCACTGCAGTGGCAAGGCCGAGAGGTGCTTAAGTTACCCCAGAATCCAGTTTTTCCTTCTCTGGGGGGAAAAAAACTCATTGCTGGACTGTGGCTTAAGTAAAGCATGAGGGAATAACCTGGATCACTCCCTGTTTAGAATCACCAAGTCACTTTTGTTGGAAGAGACCCTCAAGATAACCATAACCCAACCCTGGCACTAACCCATATCCCTGAGAACCTCATCTCTGTGTCTGTTCAAGCCCTCCAGGGGTGGTGACAAGGGATGCAAATCTGTTACCTCCACCCAGATACATCACTAATATCAACCCTGCTGCTTCCTGACTTAATATTTTTCTCTCTTATGCTTGAGAAATAGCTTGAAGAAAAAAAAAAAACTTGTTTTAGAAGAAAAGCCTCTTGAACCACATGTTCCATAACCACATGTACCACATGTACCGCAGTTAAAATTTTATTGGAAACACTCAAAAGCTCTGGTAACAAGATGACCTCGTAGTACAAATATAAATTTAAATGCATAAACTAAACCAATTATAAATCTATTCATGATTACCGTACATGAGTGGAATATTACCCTTTGCTACCCCACTTTGAATTAAATGGAATGAAAAGTTGAGTTAGGAGAAACAGCTCTAGAAACAAAAGACAAGCAACCCAGGACAAGATTAGAAAGAGGTTCTCTTTTCTAACACAGGCATCCTCTGAGGAGACAAAACCAAACTGAAGGCTCTGAAGCTTTGAGGAGTTCAGTTTTCCCATATCTGTTTATGCTTTCAGTCACATTCGTCACAGCATTTAATCAAGTCCAGTTAAGAGACTTTCTGCTTGTCCTTGAATTCCAAGGAGGCACTCGCAGAGTAACAGGGACCTTCATAGGCTAGAAAGAGCAAAGACCACCGTCCACATTGTGAAGCTTGGCAGGATAACTTGATACACAGACAAGCATTTGCTTAGAACTAAACCCATCTGGAAGTCACTTCACTCGGTATCTGTGGACTTGTAGTGATCGTCATCCACAGTGGAGTAGATGTGTCCCTCGCTGCTGAGGAATTCAACAGCTTGCCTTAGCAGAAAAAAATACAAACAATTGCTAAGTAGTTCTTATCAACACCTTTCTCTCAGGGATTTCCCATTTATAGACCTCTATCCCTGCTGTTCCCTCCTGTGTTAATTACTGTCTTTGGAATTCACTGTTTTTTTAAGCCTCAGGGAGAAGTTATAAGAAACAGCAAAGGAGAAACCGTCTATTCTATCTTGACTAGTGAGCAAAGAGCAGGGTAGTCCTTGAAAAGAAGAAAATACTGGAGGTATTGCAGGACTGCCAGGTACCTCCTGCTTTGCTACCGAACTGCTCAACAGCTTGTTTTGAAAATAGGCAGTGAAGCTTTTTATCACCCCTTTGACTGGCAATGGCTCATTCTAAGTGGCTACAGACTCCAAAAGCTCTGGCTCGCTCTCTACTGGGAACATCTGAAATGACTGGTGCTGTTGAACAAGTAAGGACCTGAGCTTGCCCACTGTTTTCCTCTCTGCATCCTTTTATCAGACTCCAGGAAGGACTGTCTGGATTTCCACAACATCCCTTGTTTCTACAAACTTACTTGATTGTTGACATGCTCATATTTTGGAGCTGAAGTTTCAACTCTTGCAGGCTCATCCCTTCAGGGACAGGGCAGTTTTTAATCAAGTTCAGCACCTGAAAAAGCAAGAACCACCGTTAGTACACAGCCAAGCTTTTCCAACATCGATGGACAGCAAGGTTGAGGAAGAACTATCCGTCTAAAATTTTTTAGAGTAACTGAGCTTGCATTTCTCTGTCGTATGTGATGCCGCAGCAGCATCCGCCATGTTCCTGGAGAAGCTGCTCGCACCCACCTGGCTCTGATGGGCTGTGAGTCCATTCACGGCCAGGCCGCTGCCTCCTCCATAGCCCCCCATGTCACCCATCCCAGCAGAGGAAAACGACTGAGGGACTCTTGATGCTGGCTGCAATTACGAGAATAAGACCGCTGCGGTGACACAAGGCATCACAGACTAGGTGTTATTTCAGAAAGACAGTAATTAGAAGTTGATTCCCCAAAAGAAACAGCTGAAAATGCACCGCAGCCTCCCCAGGGAAGCCAGGACTCCTGTCACATCTTCACTGAAGCTCTTCAACAGCCTCAAGCTTTGCAGCCCCACAACTCATATACAATTTCTGCAACAAACCAGGAAGCCCGTCTCTTTGGGAGATAACCAGTAACCCAGTAAGGACCAAGATGGAATCGGGATCTTCAAGTACATACCATATGACTTTTCCTGAGGATCATATGCGCGTTGACAACCTCTAGTATGTGTGTGGTGAACTCATTCATGTTTTCCAGAGGCATGATCTTAAATGCGACCAAGCTTTTATTATTCTATCAGAAAAAAATAACAGCACAGCAACATGTTTAACAGCCAGCCCAACCATTCTCTCCAGGAACAGGGACAGTGGTGGTAGGAGTTTGTCTGCATAGAACTAATCCAACATTTACTGACTTACATTTTCATATGTGATTTTGCAAGACAATGCAAACAGGGTAACTTCTCTTTCTGGTAAATAATTGCACTTTGCTTTAATGTATGCACCATTATTTGAATAATTATTCATATATTTAGTCAGAATATTTAGTTGCGAGGCAACCAGATCACATAATATGCTCGTCATAATACACAGAACCTCATCTCAGCTCTACAGCCCAGACACCCAAGACGCTGGTGGCCAGTGCTCTGTTCCACCGGGAGCAACACAACGATGCACAACGGTGTTTTAAATGGGTCCCCTGTCCTTTGCACTTAAGAACAATTAAAGTGTTATTAAATACAGCCCTAGCAAAAAATATTCGAGAATTGCCCACAGGAAAGCATGAGCAAAGACCACAATTAAGTGGATATTCCACAGGGAGCCCACTAACGCAAATCCTTCACGCCACTGCTCAAGTCAGAGATGGGCAACACGATCTTACCTGGAACGACCGGAGATGACCAGCTATTTTTATGTAAGTTCCTGGAGGCACCACAACGTTCTCACTACCTGCCTCCTAATGGAGAAAGGAAAGTTTTGCTGATTTGCACTTTCATTTCTCAATTATCACAATACATGACTTAGGAAAAGAGGCTTATCTCAAGCAAAGACAAACAACATGCATTCCTACGTCCAGTAAGAGCAGTTAGGTAGACATAATGTTAAGTGAAAAATAGAGAAAAATAACATGGGCTAGCTTTACAGGCCTGCTATATCAGCAGTGAAATTTATCAGCATGCATCAGAAAACAAGACAATATCCATTGGTACACGGCTTTGCCTTAGTTACTGGGCCACACAGAAACATCTCTGTTCACTCCCTCTCCTCGTATTTCATAGAATCACAGAATCATTTCAGTTGGAAGAGACCCTCAGGATCATCCAGTCAAACCATAACCTAACTCCAGCACTAACCCACATCTCCAAGAACCTCATTTAAACACCTTTTAAAGCCCTCCAGGGATGGTAACTCCACTGCTGCCCTGGGCAGCCTGTTCCAATGCCCGACAGCCCCTTCCATGAAGAATTTTTTCCTGATATTCAATCTAAACCTCCCCTGGTGCAACTTGAGGCTGTTTTCTCTTGTCCTAGACAAAGATACTGAGCACGCACCCCTCAGTTCAGTTATGAATTAACAGTTGAGCTTCAGCAGCTAAAGTCTAAAAAATTATTCAAATTATTGTAGAACCACATATGAATTACAAAACAGGAGAAGAGTCACAAACAGCGCTGGTGATCTCTGCTACAGCTGCCCCTCCCTTGGCTTTCAGAGGCATGTTATTCCTAAAACAGTTATCAAAAAGATGTGGCTGTTCTGAGAAGTTCTCCCTCAAAACTGAGCACGTCCGTAAGGCACCTGGCGCTTACATCGGTATCAACCCACTGCCTGACATCCATCGGAGCCGCCGTCATGTCGTCCACTTTGTAGAGAACGTTTGTCGGTGCTTTCTCGGCATGTCGAATGATCCCCACGATGGTGACCTGCGGTGGAAAAGGGGCAAGTTCACCCCAGCAAAACGGGAGGGGTTTTCCCCGCCGCCGCGTTCCGCGGGCCCACCTGGGAGATCTCCATATCTCGGATCCGGAACGTCTCCTCCACCTGCTCGGCCGCCAGCAGCTGCGACACGGTGCAGGGCACGATGTTCTGGGAGCGGATCCGCTGCAAGGGCCGGCGGGGCCGTCAGCGCCGCGGGGAGCGCCCGGCCCTGCCCCGGCCCTACCGCGCTCCCGGCCTTACCTGCTTCTTGTCCGCCTGGGTGCCGGCGGGGGAGCCGAAGCCCCCCGGGGACTGCACGTACCCGCCCGCGGGGCCCGAGCTGCCGTACCCGCCATCGAAGGTACCTGAGCGGGAACAGGGAGAGCCCATGAGGCGGCGGCGGGGACGCGCCCTCCGGCCCCGCCGCCATCACAGTGCGCGGCGCCAGCCACGGACCCCGCGTCTCCGGCGGGCTCGGACGCCCCACGCCGCCCCCAACCCGGCCCGGCCCGCACCGTGCCCGCTCCACATGGCGCCGGCCGAACGTCGGGCCCAGCCAGCCCGCGCGCACCGCCTTTCCCCGCGCCGCCGGCTCTTGCCCAATCCGTGGACGTCGCTCCGCTGGCCGCTAGCCAATCGCGGCTCTCCGTCTTCCAGTTCCTTCCAATACGAGGAGGCCGCGGGGAGACGGATGACGCCATTTTGAGTGTGGGCGCTGCCCGGCGGGCGGCGGGGGGCGGGGGCGGGGCCAGGCGGGGGGGGGGGCGGGGCCTGGGGGCGGGCCCGGGGCCTGGGGGCGGGAGGGGGCGGGGCCGGGGGCCGAGGGGGCGGGGCCGGGGGGCGGGGCGGCCGGGGGGCGGGGCCGGGGCGCGGGGGGGGCGGGCCCGGGGGCGGGCCCGGGGCCCGGGGGGCGTGGCCGGGGGGGTGGCCGGGCGGTGGGGGCGGGGCCGGGGCCGGGGGGCGGGGCCGGGGGACCGGGGGGCGGGGCCGGGGGCCGGGGCGGGGCCGGGGCGGGGCCGGGGGGCGGGGCCGGGTCCTGCCCGGGGCGCGGGGCGGGGCGGGGAGGCCGGTGCCCGGCAGACCGGGGCAGCTGCCATGAAGCCCTTCACGCTCCTCCTGCTGTTCCCGCTGGCCGCGGCTCTGTCCGGTAAGGGCGGGCAGCGCGCCCCGCTCCCCGGCCGGCCGAGAGGCCCCGAGCTGCGCCCGGCTGCAGCTCCGCGCCCCCGCCCCGCTGAGCCCCGCCGCCTCCCGGCGGGGCCAGGGCGCTTCTGGCACGTCACCGACCTGCACTGGGACCCCGAGTACAGCGCGGCGGCGGGCGGCGGGCAGGTGTGTCCGTCGGGCGGCTCCCGGGCCGTGCCCGCCGCCGGGCCCTGGGGCAGTTACCTGTGCGACGCGCCCTGGCGCCTGCTCGTCTCGGCCGCCCGCGCCATGAGGAGCCGCCTGGAGCGGCCGGACTTCGTGCTCTGGACCGGGTGAGGATGAGGCGGGGTAGTCGGGCAGGGTCCCGGCGGCGGGGGGACCGGCTCTGAAGGTGCTGGCTGGCGGGGCTCGGCTTGGGGTCACCACAACGCCATGAACGCTGCGGGCTCAGGGAAGAGCGATTGGAAAAGAAAAGGACCTGGGGGCGTTGGTGGCAGCAGCTGAACGTGAGCTGGCGTGTGCCCAGGTCTGTGCCAAGAGGCCACCAGCATCCTGGCTTGTATCAGGAACAGTGTGGCCAGCAGGCCCAGGGCAGGGACCAGCCTCTGGTCTGGTGAGGCCAAACCTCGAATCCTTTGTTCATTTGTGGGCCCCTCATCATAAGAAGGACATTGAGATGCTGGAGAGAGTGCAGAGAAGGGAAGAGGCTGGAGCACAAGTGTGATGGGAGCAGCTGAGGGACCTGGGGGGAGAACAGAAGCTGAGGTGAGACAGGGACACAAAGAAACGGCCTCAAGTTGCGCCAGGGGAGGTTGAGGTTGGATCTGGGGAACAATTTCTTCCCCAAAGGGCTGTGGGGCATTGGAACAGGCTGCCCAGGGCAGTGCTGGAGTCACCATCCCTGGAGGGTTGGACAGACGGACATGAGGTTCTCAGGACATGGGGCAGTGCCAGAGTCAGATCATGGTTGGACTTGATGATCTTGAGTTCTTTTCCAACCAAAATGATTCTATCATCTACAAATGCCATAAGCATGTTGGTGAAAACACAGCAGCGTTTGTCTGCTGTGCTTGCTCAGGCAGACCTTGGTGACCACTGCCTTGTGGGAGCCGTTCCTTTGTTTCTGTTGCTGTTAATTTTTCTAGAGATGACACTCCTCATGTCCCCGATGAGAAGCTTGGAGAAGAAAAGGTTCTGCATATAATAGAAAACCTGACTTCTCTGATAAAAGAGACATTTCCAGGTAGGATTTGAGGGCATAAGAAGGAGAGAGAGGCACAGAGTCTCACGGGAAGAGCTTTCCAGGGTGGAGAAATGATGGAATTGGGAAGGGGAAAGGCACAGAAGGGCTGTTGGGACTTGTCTTCTTCCCAGTCGCTTTGTGGCATGAGGTGTGTCTGAATCGACGAATCTGATGCACGCTCATTGTTTCACGCTAACTCAGAAGAGAAGAAACATTACTGTGTTAGTCAAGGCAGAAAAGGCTGCAAGATTTCCTCATGCTTCATTCACATCCTGAGGAGGGACGGTCTGTGGTGCTGAGAGGCTCAGCAGCAAGCATGGACTCCTCCGTCCCTCCTTTTCTCTGTCTTTAGGTACTAAAGTCTACGCAGCCATGGGCAATCATGACTTCCACCCCAAGAACCAGTTTCCAGGGAAGGAGCACAGGATCTACAACCGAACAGCTGAACTCTGGCGTCCCTGGCTGGATGATGCTTCCATTCCTCTTTTTAGAGTGGGTACGGCACCTCTTCTCATGTTGGCAGCAACCCAGGGAGGAGGGGGTGCTTAGGAGAATGCCACGAATGGTTTTCCCTGCTTCTGTGCTCAGAGCAACAGCATTTATAGAATATTTGCAGGGAAAGGGTCCAATTTAATGCTGATTTCTGGCACTGATTTCTGGCACCTAATCCAGGCAGTGACTCTGCTGTGAGAGCAGAGAGGGACGAAAACAAAGAGATCTGGGGTCACAGCAGCCACTGTGACCAGACCTTCAGCTTTTTCCCTGCCGGTTGCATTTTTCAGGAGCTTTCTACAGTGAGAAGCTGCCCAGCCCAAGTATGAGGGGGCGCGTGGTTGTCCTCAATACCAATCTGTACTACGACCAGAACGACAAGACTGCTGGTGAGGAAGATCCTGCTGGGCAGTTCCAGTGGCTGGAGGAAACCCTGAGCAATGCTGCTAGAGCAGATGAAATGGTATTAAAAGAAGTTAATAAGGAAACGTTATAGAGGGGCTTCTTGCAGCCTGGCAGCTCTTCTCACTGCCAGTCTCCCCTTGGTGCAGTCACAGCAGGGCTGTGCTCTGGGGGACGCGTTTTTTGCAAACTTTGCTAGGTCTACATCATGGGGCACGTCCCTCCCGGCTTCTTTGAGAAGAAACGAGGCAAGCCCTGGTTCCGGAGCGGCTTCAATGAACGATACTTGAGAATTGTACAGAAGCACCACAAGGTGATCGCCGCCCAGTTTTTCGGGCACCATCACACTGACAGCTTTCGGATGTTTTACAGTGATACAGGTACTGGCTCTGGCCACCCAAGCGTTTGTGTGATAACTCTTCCAACCCCCAGAAAAATCACTGTCAATGAGTTTTCAGTGGCTGTTGAGGCCAGAAAATGTTTGTAAAATGTCGGGCTCTGCTCCCAGGGAACAAGCGACAGGATGAGAGGAAACGGCCTCAAGTTGCACCAGGGGAGGTTGCAGTTGGACCTTGGGAACAATTTCTTCACGGAAAGGGTTGTGAAGCACTAGAACAGGCTGCCCAGGGCAGTGCTGGAGTCGCCATCTCTGGAGTTCATGGGTTGTTTTGCCTTTCTGTTAAGGTTCTCCAATGAATGTCATGTTCCTGGCCCCTGGAGTGACTCCCTGGAAAACAACATTGCCCGGAGTTACCAACGGAGCCAACAACCCCGGGATTCGGGTGATCGAGTATGATCCAGACACTCTTCAAGTGCTGGTAGGGGATCCCCACGTGCTGCAATTCTAGGAGGGTGCTTTAATTCCTCCGAGTGGTTTTAACAGGCTGGGCTGCAGGAGCCAAGCAGCTGTGAAGAAGAGGACCTCAACCAAGATATTTCAACCTTGTGGCTAGCACGGGATTTAGTAAGAGCGTGAGTGCAGGACAGGCTTTGTCGTGTTCTTCATGTCTTTAGCTCATCTCCTTTGACGCTTGTTTTACTACCCAGCTGACGTGCATTGCAGAACTTCTCTCTGGGGACTGACAGGCTTGTCAAACCCTCCCCCAGAATTTTTAACTATCTGGAAAATTATTTGGGTCCTCCCACTTGCTTAAATTGTTTCATTTGTAATGGGGTCTGAATTTAGGTGAGTTCCAGGGGCAGCTTCTGTTTCTTCTGTCTCTTATTTGCAAAGAGGTAGAGGATGGGGTGTTTGTGCCTTTCTTTGTGATGGATAAAGCAGCTCTGTAGATGCTCTGTTTACATGTTTATAACATGAGAAATGAATGCTAAAATACACTGTGGCATGTAGTGAAGCAGAGAGAAAAAGGGCAAGACCATGAAAAGAAGTTGTGCAAAAGTTTATTTTTTAGGTCAGAGGTGTCAAACTCATCTTCACCGGGGGCCACATCAGCTCTGGTTTTCTCTCCCGACAGGACATGGTGACTTACTATCTGAACCTAACTCGTGCCAACACGATGGCCTCGGCACAGGAGGAAGAGTTCCCGGTGTGGGAAGAGGAGTACAGGCTGACAGAAGCTTTCCAAGTCCCTGACGGCTCTGCGAGCTCCATGCAGACTGTGCTGGAGAGGATATCGGCGGATCCACGCTACCTGCAGCAATACTATGAGCTTAACTCTGTCAGATACGACCTGACCCTGTGCGGGGGGTCCTGCCGCATTGATCATGTTTGTGCCATCAGGGAGGTGGATTTTGCAAAATACGATGAGTGTGTTAAAAGCAGCAGCTCTGCCGCTGCTGTTGCCGGTGTTTGGACTTTATTATTCTTTATTACTCTGCAGCGAGTGCTGTAACGACAGCAAGAGAAGACAAAGAGAGTGCAGGTTCACAATACACATGAATCAGCAACTGCGAATGCGCTTGGCTTGGAGAATTTACTTGGAAAGCAGGACAAAATCAGTGGCTTTTACTAAAAGGTCTAGGACATTGATTGGAAATCTTACAGAAAAGCTGGATGTATCAGGAAAGAACAGTGATTGCTACCAAGTCTTTTTGTGCTAGGCTGACTCACATCTGGGACTCTGTCTCCTTTTCGCTCTGTCTTCTGAGGTCATGTCACTTTGACCTGTCAGCACCTAAGGTGGGTAAGAAGCTTGATTATTCTTGGGTTTTAATTTTTTTCCCCCGGTTGCTGAGCGTAAGCAGCTCTTCCTTTCTGTCATCTCTTGACTTGCCCCCGTTTAGTTTCTTCCTTCGCCGGGGCACTGCAAGTTCACCTCCGGGTGGCGGAGCTGGGGCGACCCGGGGGGTGCAGGGTGAGGGGGTGGGGTGCTGGGGCTGCCCCCGGGGGTGCAAGGGTTATGGGGGGGTGCACGGGGTCCCCGGGGGTGTGCGGGGTTACCGGGGGGGACAGCCCGGGGGCGGAGGGGGGGGAATGGCTGAGGGCAGCGCTGCAGCGCCCGGCGAGGCCTGGGGACGAGGCCGCCGGTTCGGGGGCGGAGCCGGCCGGGGGCGGAGCCTGCCCGGGGCGGAGCCTGGCCGGGGCGGGGGCGGAGCCGGCCGGGGGCGGAGCCGGCCGGGGGCGGAGCCGGCCGGGGGCGGAGCCGGCCGGGGGCGGAGCCGGCCGGGGGCGGAGCCGGCCGGGGGCGGAGCCTGCCCGGGGCGGAGCCTGGCCGGGGCGGGGGCGGAGCCGGCCGGGGGCGGAGCCGGCCGGGGGCGGAGCCGGCCGGGGGCGGAGCCGGCCGGGGGCGGAGCCGGCCGGGGGCGGAGCCGGCCGGGGGCGGAGCCGGCCGGGGGCGGAGCCGGCCGGGGGCGGAGCCGGGCCGGGGGCGGAGCCGGGCCGGGGGCGGAGCCGGCCGGGAGCGGAGCCTGCCCGGGGCGGGGGCGGGGCCGGCCGGGGGTGGGGCCGGTCCCACCGATGGCGCCGCGGGCCCCGGGGCGGTTCGGGCCGCTGCAGTTGGCGCTGGCGGCGGCGGGGACTGCGGCGGCGGCGCTGGACGTGTTCGCGGACGGGTGGGTGGCGGCGGGGTACGCGCGGGGGGGGCAGCCCGGCCGGGCCGCGCTGGCGCTGGCGCTCTTGGCCGCCGCCTCGGTCGCCACCCAGGCATGCAGCTGGTTCTGGCTGCGCTCCGACCCGCCCGAGCTCCGCCCCGCCGTGCCCACGGGGCTGCTCGCCGCCCTGCACCTCCTGCAGCTCGGCTTCCTCTTCAGGTACGGGATCCCCCCTCCTCGGTCATCCCTCCGCTTCCTCCCCCCCAGCCCCGCGCTGCCCCCCGCGGGGCACAGGGACCCCCATCCCCGGCGGCCGGGATGTCCAAGGGGCTCGCCGGGCAGCGCGGTTTGCCCCAGCCTCGGGTTGGAGCCACCCGGGTCCCAAGTTCCCCCTCCACGTCCCAAAGCAGCAGTTTTGCTCCATCTCCGGGTGCTGCCAAACCGAGCAGGGCTGGGGTGAGCGCCCCAAAACCCTCATCTCTCCCTTGGCTTGGAAAAGGCAGGGAGCTGATTTGCGGATAAATCGGAGTATTTTCAGCTGCATTGCTCCCCCCGGCAGCCCCTCATCGCCAGCCGGTCTCCACGCTTGCAGGTGCCTCCATGCGCTGAAGGTGGGTTGGAAGGTGTGCTGGACAAAGACGGTGAAGGAGGAGGAGCAGAGCCACATGGCCTTCCTCTCGCATGACATCAGCATGCTGCGGCTCTTCGAGACTTTCCTGGAGAACACCCCACAGCTTGTCCTGCTCCTCTACGGGGTCCTGCGGACAAACAAGGCAGAGCCCTCCCAGGGTGAGGATGGGGGGGCTGTGGGCGTTCAGGCTTGAGATCAGAGCAGGTTTGGACAGGATGGGCTGTCTGAGGGCTGCAGGACACTGTTCTGTCCTTACTTGAGGTTCTCCAGTGTCATTCTTCATCATTCCTTCTGTCAATGTGAGACACAGCCCTGGGCCTGGGCTGGGAGGGTTGAACTGGCGATCCCTGTGGTCGTTCCCCTATGTGCTCCACAGCAGCTGAGAGTCAGGAGAGAAATTGGGAGCCTGCTGGGAAGTGGGGAGATGGCTGATGTGGATGTGGATGGTGCAGTGGAGCCCACCAAAGGGATGCTGCCCATCCTGGGGTGGAGAGGAGCCAAGTGTCACTACAGTGAAATGAGGAGCCCAGCCATATGCCAGCACTGACCTCCTGCCCCTCTGTGCTGGGGATTCCCTAGGCTGGAGATGGGCTCTGCAGAGCCACCAGGTTCCATTGCTTCTCCCCAGGCCCACCCCCCCGCCCCAGTCTGCCCTCAGCATCTCTGCTGTGTTCACAGGGCTGGGGATCTGCACGGCGTTCCTGTGTGTGACCTGGTCCCTGCTGGACTACCACCAGTCCCTGCGCTCCTTCTTGCAGGACAAGTACGAGCTGAGCCTGGGCTCCTCTGTTGTCTACTTCTTGTGGAACCTCTTCCTCGTCTGCCCCCGCGTCCTCACCGTCACCCTCTTCACCCTGCTCTGGCCCTACGGCATGGCCATCCACTTCCCACTGGTGTGGCTGGTGATGTTCCTCTGGGTCAGCCTGCAGGGCACAGACTTCATGGAGTCTCCAGGCCCTGAGCAGCTCTACCGGGCCATGGTGGCTGTGATCCTCTACTTCAGTTGGTTCAATGTGGTGCCAGGGAGGACGCTGGGCCGCAGCATCATCTACCATGGCTTCATCCTGGCGGACAGCACACTGCTGGCCCTGTCCTGGCTCTGGGGCCAGGACCCCTCGGATGAGCACTCATACCTCATCCCGCTGCTCTGCACCGCCCTGCCCTGCTACCTGCTGGGGCTGCTGCTGAGAGTTGCCTACTACAAGTGGCTGCACCCCAATGTGCGAGCACTGCAGGAGGGTGACCACGACGAGGTGGACACCAACAGGCTGGAGTTGCGCTCAGCCTCAGCGCCGGCCCCTGTGAACAGGAGGATGCGGTGCCTGGCCCAGGCGCAGTTCCCCATTTGCTGGACGGTGCGGCTGCGCTTCCTGAATGGGGCAGCTGTCAAGGCTGTGGTTTGAGCCTGGCTCCTCTGGGACAAGGATCTGGCTCCTGGTTCTTCCCCCGGGCTGTTCAGGGCAGCTGGAGGGACCTGGCGGAAACTGGCGGTGATGTTGCAACCACCCAGTGAGTCCCAGAGCACCGAGCACAGCTCCCACCATGGTGCTGCTGGGGAGAGCTGCGGTGTTTGTGGGGAGACCAGCGCGTTGTGGCTGCACTGCACTGTCAATTTGGTTTTTGTTAGTAGCTTTTTCCAAAAAAACCCAAAAAAAAGCAGGAGGTTGTTGTCTATCTCTCTCTGCTTGTTGCTGCTCCAGGTGGATGCTGGTGGAGGAGAGCACGTTCCCTCCTTGGCAATGGCTGAGCTGTTTCCAGCTGGGATTTTCCTCCTGCTGTTAAGGTCGAAGATCGCCTGTTATCGCCATGTTGATTGGGACAGGGTGGAGGTGGCAACTCCCGGCCATGCTGGGAAAACCCAGGAGTGCCCGCACGCTGGGGAGGGGGTTATGGGACAGCACAGGGCCAGGGGGTGCGAGGGGCTTTGTCTCTTTGGAAACAGCCTAGCCCTTTCCAATGCAGATTCTCCGTGGCTGGAAATGTTCGTTGTGCCCTTTGCAGCAGTTGCCGAGCAGGATAGAGCCAAAGCCTCGCACTGGGAGCTGAGATCTGGGGCCTGGGCTGAGCTGGTCACTCCTTTGACCCCAGACCGTCGCTTTTCTCGGTCAAGCAGCAAATATTGTTTGTGGGGTGAGGGTGTCAGGGTGCAGCAGAGCCAGGGGACCATCCTCCCAAGCCTGGTGTCACAAGAGATGTGTCACTGTGTGTGCCTGCAGGGATGTCACAGAACAGGCTGAAGCACTGACTCTAGAAAACAAAGACTTTATTTTTTTTTTCCAGTTCATAAGACAGTTCTCATTACACGGACCACGAAGGGGTGAAGGCCTTTATCACATGTGTGTTCTGTGGGTTTTTTTGGTGAAAAAAGCCAAGAAAACCCCATGACACACATTTTCAGTTTACTTGGCAGAGAGACAAGAATGTTGATCGTATCGTCCAAAAGCCCTTGGTAGCGTAACTGCACCGAGCGAAACCATTTCACAACGCGACATCACGCGTCTCCTCGCATGGTGTGAAGAACCAGAAACCAGCAAGGAAACAAGGTTTTAACAGTAAAACAAAGTGCAGAACTTCAAGACAGTTACCATGAAAAAAACAAGCTGAACTGTAGGAAGTCCTTACACCCCCCCAAAAGTTGCTAAAACCTTTACACCTCATCTGCCACTTCTAGTGTTTTCTGCCTGGAGAAAGGCACGTATAAAATAGCATATTATGATAAGAAAGGTGGAAAACATCAAAATGTAGTAAGTAGAGATGGGGAAATGCATGGATGCCAAATTGGCCTTTGCTAGAGAGCAGCAGGAAGCCCCCGGGCTCTTGGTGCTTCCTGCCTGTGAGTAGGTACTCACACTCTTACTCTGCTCTTACTCACCAGCCGGGCTTTGGGACTCAGGTAGGGTTCAAAATCATCATCATTTAACCCACCCTTCTGGTGCACAGATCCGTTTTGCACTGAGGAAAAAGATTCAGAGCGTTAGAAAGAACTCTGCTGATAAAATCGAACATTTACCAACTTAAAAATACTTAAAGACAGACCATATAATGTCTCACTCACTGGTTTAGGATACACCACACTTAACCCAACAGAGACACTTCCCAGCGCTCGGTTTGTTTTCCTCCCACACGCGTAGAAGCGCAGACGCCCCGGAGCTGCCCAGCGGGCGCCCAGCAGCCCCTGCCCGACCCCGCGCGGGACCCCGTTTCCCAGCCCCTCGCCTTTGTTGCCTTGGCCCTTGGGTCTCCGGCGCGGCAGCAGCAGCACGGGAAGGAGAGCGGAGAGCGGTGAGGCCGGGCGGGGAGCGGGGACAAGGCCCGGCCCTGAGGGAGGGGAGGCCGCGGCCTCCGGGTCCGGCCCCCGCCGCTAGGCCCCGAGCCTCGGCCTGGCGTAGCGGGCCAGGCCCAGCGCCGCCAGGAGGAACGCCAGGGGGTGGTGGCGGAGGTTCCTACCTGCTCCAGGAGGCTGCTGGCCGACATGGCTCCGCGGCGGGGCGGCGGCGGCTTTGTCCGGGCGCGGCGCGGCTGCCTGGCGGACGCCGATTCGCCCGCGGCGGGCGACGCTCTAGCCAGCCGCCATCCCACCTTCTCGCCTCTCCTTCCGGCCCAGCGTCTCCGGCCCAGGCGCCGCCGCCTCCCGCCCACACGCGCTTCCCCGGGCGTCACGCGGCACGGCGCGCGCCGCGCTCCCAGGCACAATGGCGGAGAAGGGGAGGCGCGGTGCATGCCGGGCCGGCGGAGGACTTGAGGGGGAAATCAGCGCCCCCGCGCGACCGGGCGCGGCAGCGCAAGGCGGGGGGACGCTCTTAAAGGGCCAGGCACCCCCGCTGCCCAGCTGCGTTTTTTCGCCAAAAAATGGCAAATCCGAGGCCCGGCCGCTGCCTCCACAACCCAACTCTGTCGTATCCCGATATCTGAGCTCCTCTGCACCCCGGGGTTGGGGTGGGGAGCAGGGGCCACTGCAGCCCACCCAGGACCCCCGGACACCGGGCAAGCCAGGGCAGGTCTGGGCAGCAGCAAGCAGGGGGATCCCTGCCCCTCCCGGCTGCCTCTGAGGTGACAGAACTGCCACCATGAACAATCCCTTCAAGCATAGTTCAATTTTTCCTTTTAATGCAAAAAATAGGCAAACACATCTTCCTTCCCCCCACTCCAAATGTGTTTCTTTTGCTGTTGTTTTGCTTATTATTTCCAGCCAAGCAGCTCCCCCTCCATCCCAGCCCTCCCAAACCACTGCAGCACCCAGTGCATCCCCCCTTCTGTCTTTCCATGGCGACTGAGCCCAAAGGGACACCCAGACACCAGGAAAAGAAAAAAAAAAAAAAAAAAAAAGGGGAAAACAGCAGAACACACATTATTTCAGCAGCGTGCCAGTTCTTAATCCTGCCAAGAGATTATAGGAAGAAAGAAGAAAACAAAAATAAATAAAACCACCAAACAAGTAGCGACAAGCATAGAGCAGCCCCAGCACATGGTGTAAACAGAAGCTGCCCCAATCCGGAGTCCAGCTCTCCCGGAAAAGCAACAGCACAACATGCTCTGTACACCCCAAAAAGTCCTTGCAGCACTGAGCGGCCAAAGGGGACGTTGCGGTTTTAAGCTTGATTTTTTTTTTTTTTCCTTTATGCAAAAGGCTGAAGTGATCTCGGAGTCTGCAAGTGGCATTTGCAGCACTGGCGGGAAAAGGGATGGGGGAGAAGTGCTATGGGAAGAGGAGGGATTGGGATACAGGGACCCCCGAGAGAAGGTTCCAGGGCTTTGTAGCTGGGAAATCTGGACGAGGGAAGGGAGAGAGCAAACATACCAAAAAATATAGATATAAAACCAATTTGTGTGGAGGAGGAGAATACAGACAGTAAAATCAGGGTTACTGTTGTCTCCCCCAAAAGCAAGAATAATAATTAAAAAAATCCCAGTTGAGGTGACAGAATTCCCTTCCCTGGGGGAAAATAAAAATACAAATGAGGTACCTGTTCCACCCCAAAACTGTCACCCTTTCCCACAGTCACAGCAATGCTCCAGCCACTGTTTTTTGTCTCTCTGAAATAAAATAACGGGGGTCAGGGCAGCCAGAGCAGAAGCCCCACGTGTGGCTGGGCCATGCTCTCGGTGCCCGAGCCCTTGTCCAGTTCCTCCCAGTTTGGGTTGTTCAGCAGAGATCCAGTCTCTCCTCGACCCTGTGAACAGGCAGATTTGTTCAGTGCTCCATGGAGACGGAGCCTTTTCCAGGTCTCACGTGTTTCTTCAGCTTTTTTGTTTTTTAAAAAAAAAAATATATGTATAAAATATACAGTACAATGAAAATATCCACAGAAACAAATGGGGTAGCTGGAAAAGATGCTTAACAAAAAAGCCCAAAATAAAAAAATTCCCCAAACCAACACTCGCCTTCCCCACTCAACTCAGTCCTCCAAGACCACAATCTCCACATTATGGACCTGGTGCTGATGCTCCTCCACGTCTCCCACCACTTTCTCCTCAGTCCTCAGCTCCGTCTCCAAGATCACAGCTTTCCCCTCTGCCTCCTCTGTCTCTGCTTCGGGATCCGGTGCTGGGTCGATCTCGATGATGGTTTGTCCGTCGTCAGAGGTGCCTTCCACAGCTTGGATGGTGGACGTAAGCCCAGACTCCATGGCCACCAGTTCCACAGGGTTGACCACGGTGGCCACGTTCGCCAAGGCCCCGCTGTCCTGCACGGCCGCCGAGCTCAGCAAGGCCAGGCTGGAGGATGGGTGGAGGGTGACTGTGTCGGAGGAGCCGGTTTTGGAGGAGGACACGACGGTGGCATATCGGAAGAGCTGGGAACCGGAGGGCAAGGTGTGAACAGTCACTGGGCTGGAGCCTTGGCTGATGGTTGCCACCGGGATGTTGCCCACAGAGAATTGTTGTCCAACGGGCGTGATGGCGATGGGGGAGATGACGGTGAATTGAGGCTGCTGGATGGGGGTGGAGGGGCTGAGGACGGTGGCGGAGGCTGGGCGCTGCAGGCGGGGTCTCTTGGGGGGTTTGGGAGTGCTGACAGGCATCAGCACCACGTTCTGGATGGTTTGGGACTTGGCCTTCTGGTCCTTGGCAAGTTTCTTCTGCTCTTCCAGCTGCCGCTCCAGGTCTGCAAAGAGAAGGGCTGAGCAGCGCCAGGGGCCACGGCCACCACGCTGCCGGGGCTCCGGGGGACTCCACAACCAACCGCTGCACCCCACATTTGCGACGGGAGGTCTCCAAACCACCTAGTTGAACATGATCTTAGAGTTTTCACTTGTGATCAAACTGCGCTGAAGGAAAAGGTCACGTTCTCCTGCCACCCACACAGACCTGGTCAATATTCTGCACCCGCTCAGGCTCCTTTGGCTGCTGCCAGCACCTGGATATGGACTAGGTGATGCTCTATCCCAGTTGGCTGGCTGCTCTTACTGATGAGAAGATGGAGATTTCTGCTCCCACGCCAGACCTACCTACAAGGGAGAGTGGACTAACTCCCCTGGGGAGCAGGAAGAGCTTCTGGGCTCAGCTGGATCCCCTCCCCAGGAGGACAGGCTGAGGGACTTGGGGTGTTCAGCCTGGAGAAGAGAAGCTCCAGGGAAACCTTGTTGCGGCCTTTCTGTACTTAAAAGGGGCCAGTTAGAAAGGTGGGGACAGACTTCTGAGCTGGGCCTGTTGCGATAGGACAAGGGGTGATGGTTTTAAACTAAAGGAGGGAGATTCAGGCTGGACATGAGGAAGGAATTGTTGCCCCTGAGGGTGGTGAGAGCCTGGCCCAGGAGAGGTGGTGGATGCCCCATCCCTAGAGACATCCCTGGCCAGGCTGGATGGGGCTCTGAGCAACCTGAGCTGGGTGAAGATGTCCCTGCTCATGGCAGGGGTGGGACTGGATGAGCTTGGAAGGCCCCTTCCACCCCAACTATTCCATGATTCCATAATGATTCTGTGACAGGGAGCAAGACTGGGTCAGTGAAACATCTCCCTCACCCCTGGTCTGGGTGAACGTTGGTCAGGAGTAGCCCAGTAATCTCACTTATCCAGGGCAGTAGGGGACTAGGACATCCCAGATAAGAACAGGTCCTACAGGACACGTGAAGAGGGAGACACAACCCACAAGCAGCTCTGGGGAATCCAGGTCAGGTTATTGGCTTCACCTCAGGAGAAGCCGTGCAAGACACCTGATAGCTCCACACCAAGACCAGCAGAGAACTCAGCACCCTGTATGCGGAGCAGTTTATTAGTTTGGGCACAGCACGGCGCTGCCCACAGCTCAGATGATGGTGGCACAGCTCTTGTTCACAGCATCTATTTCATAGTGCTGACTGAATCAGAGTTGTAGCCCCAGCAGCCTGGCTGCAGCAAAGGGCACAGACTTTGGGCTGTCAAATGCCCCAGGTGACGGGTCACTCAAGGCAAAGGAGAGGGGAAATTCCACTCAAGCTCTAGGACGGAAAGGGACCGGGATTAATTTGTCTTGGGGCAGTGTGTATTGAAGTGGTGGAGTCACCATCCCTGGAGGGGTTGAACAGATGCGGAGATGAGGTTCTCAGGGACATGGGGCAGTGCCAGGGGTGGGTTATGATCAGACTCTATGATCTTGAGGGTCTTTCCAACCAAAATGATTCTGTGATTCTATGAAATATTGGGGAAAATCACATCAGTTCCCAAGAACAGCAAGAGGATGATAAGCCTTACTGGGCACTGACTGTACCTGCCAGCATGTAAAGAAACTGCTCCTCTCCTTGTTCCGTCTGGTTTTTCCTGTTGTCCAGAACCTTCTTGACGGTGTCCATCAGGCCAAATGTGTGAGCAACGTTGTTCAAGACTGCAGCATCTGCAAGGAAAGCGTACGGGGGTGAGTGCTCAGTCCCACCGGTGGGACCCAGGTACTCAAAAAATGCTCGTATTGCACAAAAAAAATTTCTGCTGCTTTTAGTAAAACTGTTTTTTCACAAGGCTGACAAGGGCAGACCCAGCTCCCTCATCCTTGTGACATCCAAGGACTAAATAATCCCATTCACATGATAAAGAAAATGAAAGAGATGTGTTGCCCCAGCAGCTCCAAATTGCTGCAAATGAAAGCATAATTTGCAATCAGAGAGATACAAACAAGCTCTCCTCCTACAAATCATCACCCCATGCTGCTGGCAGTGTCATTAACATGCCAGCTTCACCAAAAGCCATGTAAAATTTCTATTATAATGCACTGACTTCAATCACTCACTCACAGCTGCCACCTACCAGACACAAAGATCTGCCAGCCCAAAGCTAAATTAGAAAATAAGGAAAATATCCCAGGTAAAATGAAGTTTGTGGCTACATGGATGTTCTCACAGCAAAAGCATCAACAAGAGATGCTCTCAAACCCTCTGCTCGCAGGGGCACGTGCTAAACTGGATTAGGGAACTGATCCGGGTTAAAAATAACCTGAAAGAGGGGAGTTATTTTCAAACCAGATCAGTTCCCTCATCTGGTTTAGCCCCAAAAACAGGTTTCCTGGCACAAGTGAATACAGAAGAAGTGAGGGGGCAGGACCTGTTCGAGCACAGACTGCCACAGAGAAAAGCGTTCAGATAACCTGGTTTGTGAAGTGAATCTGTGCAGGTTTTCATGAGGCCCAGGAGCTGTGGGCAGTCACCTGATGGTCTCATCCTGACTCAACATCTTTAAATGCTGGGGACGAAGCCTTGTCCCTTTTTATTTTTGCCTGCAGCTGCCTTTTTGAGCATCCCCACTGCAGAGCCAGAGGCTGTGGCTCACAACCTACCTGTCATCTGGAAGGGAGACTGCCCCAACCTCTGCTGGACACCTCTTAGGACTTCTTCTATCTCCTTCTGGATGTTGCATACGACCTCTTCCATCAGCCCCACATCAGCTATTCCTTTCCAGAACATCAGCGTGTCCTCTGGCACAAGGAGAGGGCAAAAAGAAGCCAACATGTACAAGGATTTGGCGTTTTTCCCCCAAGGCGACCTTAAACCTTTCAGGGAAGAGTAACTTTGCAAGACAACTTCGAATTTGGTCGCTGGGGTGGATATAACATGCAAAAAGAGAAACCAAACCCAAAGAAGCAAAACAGATCCAGGCAGCAAATCAGTAACATGTTTTCAAACAGCCCCATGACTTCCAAGGTGACATTTCATATCTCTGCAGGATGCAGAGCTTAAAATCTTTGTTTGAGGAAATTCTGCCTAAGCTTCTGGGACAGCCAAGGGGCTGGGGCACAGCTCTGTCATGGCCTAAACTCTCCTTATTTTCAACATTTCGGTCTCCAGAATGTAACAGGCGATGAGGGGGGAAGAAAAGAGCCAAGCAGCAGCCTGAGCTTACCCGAGATCTCATCCGTGTCCTTTTTCATGCCTTCCTCAGTGGCCATGGTGACGGCGGCCGTCAGAGCCGAGTTCCACTCGATCCCCTCCTCCATGCTCTCCTCCGACAGCGCGATCTGGGTGATGCTCCCTGCCAGAGAGGCACTGTCAGCCCTCCCTGCAGCTTCTGGAGCACCAGCCCCGAACTCCTGCTTTGCTTTACACCCTCCTTCACCCCTCCCGGGCTCTTTTTCGCCCTCCTGGTCAGGTTGTTTGTGCCATTCGTTCAACCAAATGAGCTGAAAGCAAATATTGCTGCTTCTTGTCAGAACTGTGATTGTGAAAGGCTCTGGGGCTTCTGGAGGGAAAACCATGTGCCCTCCAGAAAACAAACAGGAGTCCTGCTATAAAAGGAGCAGAAAGGCATCAGAATAAAGAATAGAACAAATAAGCCTCAGCCCAGCCACCCTTCTCCCGCTCTTGCATCACCAACAGGGAGCTCTGCACCCCAGAGATACCCTAATCTCTCAGGAAGTGACAGGGTCAGAGTCCAAGCTGGTTTGTAGAAGGGAAACGGATCTGACTCAATCCTAATTTTTAGATCAAATTTGGGACTAAGCCAATCTGCAGCCACTCCAAGGTTTTACCACACGCTTTCCACGAGATTCTCCTTTGCCTACGGACAACTCTGCTGCTTCACCCACCTTGGGTCTTAGAGAAATGTAACCTGCCCAGCTGGATGGTACAGTAGGGTTGGGAGAAGTCTTCTCCCTTCACCTCAGCAAAGAGACCCCTTTCTGCTCTGGGATTCGCTGGAATTTGCAGTTGGAATGACAATCACAGCATGCCCAGCCATCACAGGATGTCCAGGTGATGTGAGCAGGCTGCTCAAGGAGGGCAGCACACCTCGAGTCATTCCTGAGCATCAGCCCATCTCCTGCCTTTGTAACAGACCCTCAAGTAGGAAAGATCTCAGCTCTGTCAGAGTGTTTGCTCACATGGTGACCCCAGCACATGGATCCCTGCAAGGTGAGCCTGCCCTGGCTCCCAAGGCGGCCTTTAGTCCCTGCTTAACACCAGTTCTCGCATTACTGCAGCACACAACTCCCTGCCAGATGCTGCCAAGGCCTCTCTGACCAAACACGAGAAGCATTTTCCTTCCCAGGAGCCAGAGCAGTCTCCTGGGACCACCCTGCTATGCCTGGAGAGAAGGTATAAAGTGAGTGTGTGTGGGGTCAACCTGAATTGATTAGCGCAGGAAGGGAGACGCGTGTCACTCCCATGGCATCAGTAACTGGTTTCCTACCGTCCGCTGATGTAGGAGTCTGCACCACGCTCTGCTGCCCCGGCACCGGAGCTCTGGCGCTGCTGATCAGGAGATCAAACTTGGTGCTTCGACAGGTGTTGGTGCAAACTTTGTCGTGCTGGTAGAAGTCGATTTGCCCCGAGTCCATCATCTTCCTGTGCAGGGAGTAGGGAGAGAACCAGGCTAAGCTCAAACCTCAGCCCGGAGACAAAAGGGAGTATTCCACGTAGGGATGATACAGCCATGGGAAGGATGGAAAAAGGGAGACCCAGCACCGTTCTACACACAAAACATCTCCTGCAGGGCTTTCAAGTGGCAAATATAAGCAACTCACAGCTTCACATAGAATCACAGAATA
This sequence comes from Caloenas nicobarica, assembly GCF_036013445.1. Lineage (NCBI taxonomy): Eukaryota > Metazoa > Chordata > Aves > Columbiformes > Columbidae > Caloenas > Caloenas nicobarica. The sequence goes on along the minus strand of NC_088267.1, from coordinate 695,212 downwards.
GTTTGGGTTAAGGGACCTTCTCGGCTCATCCAGTGCCACCCCCACCATGAGCAGGGACATCTTCACTCAGCTCAGGTTGCTCAGAGCCCCGTCCAGCCTGGCCTGGGATGTCTCCAGGGATGGTTCATCCACCACCTCTCTGGCCAACCTGGGCCAGGGTCTCACCACCCGCAGGGGCAACAATTTCTTCCTCACGTCTGGCCTGAATCTCCCTCCTTTAGTTTAAAACAATCATCCTTGTCCTATCTATCCCAGGATCTCTGCAGGCTGCCGGCCAGGTAATGAGCTTCCGAGAGATCTCCCAGGGACTGCAAAGCAGATAAAACACCTTCTTGGGTTCCTGCAGCTGCAGAGATGAAGCCCTGAAGCCGCACACAGTGGGAGGCGAATCAATCAAATACCTCAGCATGATTCCTCCGAGGCGAATGGCTCTCTTCCAGTCCTTCAGGGTAGACTTCCCAGCCAGGTGAACAAAATGCTTCGGGCTGATCAGTTGGTCATTGAACTGATGAGACAAAGGAAGGCTCAGCAAACACAGGGTAACGCTGCTTCAGAAGACTGTACTGGGACATCCAACACAGCCAATCTGCAGCTCATCTAAGCCCCCACTTCTACACATCTTGGAGATCACTGCAGGAATCATTTTGGTTGGAAAAGACCCTCAAGATCATCGTGTCAAACCATTAACCCAACCCTCGCCCTAACCCATGCCCCTGAGAACCTCATCTCCATGTCTGTTCAACCCCTCCAGGGATGGTGACTCCACCACTGCCCTGGACAGCCTGTCCTTAACCCAGTCTTCCCCTGCTTCTCCTCATGCCAAAAACTGCTTCAGCACAAACAATCCAGCACACTGCAAAGTCCCTCGGCTCCAGGACAAGGCTTAGATGAGACACAAAAAGTAAGAAAGGCAAGTGCCACAGCCTGAGAGCAGAGAAGGAATCCACTGAGAAAACTCCCTTACCTTTACGCACTTGACATTAATTCCCGGACAGACAAACTTCTTCCAGAGCAGAATGGCTTTGCTCTCCCCGCAGGTGATGGGATAGGCGATCTCGATCTCCTCATTTGCTTCAATGGTACTGGGGTCTGAGGGAAGATGGGGTGAAAATGAAACTTTCCACCCAAGAAGCTCAAAGGTGGGAGCTGAACACTCAGGAAACCAATGAAGGGCTGTTCCCAGTCCAGGATCAGTCCCCTCTTAGTCTAATTACTGGCTGTAACAGCAACTGGCATCTGCTTTTTAAACACAGCAACACTCAAAATGAAGCTCATCTCTCACAAGAACGTGAGAGCAGAAATCGAACACATCTGTAAGGGAGGCGTCAACGAGAACAATCTTTGTGGAAAAGAAATGCTTTCAAATTTGAAGCACAGACCTCTCTCTGATTTTTTGGAGCTCTGCTATCTCTTTAGCAGAGATAACAGCTATTTGCTGATAATATATTCTCTTCACAGGCAGAGTTTCTGCTAATACTACCAGAAGACCCACACACCCACGCACAAAGCAGAAAACTTGTTAAGATCTACTGACAGCACCTAATGACAGGAGCCTTTTCCCACATACTCCTCGGGATGGCGGGGAGCACATGGAGTCAAGCTGCTCGGTTCTTTTGAACATCCAATCCAAACCGTCAGGGTGTTCATTCAGCAAAGAACCAGCAGAGTCTGAGACTTCAGAACCACTAATTGGAACCATCACAGTGTCACCCACCAAGACCAGGGTGAACTCCCGGCTCCCCTGGACCCCGTGGGAGCCCTTACCAGTCATCGCGGGAGAGCCAGGATCTCCGTTCCAGGATTTTGAGCCCAAGCAGTACCAGCAGACTCTTTATTCCAGAGTATGCCCAGACCCTGCACCCACATCCATGCCTGGGAAACAGCATCTGCAGGGGCAGAGCCAGAGGGAAGCCCAGCGAACCGGAGCCACCAGCCCTGCGGAGGAGGGGACTATGCCCACCACTCCGAGTGTGAACTCACCGATCCCTTCTTCCAGCTTGTGGATGGTATGGGTTTCCACGGCCACTACGGCAGCGCTGGCCTCCGAGCCCTCTTGGTAAATCCTGTTGTGAAAACATCCATCCATAAATGAACTATATAAATCACAGGAAATTAAGATTCGCAGCACAGGGTTAAAAACTCTGTTTCTTTCTGTCCTGTCCTTGAGGGACCTGAATTTTGTTTGACACAGTTTCAATCACAGGCATTTTTTTGGCACATATGAAAATACGATAACAATCCCAAAAGACTGAAACACAGGGAGTTGTTCCCAGTCCTGTCATCACACCCTCTGCTTTGCCAGTGCCACCAAAGGAGCTCTACACTGCGCTTCCCCATCCCTTCTCTGCTCTCCCATACCAACGATAACAGGAAGCAGAGCTCAGCACCCCAGGATTTCCCTCCCAGCCCTGTGTGATGTGCAGCACGAGTGATGACACAGGGAAGAGTCACTGTCGGCCTACAGCTGCCCTGCTCTGTGAATATTTATCAAAGAAGATGGTATTTTTGTGCCCTGACTGATCCGGAGCTACGACGAAGTGCCCGGTGACAGCTGCTTCTCTGCAGAAACTGCCAGTGGTACCACAAAATTCTCTCCCGCATCCCAGTTGTATTTTAGAGGAGGAGGATTTTAGGGGAAAGCTGGTGCAGAGGTATATGCAGATCTGGACACACAGGGACTGATCACCACGTACAGCAGCTGCAGTGTGGCAAAAACCCATACTGTGGCCGGAGGGGGAAGAAGGAGACTGAGAGGATGTGTGGCCAGGGCAGCACCGTGGCCATTGCCCACTGCCATCACCAGAGACAGTGTCACCTGGACACGTCCCTGCAGGACAATTTCTGTCCTTGGAGGCCCTGTGACTGCGACATGCACAAAAGCTTTTTCGCATTGTATTTTTCTCCCTCCTGTGCGTGGCACAAAACCAACGCAGACCCGGAAAATGCAGTGACGCTCAGTCCCCACACCACAAAAATCCACAGGAACAGCCCCCCCCATCCCACTCAGCGCCTCCCAGTCACACCAGTCCCACCCAGCTCACCCTTGCTGCACTGGCTGGAGCTGCAGGATCACTTGGGTTTTGGTATCCTCCGGGTTCTCCCCTTCGTTGCCGTCACTTGGTACAACCACCACATCGCCCACAGGGACACTCACTTCGGCGTTCGCCATCTCTCACATGAAGCCGTAGTTCTGCAGGGGACAAAGCGGAGGCAGGACTGTGGTGCGGCCGCACCACTGCCCGCGCAGGCAGGGGTGCAGGCAGGGGTGTGAGCACAATCGCCCGGTCCCGCCGCAGTGAAGCAGGGGCTGCGGGGCCGGCGGACCAAAGCTCCGGCTCCAAAGAGCGGACCAGGCGATTTAAATTAAACCACCAAGTCAACACACAGGGGGATTTCTCCTGCCTTCTTGACCATGATAGAGGGAATTTCTCATCTGACCACACTAAGCCGACATGAGGCCGATCCTCCCAGTGCCGTGCCGCTCATGATATCCCCACTCGGGTCTCCCTGGCCGAGCAAACCCGCACAGTGGGTTTCAGCAAGAGCACAAGAAGGTTTTTGGGATGGAGCTTTTTCCCCTGGCTGGCAGCGCTTCCAGCTGCCCCAGGGTTGCTCTGAGCCCCTTGGTACTGGGCACCGACCCTTCCCACTGCATCCAGGCTGTGGAGGAGCCGGTGGTCCTGGCAGCAGAGCCTCGCTGGGGTCACTGAGCAGCATAACGGGAGCGTTGCCACTGCTGGGGACTGGAGCAGGGTCACCCTGAAAATCCTCTGGGCAAGTGCCTGTGTCGGGGCAGGACCCCGCCCAGGGCATGGTGCTCGGTGGCCCCAGGCAAGCCACCGGCGCGGGGGACACGCTCCACCTTCCACACCGTGTCTGCAGCTGCTCAGGGCTCTGGACAGCCTGGATCCCCGGTGCTGCTCCCCCAGGACCCCTCTTGGCCGCGGCTTCCTCAAGATTTCCGTCCCAGGGGGACCGAGGGACACGGAGAAGCCCTGGCGGTGAACCGGCACCGGGCAGAGGCCCAGCCCAGGCCTGGAGTGCGGGGCCGGGGAGAGGCCCCGCCGCCCTGGGAGCCCGCAGGCCCGGGGGAAACCGCTAGGCCCAGGGGAGGCCCCGGGCCCCGCCGGCGGGCGGGGGTGACCAAGGCGAGGGGTCAGAGGTCAGCGCCCCCTCCCCGGAGTCACGGGAGGCGCGGACCCCCCCCGCGGCGCGCGGCGGGGCGGGGCTGCCCAAGGGAGGGGTGTGGCCTCCCCCCCCGCTCCCCCCCCGCGGGCGGACGCAGTGGCGCGGCCCCCCCCACCCCGCCCCCCCGCGGCGCGCGACGTCCGCCCTCGCGGCGGCGGCACGTACAGCGGCGCGCGCTGGGGCGCCCCCTCCTCTCCCCGGCGGGCCGGGCCCCCCCTCCCGCCCCGCCCCGGCCGCCCCGCCCCGGCGCGCCGCCGCCTGGCCCCTCCCGGCTCCCGTAGCGCGGCGCCGACCGGCCCTTACCGTCGCCGAGCGGCCGAGTCCGGGGGCTGAGAGAAGGGGGAGGGGGGTGAAAACGGGCCGGGCAGCAGGGCGCATGCGCAGTAGCCGCCGCGGCCTCGGCCGCCGCCACTTCCGGCCGCCCGCCTGCCTTAAAGGGGCCGCCGCCGCCGGGCCCCGCGCGGGCGGAGCCGTGCTGCCTCCTAGCGGCGGCCGGTTGCACCGCCCCGCGGCTTCCCCCGTGTGACGGCGCGGGGGGCACTGGGGGGTTCCTGGCCGCTGCCGGGAAGGCCCGGAGCGAGCAGTGGGAAGCGGTACCGAGCATCCCCAGCCCGGCCCGGGGGCTCCGTACCCCGGCAGCGGGTCTGTCTCGCAGCCCCTATGGGCGCATTGGGGCCGTCCCCAGGGCCGCCTCTGGGCTCCGTGTCCCCCAGCCCCGAGCGAGCCCTCCCGCCGGGGTGCCCAGGACCACCCCCCGGCCGAGCCCCCGTTTCCCCCGACCGCGCCGCGCCCGCTCTCCTCTGCGGGCCGTGCCGGCGGACTGACAGCGAGGCGGCCCAATGGCGGCGCGGGGCAGGGCGGTGACAGCCAATGGGCGTGGCGGGGCAGGAGGGGGCGGGCGCGGGGCGGCGGGCGCGACGGGACCGGCGGCGGCGGCGGCGGCGGCGGGAGGATGCGGGCGGGCGGCGGGTCGGCGCGGGGGGTGCTGGCGCTGGCGCTGCTCCGCCGCTGCCTCCTGCTGGGCCCGCTAGGGCTGCGCCCGGCCGGCGGACAGGACGGTGAGTGCGGATTGTGGGGCACCGGCGGCGGGGGACCCCGCACCGGGACACGGCACCGGGAGTCCTGCTCCCGCTGACACCCCCGTGGCTCCTCTTCCCTCGCCGGGATGGGCCGTGCGCCGCACCCAGGACTGGGTCTGGGATGGGGACCGAGGACCGGACGGGCTCTCCTCTGTTCCGGGACCAGGATCGGACCAGAGTGGGCTCCCCGGTACCGATCCAGGACGGGTCCCCGCTGTCCCCAGACCGCCACCACAACGGGACTGAGTTCCCGCGGTCCGCCTGCCCCGGTACCGATCCGGGACGGCGTCCCCGCCATGCTTCTGCTCCGGTACTGGACGGGACAAGCTCCCCACTGCCTCCACCATCCCCGCACTGCCCCGGTCCCGCACCCGGTAGTCTCCTCGCAGCCCCAGCCGCGCTCCCCTGTACCCCCCGCTCCCGGTACCAGGGTGCCGCCTGCCCCGGGGGTCCTGGGGTCGGTTCTGTCCCTCCCACCCGGCTTTCCCCGGGAACCCCTAATCCCCAGCGGCCCGGCTTTGCCCCGGTCTAAGAGGATCGCTGGAGCTTACGGTGCACAGCTGGGAGAGCCGGGCAGCGGTTCCATCCATCATTCTGTGATTCTGTGATTCCATTCCGGGGGATGCTGCGGGTCCTGGCAGCGTCGCTCCAGGGGGGAGAATTGCAGCCTCCGGAGTCTGGGAAAGGCCCCGAGGGGATGTTCAGCCAAAACCTCATCCCGAAGACGGGATTCTCCCCGGCGTGGCTCGTCTCCAACTCATCCAAGCGTCAGGAGATGGGAACGGGACATCCAAAGCATCATGTCCAGTGAGGGGAAACTGAGGCATGGCCAGGATGTGACTACCGGGGGCAGAACCCCCGCTGCGTTCCCCACATGTGTGATTTGGGACACGTCCCACGGTGGGTTCCCACCGGCTCCCAAAGCCCTCGGTGGCCGCGTGGGAGCCCTCCCGGGGCCGGGACCATGCTGGGGCTTTTCTCGGAGCATCGCCCTGTTGTGTCTTTCCTGCATCCTGTGAGAAAACAAACAACGCCCCTGCAGGGATGGTCCCAGCGCTGCGGCTTTGCCCTCATTCAGCGGAAATCCAGTTTTCCCGTTTTTTCGCAACTGACTTTTTTTTGAGGGGGCTGGGGATGTTCTGTGGCCGGAGACAAGCTCCCCCATGGCTCTGCCTTCACTGTTCCACCCCCTCGGTAGCATCTTGGGAGCCAAATCACCGGGTGTGCATGTGTAGCTCTTGGCTTATCTCTGGCGTTGCCACCCAGCATGCGCTGGCCACGCTCGGGATGATTTTATCGAGTGTTTCCTTTCCCAGGATGAGTTTTTCCCAGGATGGGGCTCTCCAGCCCCTCCACACCCACTGGCGGTGGGATTGGAGCTGGGGGAGTCCATCCAGGACTTGGGCGCGCATGCCAGGGTGTCCTGGCCAGAGAGGGTTTTCCGTGCTGATCCTGATGGCTCTGACCTTGCTTGTCTGAAACTCCCCCAAAATACTCCAAATATCTTCCCCCGCGGCACAGCAGCCCCTCTGGGAGCCACTTTCCCAGCAGCCCCAGAGGGGTTACCCCCACCCAGTGCTCCCCCGGCCAGCCTCTGAGGGCCCGATCCTTCCCAGCTTTGCCGTAATGGCGTGGGAAATTGAGGATTTCACTCGGTCCTGCATCCCTGCCCAGGGGGGTTCACAGGATAACCCCCATCCCCCAGGTTTGGACGCCAGCCTTTCCCACAGTCTGGGCAGGAGTGGGCTCCGGGGAGGGCCTGGCATCTTCCGCCTCCAGCCCTCCCTTTTTTGATCCCTGCAGGATTTTCTCCTGCCGGTGCTTTGTGCCGTCTCCGGGTGACAGCAGCCAAGGCAGGGGCAAGCCGTGCCCATCGTTTTTCTTTCCGCCTGTGCTGGGATGATGCTTGGCAGGAGCAGCAGCTTTTTGGGGCTGTGGGGGAGGGGTGAACAATGGCCTCCCCCAGGCCATGCAGAGCGGCTGAGTGGTGCTTCCCCTCTTCCTTTCACCAATCCTGCCCTAGCTACACCAGAAATCCCAAATGGTGCTCGACACCGGATGCTTGCACCTCCGGTTTCCAGGATATTCCCTCGTGCCCCGGGGGCGGCAAGCCTGGAGAAAGGCTCTTTTTGTGGCTGTTTTGGCATTGACCCGGGGAGGACGCCATGGGGATACAGCTGCCCAAGATCATCTTCAATGTCAAGCCTACAGCCAAGGGTGCTCAGGGGCTGCTCAGAGCTGTACAGCCCCGTGGAGGGGGGGTGTTTCCTCCTTGCCTCCTTTTGTAGCTCCCAAAATCGGGATCCTCCTGGGCTGGGGGATGGAGAAGGGCTGGAGGTGCAGGTCCGCACTGTGTGGTTGTAGGGGAAACTGAGGCAGCTTCACCCCTGGGCACCATCCCCAGTGGGGAAAGAAGCCAGAAAAGCCACAAAAAAAATGATGTTTCAGCCAAGGAAAACATTTAAAAGGGCTCCAGGTGCCCATGGGGTGTCCCTGGTGGCTGTGCCAAGTGGGGAAACTGAGGCAGGCAGCAACCTGGCTGACCCCGCACCCCGTCTCTCCGCAGGGGATGGCTGCGGCCACACGCTGCTGACACCCCACAGCGGGACCCTCAGCTCCAAGAACTACCCGGGCACCTACCCCAACCACACCGCCTGCCGCTGGCGGCTGCGCACCCCCCCGGGTACTTCCCTCCTGCTGGCCTTTGGGGACGTGGACCTGGAACCCTCTGAGCGCTGTGCCCGCAGCTCTGTGCTGCTCACCAACCCCCAGGCTGGCACTGCCTACGGTAAGAGGGGGGGTCCTGGGGGAAACTGAGGCAGTGCCTGCCGAGGACCTGCAGATGGAGCAGGGGAAGGGCTGATATCGCTTTATGTAAAATCCTGGATAAGGAGAAGATCAGGAAAATCCGTCTTTTAGCTGGTTTCGTCATGGGAGGGGGCATATCTGAGGAAGGGGGTATCTGAAGACGAGGATATCTGAGGATGGGGATATTTAAGGAATGGGGTACCCAAGGATGGGGGTACCTGAAATGGGGGGACCTGAGGAGGGGGATATCCAAGGAGGGGGGTACCTGAGGATAGGAGTATTGGAAGAGGGGGATACCTGAGGATGGGGGCACCCGAAGATGCAGCTGCTGGTTAATTAGTTCTGTCTGTGGAGCCGCTGCCCAAACGCTTCCAGGATTTTACTGGGGAGATTTAATGGTCTTGGAGGGATTTGACAGCACCTGGAATGCAGCAGGTGCTGGGGGAAACATCTTGGGTTGGGGGGGAAAGTGTCACCACTGGGGTATACATGGGGTGGGATGGAGGAGCAGCCCCGAGGCCGGGTGAGGGGCAGGGGGTGGGCAGGGGATGCTGTGGGAAATGTGGGGTGGAGAGGAGCCAGTTTAGACTCCCCACAGCTCCCAGGACTGGCATTTTTCCCTGTTTTCCAGGGCTTTCACCCTTTCCAGGCTGGTGGCCAGAGGGGTGACAGCACGTGATGTCCCCCATCCCCTCTGCCATGACCTCGGAGACATGTTTATCCCCATCTCCCAGAACCCCAAAGCCCAGACATGACTTGGGCCAGGCTGAGGGGTCTCAGAGCAGCACAAGACAGGGGAGACCCCAGATGATGCTCCTGGGGGGCTGGTGGAGCAGGGGGGGCACCCTTAGCCCCTTTGGATGTGTGCTGGGGTCCCGCTCACTCACCCATGGCTGACGCCAGCCCTTGACAAGTCCAAGATGTTTTTCGGGAAGCGGAGGCTGTGGGCTTCCTCCTGCTGACTCAGAGCTGGTCTCTGGCGCCTGGGCTGGGGACATGTCGGGGTCCCCACAGGGGTGGCAGCCTCCAGCCTGAGGCTCAACTGACGGGTTCCCAGCATCCCGGGAGTCTCTGGAACTGCTGGTGGAGTGGGCAGTGAGCCAGATGTTACAGCATCTGTCCAGGACAGCGCTGGCATCTGGCAGCGGGTGGGAAAATCTGTGCACGCGTGTCATCTGCATCTCATATGCATGTCATTTGCATATGATGCAGAGCCCCCATCACTTCCATGACCCTGTGACATCCCTGCACACACACATGTCCCACGTCCCCTGGGCTTGACCTCTTGGTTAAATATGACCCAGGCAGGGTGAGGGTGCAGTTGGGGTGGGGAAGCTGAGGCATGACACAACCCTTCCAGGGAGGTGTCACTGCCAGCACCATGGGGACATAGCTCCTTGTCCCCAGGGCAACGATGGCATTCTCTCGAAGCATCTCTGGGTGCCTCAAGCCCCTGGTGATGGACATGATGCAGAACAGAGAGAAATTGTGGGGGGTGATGGCAGTCTGGGGACTGGGGCCACCTCTTGTCCCTGGTTGGGACCAGGGGTGTCTCCAAGGAACCTGCCTATTTGCTAAGCTGGAGTTTTAATCAGGGAGATGGAGACTGCAAATTAATTTGGATTAAATGGGGGGATTTAGGAGGCAGCTACTGCAGTGCCTGGGAAAGGGGAGATGGGGAGGGGACAGGGACGCGGCCCCCGTTTTGGGGTTGCATGGGGCCATGCCATGGCATCAGGTGACACAGTAGCAAGTGCCAAATAAAAGCTGGTGACCACTTGGGCCAGTGAAGAGGCTCTGGGGGGAAACATTTCTGGGAGGTGGGGACAGTCCCTGCCTGGCTGAGAGCTCATCTATCCCTGCTCAGGGAGTTGGGGACATCTCGGAGTGCTACCCTGGGAGCTTGGTCGAGCTCTGACCCCATGCCTGGGGGCTATGTCCCCCCCTGGTGCTGCTTGTGGCTGCGGGGGGACAGTGGGGATAGAATGAGCTGTGGGGGACTGTGCCCCAGTTACCCCCCCATAGCCTGGATGTAACTGTTCTGGGGATGGGGCCACCTTGTGGCTGGAACCACCCTGGCACGGGGCCACCTTGGCACGAGGTCACCCTGGGCATGGGACCACCACCAGGATAGGACCACCCCAGGGGTGGGACCACCCTGGCATGGGGCCACCCTGGGGCTGGGTCCACTCTGGGCACAGTCCAAATGCCTGAGCCCCCACCAGCCCTGGCAAGGGCTGGGCCAGGGGAGGTGACACCCCAGGGTCCGGGTGCCTGTACCTATCCCTGGGGAGCCCCAGTCCCCTCCATGGCCCCTTCCCCGCAGGGCCCTACTGCAGGAATGCTGTCCCCGCCACCCCGCTTCTGGTGACAAACTCCAGCACTGTCACTGTCCTGTTCAACACCACCAGCCACCGCTCGGGACGAGGTCTCCTCCTGTCCTATGCCACCTCGCAGCACCCAGGTAGGGGGGAGCATCCCTCAGGGATGCAGAAACCCCCCCGGGCTGTGTCTTGGCCCATGGGGGTGCACAGCCGGGGGTGGAGGGAGCTCCTTGCTGACCCCAGGGTGGGCTCCAATTGCCCTGAGCTCCCTGAAGACCCAACATGAGAGACCCCCAGACCATCCAGCCAAACTGGGACCCCCCACAGCACCCTGGACCTCCAGGTCAGCTGGGACCCCAATCCCAGGCAGAGATGCAGGCGTGGGGCCAATGGCTGCAGGGACCAAGGGACCAGCCCCCCTGTCCCTCTGGGTGCCCTGGGGTGGGTGAGGGTCCCTCACCCTGGGGTGTCCCTGCCTTGCAGACCTGGTCTCCTGCCTGGTACGAGGCACCCACTACACCCAGGAGCACGTCAGGTGAGTGGCTGGGGGGGTTAGTGGCCCTTGCTTTGGTGTCCCCCACCCTGGCATTGCTGCTGGTCCCCATCTGCCCCAGTTTTGTCCCCATCCCTCTCCCGGGTGCTTGGGGGTGCAGCTGCAGCGGGATGGGGACCAAACGGGTGTGCAGAGGGGAATTGGATGGGAGCGAGCCCTGACCCCCCCTCACCATGCGTTTCAGTGTGTACTGTCCCGCGGGCTGCAAGGACATCGACGGGGACATCTGGGGTAACCCCAGCCAGGGCTACCGGGACGTAAGTGCAGAGCCCGGCTTGCCCTGTGGGTGCATCCACCAGGGATGGTCCCCAGCAGGTGTGGCCACTGCTTGTCACACCCCTGCAGACTACAGGGGATGGATTTGGCCATGGGGTGCCCCATGGGGTACCCTTTCCTCCCTGGGGGGGCTGCTCTCACCCGTCTCTGCTCCCCACAGACCTCAGTACTGTGCAAGGCGGCTGTGCACGCTGGGGTGATCGCGGACGAGCTGGGCGGGCAGGTCACCCTATCTCGGGAGAAGGGGATCACGCTCTACGAGTCGGCCTTCGCCAATGGGCTCCACTCCAAAAGGTGGGTGGGGGGGTCTGGGGACCCTGGCTGAACCCCGCACCCATCTGTGCTGACACCAGGGACCTGCCACCCCTTGATTTTGGAGACCCCCACAGATTTGTTCACCTGGGGCCCTTTTCCCCATGTCTGATACTCCCCATGCTTTCTGCCCACAGGGGATCCCTCTCCGAGAAGCGGCTCATGTTCCACAAAGGTATTTTTTCCCCATTTCCCCTGAAATTAAGCCATGTTTTTGGCTCCCAACCTGCTGTCTCTATGTCCAGCCTGTGACAATGCGCTGGAGGTGGCTGCCTTCAACGCCTCGTCCTGGTGGCACGAGGTGGACGTGCTGGGCCAAGACAGAACCTGGGTGGCTGAACGGGCAGCGCTGGGCACTGCCGGCCACTCCTGGGCCACCGAACCTGGCACTGAGGCCGCCTGGCTGGAGCTGGACCTGGGCACCCGCAAGAATGTCACTGGTGAGTGCTGTCCCCAGGCCACCCTGACCACTGTCCTCCCTATGGTGACATGGGTACCAGCCTCACTGACCCCCCCCAAAACTGCCCAGAGCAGTTGCAACACCCAGGAGGAATTGGAGCTCCTTGGGCCATGGTTATACTGGTGCAAACTGGGACGCAGTGTCAACCCTCCCAGCTTTCCCCTCTGCCCGTTTTGTCCCTGCACAGTGCCCCCCTCATCCGCAGCCATTTCTGGGAGGAACAAGTTAATATTATGCTCTTGCATCTGGTGCCAGCGCACGCCTTTTGTTTGGCTGGAGCTGCCGAAAGCAGGGGCTTTGTGTGGCAGTGGCTGGTGACCACGTCGAGGAAAATGGGGACATTGTCCGGCCCGAGGCTGGAGGAGGGAGGAATGCAGGGCTTGCAGCCGGGGCTGGAGGTTATTGGCTCCTTGGAGCAGAGTGTGGGGTCCGACACTTGAATCTGCCGCCCAAACCCCCTCCCAGGGCAGGAGGGAGCCCCTGGCAGGGTTTTCCCTAGGGCGGTGACATGTCCTGTCGCTTGGTCCCCTCCCATCATGGAGCTGGGTGTCCCAGAGATGGGGGTTATTCCGGATGGGAAAGCTCTGCCCCATGCAATGGGGCATTTTGGGGGACAGAGTGGCCCCCCCAAGCCCTTCCTCAGCCCTGCACCCCCCGACTGACAGCAGGCCCCCCCCCAGGCTCACTCCTGCACCAACAGGCATCATCACGAAGGGATCATCCGAGCAGCACGACTACTACGTGACGTCCTACCGGGTCTCCTCCAGCCGCGACGGGAAGAACTGGAGACCCTACAGAGGCAGCAGTGGCCAGGACGACAAGGTGGACACAGAGGGGGACAATAAGGGGGCCACAGACCCCCTGCCCACGGATGTGTGGCCATCAGCACCCTCTTCGCCCTCTCTGGCAGGTCTTTGAAGGAAACACTGACAGCCAAGGGGAGGTCTCCAATGCCTTCATCCCCCCCATCGTCGCCCGCTACGTCCGTGTCACACCCCAGAGCTGGCACCAGCACGTGGCCTTGAAGGTGGCCCTGGTGGGCTGCCAGCTGGCACGGGTCCGTGTGCCCCGGCCCTATGGTGAGCCCCTCTGCGCACCACCCGACATCCCAAACGTCCCCTAGGGACTCCCAACCTCCCTGTGCGCCCAGTGGTGGTCCCACGCTGACAGTCCCTGCTATGCCCTGCAGTGCCCAGTGCCCCCAAGGAGGTCCCTGTCCCCACCAGCCACCCAGCCAGCCACACACCCATCCCTGGCATCGCCCTGGACCCGGAGAAGGCAGGTGAGTGCTGTGGAGGGGGCTATTCCTGGAGTGCAGCGTTGTTTTGTGGATGCTCCAGGCACCGATGGACCCAGTCGGACTTTAAGATTCCCCTGTGACAACACATTGATTTTCCTTCTCTGGTGGCCTTGGCTGGGCTCCTGTCACCTGTGGGTGCAGAGGGGTAGGATGGGGCACCCAGGAGCTGATGCTGCCCTTCCTCCCCAGGCTCCACACTGCTGGTGATGCTGCTTATCGGCGGTTTCATCCTCCTCTGCTCCAGCCTCCTGCTGCTGGTTTTCCTCTGCCGCAGGAAGAGGTGGGTCCCATTCTGCCCCCCGCTTCACCCTGGGGGACCTAGCATTGCTCCCCCAAAGTGCAGTGGCTCCATTTGGCTGCTCACCAGGTACCGAGTGCCGCAGCCCCCCGTGCAGTGGGTGCAAGGAGGCGGGGTGGTGGTGGGATTGGTGAGATCCCTCACCCACACCTCACTGTCCCCTTGCAGGAAGCCGGCATCAGAGCTGAACTGTGGGATCGTGAAAGGTAAAGAGCCTCCAAACTCCCCTGGGGGTCCTGCCATGCCTGTCCCCAAGGGATGGCTTATGACAACCAGGGGCTTCTGCTCTTTGCTCAGGGTACCCCAAGCTGGAGCCAAACCGGGTGTGCTCCCTGCAGAGCCTGCCGTCCCCTGGCTCTGCGCTGGCCTCCTTCCCCATGGCAGCTGCGCTGGAGGACCTCAGCCAGACCCATTCACCAGGTAACAGGGACATTGGGGCACAAATGGGTCCCTCAGCCCAGAGCTCGAGCTGTGTCTCCCCCACTGCACCCTGGGGTACCCATTGCTGCACAGCACTGCTCTGGTCTGACCCATCCCACATCATGGTCCTGTGCAAAAGGCAGACCAAAGCAGGGCTTATTTATCTTCATTATTTTTATTATTATTATTCTGCATCAAACACGGATGTGGGCATTGGAAGGCACCTGGAGGGCACGAGGACCCCCACTCCATGCTGGTGCAGAGGGACGTGCCTGTCCCCGTGGGGTGGCTGTCCTGCCCCAGCTGGATTTTGGGATGTGTCTGCCCAGATTTTCCTGTTTTCTCCACCCATGGGTGCCCTCAGCCCACCCACATCTGGAACAGCACCGCTGTGGGAACAGTCCCCAGCTCAGAGCCTTGCACCCCCGTTGCAGAATATGCAGAGCCAGACCTGGTGCAGGTGACGCCCAGCAGCCAGACGGGTCCCTCCACCTTCAAGCCTCTCCTGGATGAGGGCTACACGCTGCCACTGGTCGTGAGCCACTACGACGTGCCGGGAAAATACCACGAGTACGCGGAGCCGCTGCCGCCCGAGCCGGAGTACGCCACGCCGTTCAGCGAGCCCGAGCCTGCCGGCACCCGCCGCAGCCCCTGCAGCATGCCGGGGCTCCCCGCTTCCCCCCCACTGCGGTACGATGCACCCGGCCCCCGGGCCGGGGAGCTGCCCGCCGGGGTGTGCACGACCCCCCGGGCGGAGCGGGCTGCCGGCTCCGGTGGGGATGTCCCCTCTGCAGAGGGGCCCGTGGCGGACAGTCTTCTCTCGCACGTGTACCACGAGGCCTTGTGAAGATGCAGCGAGAGCCTGACCCGGGCGAGCCGGCTGGGGCTCCGCGAAAAAAACATCTCCTAGGTTTGGGAGAATAATTTCTAAAAACGATCGTATTTATCTGTATCAAATACATATATTGTGTAGAGGTGCGTCCTGTGCGACTCCCAGTCAGCGCTCCCGGTCCCAGCGGTGTGGGTGGTGCCCCTGCCACCAACACCCATCCCAGCTCTACCGTTAACTCTCTCCGGGGCGCCAGAACAAGCGGTTACCAGCGACCCCCTCCTACAAAAATTGTGCTTCCGAAATCTCTTGATGTCGATTCCGCAGGGGCGGCCGCACAAAGCCCCCCCGTGCCACGCACGGCAGAAGCCCTTTTTAAATACGAGTTTACGACCGGCCAGGAGGGGAAACCGCCGTGGCACCACCTCGGTCACGGCGAAGCACGAATGTTTCCCTGACAAATCGTGCCCAGCTCCAAGTTTCTCCTCTCTTCCTCCTAAGTTTCACGACTATTTTCTCCATTTCTGCTTTTATTTCTCCGCCGAAAACACCGACTCCTTCCTCGCTGCCCCCAAGCGCTATGCAAATCGCGCGGAGCATGCTGGGACGCCTCCCCTCCGCGCCTTCCCCGAGGCGGAGCCCGGGCTCCTCCTGGCGGGTACCTTAGCGCGCACGCGCAGGCAGCGCCCTCCTGATTGGCGGCGCTGGACGCGTTTCCGGTGCGCGGCGGAGGGAGCGCAGCCGGCGGCGGAGCCTCGGTCCGCCCGCGGGTCATGGGGAGGTACGGGCCGGCGCGGGGGGTCGGAGGTCCTTCCCCCGGTGGGAGGGGAGGAACCGGCTGTTTTATCCCGGCTTTTACAACCTAAAACATGGGAGGGAGCCGGGGTGGGCGCGGCAGGCTAGTCCCGCAGCTCTTCGGGACAGGCCGCGGCCTGGAGCCGCGGCTCAGCCCCCGCCCGGGGGGTGTCAGCAGCTGGGGGGGTCCTGGGGGCTTCGGGGTGACAGGGGGAGGTGTCAACCCCGGGACCTTGGCCGCGGCGCCCCGGCAGCCTTGGGAAACGTTTTGCCCCGGGGGGTTCCGTTCGGTCCCGTCACGGCGTTTCCCGGGGGCGATTGTGGGGCCGGGGGCCGATGCTGGAAACACCCCCCCCACCCCCCCCGGAGCTGTGGCCTCCCGGGGTGGTGAGAGTCGGTGCTTCGGGGCTCAAACGCGAGGCTGGAAATTCTGTGAGGTATGAGTCCCATCGGCATCTAAAAAAGCACATCCAGGGGAAAAGAAAAAGGACTTATTTTGTTTTTTTCGCTTTTAACAAGCACACATGATGGATAAGTGCTTGTCACCGACTGTCTCACATTTGCAATAACTAAAGCAAAACCCAAGAACTTTCTCAGTTTTCTCCGTTAACAATAAAGATATACCCAGACCGGATGGTCCTTTGCAAAACTATTTAAATGTTTGGTGCAAATCGTTATGTCTTGATAGAAGCGGGAGCCCCCCAAGTGCTCCAGGGAATGCGCCAAAGGTTGGTTTGGCTTTACCGTAGACTTTAATTACAGCTGTAACCCTAACAAGTCGTGCTAATTGAGGCCACCAGCCCGATTCCTGCCACGGAGAGAAGCTGCTCCGGGCTCGCCTGCACATCACTGCTGACAGCAGATCCCAGGATAACTCTGTTTTCTGATGGAAAAATGAAATTTGGCCAAATTTCTACTCGCTCTTCAGGATCCTGGGAGATGCCTCATCCTCCGCTCTTGATCGTGTGACAGATAAACCCTCGTGTCGCAGTACAGCCAGCGCGTCCTCTCTTGCGTGAAACTGTTTCCTCTTGTGGGCTGACTGTAGAGTGGGTGATATGAAAAAATATGTGGTGTTCCTGTAGGAATGAGAGTTAAATGGAAGAGGAGGAAGCAAGAGTAGGTTAACGCTGATCGCTGACGTTCCGGGAAGGCTTTGGGAAATGGCCTCTCCGTTCGCTGGCCCCACGGCAGTTGCCGATGTAATTAAAGATCTAGACACTCAGATAGCTGTAAGTAAAAAGTGCTGGGATTGGCATGCGGGATTTTTATCCTGGGAATCCACCCATCCCGTTAACTTGGCGTTTGGTGATCTTAATGGCATGTGAAGGGCATAATGAGATCTGTAAATAAATGAACAAAATGACTTTATGCTGATAAAAGTGCTTTTTGCCCCAGGATTTTGGAGCTTTCTCCCCTGCATGGTGGGTAAGAATTCCTGCTTTGTCGATTTGGAAGCTGAGGTGTGGGGGTGAGCGGCCTGAGAGTGGCCTAAGCTGAAACCGAGCCTAGTGTACACTGAAGTCCTGATCTTGTGCTGAGCTCCTTGTCCAGAAATGCCATCTGAGGGGCTTTAGGGTGTGAACTGAATGGTTTTCCATCATTAATCAGTTAAAATGAAGCTGAGATTTTGCTGAGGGTGCTACAGAAACATGTCCCGGATATAAATTCTAAATTCTCCCCATGTCTGTGGGTGCAGCATTGCATGGGTTTGCCGTGGAGTGAAGCACTAAAGCAACCACCTCCGAGCGCTCCAGTGTGATTCCTGGTGTGTGTTTTGGGGTGAATTAACCCAAACTAACCAAGCTTGCTGTGATGAGGGGATGCTCTGTTCATCGTTTTTTACGTGAATGTGCTGTAAAGCTGTTTAAACAAACTCTTTTCTTTCTCTTGTAAGTAAGTTCATCCTCAAGCACTTGGACTTTTTGGAAGCGGCAGCTGCTTCTTGGCCATCTCTGGGCCCAACGGCAGCTGCTACATGAGAAGTTTTTACCTCAAACTGTTCCTTAAAGGCTCATTTCACATGACAGACCCATCCCTGCTGCCCACAGCAGTTGTGGGGTGGAAGGTCCAGGGTTTTGCTGAGTTTCCTTTTGTGGAGCATTAAGGACAGAGCGTCACCAAGCTGGGATTTTAGGACCTTCCAGCTGTGAAACACCGCAGCTGCTGGTTGATCTGTGTGTTGGCTTGATGGGCAACAACCTGAATAACTTCGGTTAAGCCGCCCCAACTCACCGCTGGTTCCCTGTTATCGGTAAAGCCGCCTGCACCGGCTGCTGCTCTCACTGTGTGAGGCACAACTTGAAGGTGTGAGCAAGCGCTTGTGTTTCTCCATTACGTTACCTCTGAGAACCCAGACTTGTGCTTTCAGAACCCAAAACGAACCCTTTGTTGTCAAGGCACCACTGTGGGTCAGGCCTGGAGTGCAGCGTTGCTGAAAATGAGGCCTCCACCCCGTGGCAGACACCACAGGAGATGAACCCCCTGTCCTCAGGCTCATGGAGAGGACTCGAATGCTGCTCCTGCGCTTCCCTGCACCGCTGCCACGGGAGCAAAGCTGTCTCCTTTATTAAATCTCTGTGGGCTCTTTCTTGAAGCTGTTTGTGGTCCAAGTGAAATGCGTTCAGAAGGGCAGGAGGGACACATGCGTGGGATTCAGCCCCAAGAACAAGCTGCTGAGCTGCCACCTCTTGTCTGTGTGCTGCCTGCAGCCTCTCAGCTGTTCCTGGCAAATTCCATATCCCAGGGAATGTTTTCTCTTTTTCTAAACATTTCTCCTCCCTTCTCGCTGTGTCTGGAGAGACCTGATCTGCTGTAAAACCCCGTCAGGACGCGGCAGTTTCCTCTGGACAAAGCTGCAATCGCCCCATTAAACCCCTTCTCTTTGCTAACTTGTAGCTTTTGTATCCTTTTTCAGTTGATTGGTTTGGGTCCCCACAACGCCAAGAAGAAACAAGACCTAGATAAACTTTATGACCTAAAAGCTAAAGCCCAACAGATTATGAACCAGTTTGGCCCATCGACCTTGATCAACCTCTCCAACTTCTCCTCTGCAAAGCCCGAACCCGCCAGCACCCCCCCGCAGAGCTCCATGGCCAACAGCACCGTCGTGGCAAAGATGCCAGGGACGCCGAGCGGAGGGGGACGGCTCAGTCCTGAGAGCAACCAGGTAATGTCTCCATGGATTGTTTCTCTTCCCTGGATGGGGTGTGGATGCTGCAAATGTAGAGTGGTTTTTTAGTCTCAGGAAAATGTATATTGAGAAATTCTTTTTAAATGTGGTTTAGATGGGAAAACGGAAAGTGCAGTTTGTAGCCTGCATCTGAGTGGGGTAGTGTGAGAGGCAGCATCGCTGCCGGGAGCTGCTAATTTGTGCGTGTTTGCTTCTCCTGGTGGGACTTTAAAGTGCATAAAATGCGCAAACACTCCAGGAACCTTCCCTGATGTCTCTGCAGTGTCACTGTCACCAGGACCTCTCTGGGAAGTGTCCCCCCAACAAACACACGCAACAGTTCTTCCTGCAGTGTGAGGGAACCGAGAAGAGGTTTCCCAGGGGCGTCTGATTCATCTGACCAGGCGGACAGATCAGTGCTGAGAACTTTTATCCAATCCTGTTGCTGTCCAGCAGCAGGAAAATTTCTGCTCCCTGCCACTTCTGCCCTAGAATAATCCAGCACTCACCTATCTTGCTGTTTTCCATGTGAAACACTAAAGCTGATAAGCGTTACAGCCATGGAAATGCTTCCTTTGTGCCCTGAGCACAAATTTAGTCACTGTCTGCTTCTTAAGACTTCTAGTTTTGTCCCCTCTTGCCTGCAGCTCAGTGCCCGTTCAGCGCAGGAGACTTATTTATCCTGACCCTCTGCATTCCATTTTTGTTCACTGGTGCTTGAAAATGGCTCCTTAACACCTGATATTTCTTTTCTTTGCCATTCTTGAGCTGATAGGCTGTGTCAACACCTGTGACTTGGGCCTGGGGGGGTAGCAGGGGAGGAGATTTTTTGGTGGCTGTGCTAAAGCAGCATGGTAAATCTGGTAAATCCTTCCCTCTTCTCCCACACGCTCAGGTTTTAACAAAGAAGAAATTGCAGGACCTGGTGCGGGAGGTGGATCCGAACGAGCAGCTGGATGAAGATGTGGAGGAAGTAGGTACCAACCCATGGCAGGGGCTACAAAATAGAGCTAATCTGGGATTTGTCACAAACTGGTGGCCCTTTGTCCAAGGCAGGGACAGCTGGTTCATTTTACACTTCTCTGTTCTCACGTTTGCTGCAGCCTTCAGCCGTCCATGTCTGTTCCTGCGTCCCAGCATCAAAAAGCATTTTAAACCAGTGATTGTAGCAAACGCCTTTGAAATACAAGCTTCTGAGGGCTCATTTTCATACTTTCTGCATAACTTCAGCTGCTCGGTACTGACAAGACGGGTTGTCGTCCTTGTCCTGCCGCAGATGCTGTTGCAGATCGCTGACGATTTCATTGAGAGCGTGGTGACGGCGGCCTGCCAGCTCGCGCGGCATCGCAAGTCGAATACCCTGGAAGTGAAAGATGTCCAGTTGCATCTTGGTGAGTGATTTTTTGTTTGGTTGGTTGGTTTGTTTTTTTCTCTCAGCTGAGAGCTGGGTGCAGTGTTGGGATAGAAACCCACGAGTAGCTACAGATATGTAACTACAAAAATGTTCCAAGGGCCAGAACAGCTCTGCTCGGAGGACAGGCTGAGAGGGTTGGGATGTTAAACCTGGAGAAGACAAGGCTCCGGGGAGACCTTATTTGTGGCCTTTCTGTACTTAAAAGGGGCCAATAAAACAGATGGGGATGGATTTTTGAGCAGGGCCTGTTGCAATAGGGCAAGGGATGATGGTTTTAAACTAAAGGAGGGGAGATTCAGGCTGGACGTTAGGAAGAAATTGTTGCCCCTGAGGGTGGTGAGAGCCTGGCCCAGGTTGGCCAGAGAGGTGGTGGCTGAACCATCCCTGGAGACACCCCAGGCCAGGCTGGACGGGGCTCTGAGCAACCTGAGCTGAGTGAAGATGTTTGTGCCTGTTTGTGAGGACGAGGCTGCTCTTGGGATGGACGGTTGGGGCCGATCGTGCTGACCTGGCCTCTCTCTTCCAGAGCGTCAGTGGAACATGTGGATCCCGGGCTTTGGTTCTGAAGAAATCCGGCCCTACAAAAAAGCCTGCACTACAGAAGCTCACAAACAGGTGAGGAGCCCTCAGCAACACCAAGCATCACGGGGTAGAAGCCTGATATGGGGAGGGTGGCCTTGGATTCCTGGCATGACCTGAATTTTTAGCCTCTTCTAAGTGGTTTGGGCTTGAAATAACTTCCAGAGTCTCATCGCCTGTTTGTGCAGAGAGGACTGAGGTTGCTCAGGCCCCACTGTAGTGGTGGCTGCACCCTAAGGGAAGCAGCAGAACCCCCAGCCCAGCCTGGAATGGTTTGAAAACCAGCTGAGAGAGGCCATGAAGTGGAGTTTGATCCAGGCACTCTTTAATCCCGCTGTTCTCACTAGGGTCAGTGTTTCACTTCCAGCCCCGGGTGTTGAGGAGCGCAGACGTTTCCCTTTTCCTCTGGAATCCCATTAAGATTCAAACAGACCTGACAGACCTGTGCAGAAACGAGTCAGGCAGAGTCCCGAGAGAACCTGAGATACCTTGTTCCTGCACAGTTGTTTTGCAGTAACCTTGTCTGAGATGCTCAGATTCCCACATTTTTCTCTTTTTACAGAGAATGGCACTGATTCGCAAAACTACCAAGAAATAGCTCCTGGGAAGAGCCAGGAGAAGATGCCTCTGCGTTTTGGATTGTCTGCCTCTCCATGATGCCATCCATGGGATATTTTTTTTTAAATGCTTTACAGAGAAGCATATATTTTTTATTAATGGTGCAGCAATATCTTGACTTGATGATATCTGCCAAAAACATTCTACACCCTCTTCCTCATCCCCCTCTAAGACCACAATGCAAAACAAAGACTTTTTATTTGTGACTTGAAAGTGGTTTATTGTATAAGTGATTATCCAAGGGAGAGAGTGTTTGATCTTGTGTGGGACAGTGTTAGAAGCATCTGTAGAGGTTTTTGTTTCCTCCTCCTTGCCCTGACTTGCTCCAGTACTTTGTAATGTCAGTGTTTATATAAATACCTGCATTTGTTTTACATGAATAAAGAAATTATTAATCTAAAACCATGGGAAAGTCTTGTGCTCTTCTAACAGCGTGTAGGGGAGTTGCCGGTGAAACAGGCAGCCCCGCTTTCTTGGTGTGTGTGTGGGGGGCTGTTCTGGTCAGAGATCTGCCCTGGGCTCTGAGGTGAGTGGAAGGATTTTTCTGATGGGGAGCGGCTGAGGGAGCTGGGGGTTCAGCCTGGAGAACAGGAGCTGAGGGGAGACCTTCTGATCTCTGAACTGCCTGAAACGAGCTTGGAGCCAGGGGGGTCGGGCTCTGCTCCCCAGGAACAAGCGCCAGGACCAGAGGAAACGGCCTCAAGTTGCGCCAGGGGAGTTTGAGGTTGGATCTGGGGAACAATTTCTTCCCCAAAGGGCTGTCGGGCACTGGAACAGGCTGCCCAGGGCAGTGCTGGAGTCACCATCCCTGGAGGGTTGGACAGACGTGGAGATGAGGTTCAGGACATGGGTCAGTGCCGGGGGCGAGGTAATGGTTGAACTTGGTGATCTTGATGAGCTTTTCCAACCAAAATGATTCTATAAGGAAAGGCCACGTCCTGCTGCCTGTTTCTGCTCTGTCCAGTTTTCATTGGAGAAGCTGCAGGTGCCATTTCTCATGGAGCAGAGGGAGCAGGTCTGCAGACTCCCGTGCTATGGGAGTCTCGTCGGTGCCTGTGGGCAGGACTGGGACCCGTCCTCCCTGCTTGGCACCCATGAGGGAAACCGCTGGGGCTGAGGTAATTCGGAAACCAGTATGGGCTCCCAGTTCAGACACCAGTATGGGCTCCCTCGGCTCCTGGAAGAACCCAGGGAGTGTTACACAGACACCCAGAGCCCCAGGTGGGGCTGTTCCTGCACCGCAGCCACTGCCAGGGGGGATGTGGGGGCTGTTCAGCAGCTGCTCCAGCTCAGGGTGCCTGGGGGAGCTGCCATTCCAGCCAGCCCACCCTGACCTCCTGGGGATGGAGACCAGCTCTGAGCAAATAAAACAGGGAGTAAAAGGGGTTTTAGGTCAAGACTGATCTGACATAGGACCTTAGGGGGCTGGGAGGACTCACAGTTCCTCTCTGGGGGATGGGGACTGCCTTGGAGAAGGGTTTGGAGAGGGAATAGGGGAAGGGGGGAGTGACATCCGGGTCTCTGCAGAATTCACGCTTCCCATGGCCACTTCCCCAGGAAAACACAGGCAGGCAGAGAGGTGACTAGGGGGGTTTAATCCGCGCTCGCTGCTCTGTCTCTGCCTCATCCCTTGTGCATCGTGGTGGGGTGTCCCAACCCTCCCAGCATCCCCAGCTCTAACACGAGCATCTCTTCCACTTCTCCTTCTCCGGCACCGCAGCCTTGTACGGCAGCGGGATGCTGCTCTTCACCCCGTCCCATGCCTCGCTGGTCACCAGCCGCCCTGTTTGCAGCGCCTGATAGATGCCCAGCGTCAGTGTCTGGAACGCCTGGGCCACATTGCTGGCATCCTTGGCCGAGGTCTCCACATATTGCACCCCCAGCGAGGCTGCCAGCTTCTCCGCCTCCCTCCTGCCCACCCGCCTCTGCCCCGCCAGGTCGCTTTTGTGCCCCACCAGCAAGAAAACCATGCGGAACGGCTGGACTGTCTCTGTCACCTCCCGGTGCCACCGGCGGACGCTCTCGAAGGACGTGCGGTTGGTGAGGTCAAAGAGCAACATCCCGCCGGCCGAGTTGCGATAGTAGGAGCGAGTCACGGACCTGGGGCATGAAAAGAAACGGGGTGAGACACCTCCAGGGTCTCCAGCGCTGCCCTGGGCAGCATCTCCCCTGATGCAGGGCAACCCCAGCATCTCCTGCCCCCTGCAACTGTCACCTTGCTCCCAAGAGTGAGAATTGTCCCTTTGGCTCTGTCAGCAAGTGGTCCGGGCAGCTCTGTCCCTGCTCAGCCATCAAAGCTCTTCTGTCCCCTGCTACCACAGACCCCGAGATCCCCTGTCCCCAGCAGCCATGTCCCTCGAGCTCTCCTGTCCTCCAAAGCCATGACTCCCGAGCTCTCCTGTCTCCACAGCCATGTCCCTCAAACTCTCCTGTTCCCAGCAGCCTGGCCAGCAGTGGCAGCCCCAGCCACGAGGTGCCAAGGCTCCCAGCAGCTGCACTGGGGAAGCTGCTTTGCTCAGCTCCCGCTGGGCTCCCAGTCTCTTCCCCCAGCTCCCTGCAGCTGGGGGGGTGGAGGGGAGTTTAGGGGATCCTGTACCCCCTTTGGAGCTGGAGCCAGGGCTGACGAGGCAACCCCAAGGGCTCTTTTCCTGGGAACACTCTTGGCTTTGGCTCATCATCATGGTTCCTCACCCATGGGGTGGTGGGACACACACACACCTGTACCCAGGAGCTCCCTGGGGTTGAGATCACAATATCCCACCTGCACCCCAAATACAGGGGGACACTCGGCTCCATCACCCCCACACACACTGCAACCTGGACCCACCTGAACCGCTCCTGCCCGGCCGTGTCCCAGAACTGCAGCTTCACCTGCAGCCCTGGCTCCAGCTCCACAAACTGAACGTAGAAATCCACCCCCACTGTCTGGTTGATGGCATCCAGGAAGATGCCCTCGGTGTAGCGCCGCAGCAGCGAGGACTTCCCCACTGTCGAGTCTCCCAGCATGATCACCCGGAACTGGTATTGCCACCGCGGCTCCATCGGCACCTCCGTTGGCTGCTGGGACCCGCCGCACCCGCTCCAGGAGCATGTGCAGGCAGGACCCAGCATCTCCACCCAGGAGGCGTTCCCACTGCTATGAGTGCTGGGTGGCCCATTCTGAGCCTCTTTGCTCCCTTTTCCCTCAGTTCCATCCAGCTGGAAGCACTCGGGAGGTGCCTGGTCCCATTTTCCCAGGTCGTGGCCCTGTGGCACAAGGTCAATAGAATCACAGACGGTTCGGGTTGCAGGGCCCTTCCCAGCCCCCCAGTGCCCCCCTGCCACGAGCAGGGACATCTGCACCAGCTCAGGTTGCTCAGAGCCCCGTCCAGCCTGGCCTGGGGTGTCTCCAGGGATGGTTCATCCACCACCTCTCTGGCCAACCTGGGCCAGGCTCTCACCACCCTCAGGGCAACAATTCCTTCCTCGTGTCCAGAATGAATCTCCCTCGTTTAGTTTAAAACCATCGCCCCTTGTCCCATCACACCAGGGCCTGCTGAAAAGTCTTTCTCCCCCTCTGCAGAGAGGGATGTCTGTGTCACACTCCCGGCCGGGGGGATGAAAGCTGTGCCTTGTGATGCTGTCACCAGCTCCAAACACAGCTGAGCACAGGAGGAGGAACGAAGACATGAGCCTGGGTTTGCACGGGACATTCGCCGTCCTGCCTCCAGCCCAACGCCACAGAAGGTCCGGTGGTGATGGAGCTGCTGGTACCCATGGACCTGCTGGAGAAGGATCAGAGGAGCCCCAGGAATGATCCGAGGGTGGAACAGCTCTGCTGGGAGGACAGGCTGAGAGAGTTGGGGTGCTCAGCTGGAGAACAGAAGCTCTGGGGAGACCTCAGTGCAGCCTTTCCGGGCTTAAAAGGGGTTGAGAAGAAAGATGGGGACAGACTTTTGAGCAGGGCCTGTTGCGATAGGACTAGGGGTGATGGTTTTAAACTAAAGGAGGGGAGATTTAGGTTAAGTATAAGAAATTGTTGGCCCTGAGGGTGGTGAGAGCCTGGCCCAGGTTGGCCAGAGAGGTGGTGGCTGAACCATCCCTGGAGACACCCCAGGCCAGGCTGGACGGGGCTCTGAGCGACCTGAGCTGGTGCAGATGTCCCTGCTCGTGGCAGGGGGCACTGGGGGAGCCGGGAAGGGCCCTTCCACCCAAACCGCTCTCCGTGCTGCCGTCTGGTGGCCACAGGCCGGTACTGCAGCTGGGAAGCGGCGCCCTGTGCCCGTGCCGGGGCGGGGCCGAGGGGGGCGCTGCCGCTGCGGGCGGGGCCGTGGCCGTGGCCGTCAGAAAGGGGGGGGCAGCGGTCGGACCGGCCGCCGGGAAAAAAACAGAGGCCCCCGGCTGTCGTGGGGCAGCCCCGCTGCGAGGGGGCACGGGCGAGGCGGCGGCAGGAGGCGGCAGCGGCGGCGGCGTCTTCTCGGTCCCGGGCAGAGCGGGGAGAAACCTGCCGGCCGGCGCTCCTTAGGGTTGAGCGTTTCTCTTGTCTTTGTTGACAGTGAATTTATGGGCACACTGGAAATAGCCTTGAATGTTTAAACGTAGAACTGAATTTTTAGTGAGAAGCGGCATGGGTATAGTTAATTTTGGAGCACCTGGGTGCCAGTTGAAATGTCAGGAATGAAACGGGATGGAAACTAGTAATCGAACCTGGGGTTTACTTGTGGGTTTTTTTCCTTGTTAATATGTCGATGGCATGTTGTCCTGCGGCTCGATCCCCGTTCTGTTTGGAGGAGTCTTCAATTGAGGACATTCAGGTAAAAAAATGTGTCCTTCCAGAAAAGGACTAATCGTTCGTAGGGCTGAGAGAGGCTTTTAAGTACGTGATCAGAATCGAAGCTGAATACTACTTTACGATGCTGCTGTTGGTCTTCACTTTCGTTTGTTTCCCCGCCGCTCCCTAATGTTTGGGAGCTCCAAGTCGGATTTTTTTTTTTCAATGACTAAGACGTGTTTTTCCCCCAGGAGGGGCTGTGCTTCAAAATGAATGTGTTTGCTCACAAATGCGCAAGTCCGTTGGTGTAAGACAAACAGAAACCCACCGTAGTCAAGTTCGAAGCGTGTGTCTGGGAGATGGATGGTTTAATTTTATGAGTTCACACCTGTGCAATTGTAGTGCCGGAGGAAAATGAAAGCTAAGGGTTTTTTGTGGTGTGGGTAGGCATCCGCACACCTTTTTAGGATAAGCGAATGACCGCGGTTTGTTCTTTACTTTTTAGTTTCCATCTTTGAAGCTGCACGGCCAAACGCGCTCGGGGTCCCCGCAGGGCGGCGAGCAGGCGAGTGAGGATGCAGAGCGGGCCAATCAGACGGCGCGAGCAAGGTTGAGGGGCGGAGCGCTGATAGGCGGTGAGAATGGCGATTGGCGTGCGTAGGCAGCCAATGAGGTTGGCGAAGGGGCGGTCCTGGTGAGGTCTCTACTGCGCATGCCCAAATGGGGGCAGTCCTCAGTCAGGTCCGACGCTGGCGCGGGCTTGTGGGGGCGGAGCGCGGGAAGGAGCATCCAATAGGAGCGCAGCGCGGTGGGGTGGAAAGCAGCCAATGAGAGCGCGTCGACTCAATCCAGTTGGAATAGCTAGCTCCCTGGCAAGCGTGTCCGTGGTGTCTCGGGGGGGTACCGGGAATGAACGGGACGGGCGTCGGGGCGAGGGACGGGAGGCTGCGGAGCTCTCGCTGCGGCCGGCTCCCGGGAATCTGGAGGCAGGCGGTTCAGGGCAGGGCAGTCCTTCGTGAGGTCCCCAGAGCCGGCAGAGGGGCATGAGGCGACAGCCGGGAACCTTCCGCCGGGTACCTTCCGCCGGGTGTCGGTGCCCGCTGAGCGCGGCGGGACGGTGGGAGGGAGCGAGGGGAACGGAGCGGCGAAATAGGCGGCAGGTGAGTGCGGGCGTGGCGAGGGTGACCGTGACGTTGGGACGGGAGGAACGGGATGGGCCAGTGCAGTGGGGAGGTGTTTAGTTAGGTGTCCCCCTCCTGCCCTCAAGGCCGAGCTCGCGAAGCTGGTGAGAGGTGTGTGACTCTTAGGGCAGGTGGGCTAAAGGTCTGTGGCCTGGAGCCGTGTCTCTGGTGCAGCGCCCGTTCCCGGTATTGCGGTCTCTCCAGGAGCTGCGCAGTGGTTGCAGGCTCCGCGGCGCGGCGAGAGGGATGCCGCTTTGGCGGAAGTGCGGAAGCTCAGGGCGAGGCCTGGCGGGTTCTGGGTCTGTATGTGCGATGGGGTGTGTCCACCAACGCCAGGCTCAGGGTCCTTCCCGGCCCGAGCGCCCTCCCCGTGGACAGGAGCCCTGTGGAGCCGTGGCACCCATACGCTCGGCTTCCCCTTTCTGGACAACGTGGCACAAGAGAAAGAAAAAGAAAACGCACACACAAAAAGACAGCGCAAGACCTCACGCCCAATGTGCACGTGGCTTTGCGCTTCGGGCGGGGAGGAGATGGGCGGAGGGAATGGCAATTCAAGTGCAGAGCGGGCCGATCGCGTGCTTGCGTGGTGCCGCGGGCGGGGGACAGCTGGGGCCAGAGCGAGGAGACCGGCGTCACCGCGGGGTTGGGACTCAGAGGCGCTGCCTCCAGGTGCCATCGGCCAGCAGAGCTAGCTGGGCGCGTTAGCCTTCCGGCACCGGGCTGGCGGGCAGCGGTGTTCGTTTTCGGGACTTGCAGTCGTCCCTGCGACAGGGGCGCTTTCCTGCCGCGGCTCTCTGGTTTTTTTGTTTTGTTTTGTTTTGGGTTTTTTTGCGGGATTCCCGCGGAACGCGGCCCGCCTGCTCGCCCGGGGCTGCCGCGCCGGGTCTCAGTGCTGCCGTCCTGTGGGCGAAGCGCGGTACTGCAGGCGGCCGCCCCAATGCGGTGCCGCGGCGCGCCTCGGTGCTGCCGCCGTGTGGCGAAACTCGGGTACTGCAGCGCACGGCCAGCGAGCGCTGCCGCTGGGCGATCCCTTATTCTGACTAATTCCTCTGCTTCTTTCTGTGCTATTTTCTTAAGATGCTGAACTCTAATTTCGAATTTTTGTTATTCATAGGGGAAGCTATGAACACCTGATGCTCAGGAGATCCCGCAGCCCAGGTGGGGAACAGAACGTGGGAGAGCAGAGCCCAAGCGGGAGACGTGGCAACATCTTCCCTCCCCACCGTGCCATGGGGCAGCTGCCGGCCTGTGGGATGGGGACTGCGACTGTTTGGGGCACTGCCCCCTGTTTTGAGGAGTTGTGGTATGTACATATGTAAATGGCATTATGAGAGCAAGGAGCTGCTCGTGGGGGCTATTTCCCTTTTCTACCTTTTTTTGGAGAGAAAAAAAGGGGGGATTTGGGGGGGTGATGATGATGTTCCTGGGGGGTGTGCTGATGGTACTGGAGGAGCAGGCCAGTGAGAGATGGGGGGGTTACAGCCCCAAAATGCCTGAATGATCATGGGTAGGGTGTTTAGTGGTACTGCGGGGAGGAGAAATTTCTCCCTGTGCTCTGCAGGGAAAACAAAATAAAACAATCCTACATCAAAGCTGTCCTGGAGAAATACTTGCTGTTTGTCATTCAGGTTCTAGAACTGCCCGATGTCCTGTTAAAGGTTGTGGTGGTGCAGGTCAGGGATCCCCAGGCTGTGCCGAGACCACAGGACGGCTGCTGGTGGAACAAAAGTCAAGGAGAACTTCTCAGAGGTAAGAACCTTTCGATTTGCGCTCCTCAGGACACATCCATTTGCCTCTGGGCCTCTCACAGGCTTACTCGCCACCTTGTTCCCTCAGAAACCCGTTTCCTTCCAGTTCCTCTGTGATTGCCCCGCCTGCCTTTGGGTGCCCGCAGGCTCTTTGGTGGCATCAAGGTGCCCGTTTGACCTTTTGCTTCATTAAATTCCCCTCTTTTTCTCTCTTCCCCTCAAAATTTCCCCATTTGCTTTTGGCACATCCCAGAGGCCTCATTTTTCCCTCTGTACGCTCTCAAGACCGCTCTGTTTGCCCGTCCGCTCCCTTTAGAACTCCTCTGATTGCCACCTGCTCCTCTCAGGACAGCTGAGCTTGTCTTTTGGGGCACCTGAGAGCCCCCATTTACCTTCCTTGTAGCCGCCCCCCGTGTTCTTGTTGCCTGGGTTTGTGTATTTTGCAGCCCAGAGGCCTCTGTTTGCCTTTCTGCTGACCCAGAGCCCTTCACGTGCCTCCAGTTGCTGCAGGACCTCTCCTTTGGGCAGCGTGCCCTGGAGCCATCGCAGGCACCCCCATCAGCTCCCCACATCCCTCCGTACCCTTCGTGTGCCCCTGTCCCCTCGAGTCCCCTCCATTGTCCTTCCAGGCCCCAGAATCAATGTGTGTGGCAAGTGGCCTCGTCAAACCATGTCCCTTCCAGGCGCCTCCGTCCCCCACAGGGTCCTCTCGGGAGGAGGGCGTCAGTATCGCTCTCTGTGGACTCGTTCGTCTTTCTTTAGACCTCTCCCGAGGGGTTTTGTCATTTATTTTCATTTGAGATGCTTAAGCGTTACTTACGGTCCTTGGTTCTGTTTCTGCCATGTGGGGTTTGTTGTTGTTTCCAGCCTATCCTGGTGTTTTCTGTCCTTTGGGATTTATTTATTACTGTTGTGAGAGTCAGAGAGAAAACGAGGAGTCTCTGTGACTTACAACTATTGCTGATCTGCAGTGTTTCAGAGCAGGATTCTTACGGGATGTATTTCTCCCCGGAATGCCGCGCTGGTACAAGTTCAGCAGGACCCGTGCCCAGCAGGTCTGCCGGGCTGGGCGGGCGCTGAACGGACGCGCTGCAGCGGCCGCTGGACCAGCCGGGGTTGGTCTGACCGTGTCCGGCCTCGAACGTGGGGTTTGTTTGCACTTGCGGGCTGAAACAGCAGTTTCCTTAATTAAAAATACCCCAACATGGCCCCCAGCTGTTTATAAATGGAGGTATTAAAAAACCTCCCAGGTAGTAATGATTCCCAACATAACATTAAAAGATTTAGATGCAAAATAAAATTAGAAAACAGTGAGTCATGACTGTCTATATTTAAACACAGCTTTTTTGGGAGGTGTGTGAAAACATCACAGGTATTAATTACCTCTAAGTAGAGTCAAAATAAAAAGACAGCAAACTACATCTGATTAACAACAGTTAATTTTAATTTTTCACTGTGATATCCAGTCTGGGCTTCTCCTGCAGGGGCGTGTCCTCGAGAGGCCACGCCCCCAACTCCATCCCCTGTAAAGCTCCGCCCCTGCCAGTGTGAGCCCTCCCCAAGGGGCGTGTCCCATGCAGGCCCCTCCCCTTTCACCGCACCACCCGAGGAGCATGACGCACTGAGGCCCCGCCCCCTACTCCTCCCAACCACCTCCCCTAAGCCACGCCCCCTCCGAGCATGTCCTGTAAAGGCTCCACCCCCTCCAAAGCCCCTCCCTTGCTAAGCCGCACCCCCTTGGGGCACATCCCTTGCTGACCCCACCCCCGAGTGGGCTGTCCAAGGGGTGACGCCTGCACAGGCTCCACCCCCGGGCTCCTCCCACAGGGCGTGACACACGGAGGCTCCACCCCCTTCCCCAGGCGGGGCTCCCCGTGGGCGCGTCCTCTCATAGTTCCCGCCCCTCCGCACTGACCCCACCCCCTGCATGCGGTGCCACCCCCAGCTGTCGCCCCATCCTGCGCCCCCCCCCCCCCCGTGCCCCATAAGTAACCCCATAGCAGCCCCACAGGTACCGCTGTAGCAGCCCTGTACCTGCCCATAAGTGCTCCAGACACGCCTCTGAAGAGCCCCCATAGCAGCCCCATAGGTGCCCCACAGGTACCGCTCTAGCAGCCCTGTACCTGCCCATAAGTGCTCCAGACACGCCTCTGAAGAGCCCCTATAGCAGCCCCAGAGGTGCCCCACAGGTACCGCTCTAGCAGCCCTGTACCTGCCCATAAGTGCTCCAGACACGCCTCTGAAGAGCCCCCATAGCAGCCCCATAGGTGCCCCACAGGTACCGCTATAGCAGCCCTGTACCTGCCCATAAGTGCTCCAGACACGCCTCTGAAGAGCCCCTATAGCAGCCCCAGAGGTGCCCCACAGGTACCGCCACAGCCGCCCCATCCCGCCCCGCGGCCGCCGCTGCGGGACCGCCGGAGCCCCCGGCCCCACACCTGCCCCGCAGCGCGCGGTGCCGGTGAAGCCACGTCCTGGCTGCGGCCGGAGGAGCCGCCGCTTTTCCCCCCCACATCCCCCGATCGCCGTTGCTGCTGCGGCCGGAGGAGCCGCCGCTTTTCGCCCCCCCACATCCCCCGATCGCCGTTGCTGCTGCGGCCGGAGGAGCCGCCGCTTCTCGCCCCCCCACATCCCCCCGATCGCCGTTGCTGCTGCTGCTGCTGCCGCTGCTGTCTCAGGAGCTGCCGCTTTTCCGCCCAGCCCCGACTCCCCCCCCGCCTCAATCGCCGCCGCCGGACGAGCCACCGCTTCCTGCCTCTTCCGCCATCTTGTCTCCCCCCTCCTTTTCGCCGCCGCTATTTTATAGTGAGGTAGGAGGGGGCGCCCGCTGATTGGCTGCCGGCGCTCGGCGCGAAAGCCGCCCATTGGCTCATCCCCGCGCGGGCTTCTCCGAGGGGGTGGGAGAAAGGTGCTGATTGGTGATCGTATCGCTGAGGGGAGAAAGGCGCTGATTGGTCACTGCCTTCCCGCCGAGGTTCGCCCAGCCCGTGCCAGGCGCTGATTCGCTAGTGCCTCTGAGGTAAAAAAGGCGCTGATTGGTCGCCGTCTTCCCGCCGACATTCTCCCACAGTAACGAGGCGCTGATTGGCCAGCGCGGCTGAGGCGGGCGTCTCGTCCATTGGCCGGAGGGCGGGCGGAGGGCGGGACCGGGCGGGACAGCGAGGTGATAAAGGACGTGGCGTGGAGCGCGCGCGGGTGCAGGACGCGGCGGCGGCGGCTGCGCGCGGTGGTGGGCGCTGCCGAACCGGCTGATCCGCCCCCCCCCGCGGGATCCGAGGGACCGAGAGCAGCGGGAGCGGCGGCTGGAACCGATTAACGGGCGGGTCAGGGCGTTAATTATCGTGCGGGAGTTAATTGGGGCTCGGCGGGGTGACGAGTGCCCGGCGGGCTTGGGTGTGTTTGGGGCTTTGATCGAAACTGGGGGTTTAAAAGCCGCGGGTTTGTGGCTGTTGGGGGGGGGGCTGAGGCTCCCGCAGCCGCTTTAACTGTTCGAGTCGTTGTGTTCAAAGCGGGAGGAGCCGGTTTGGGGCTTTTCTCGGGAGCCGGGGAGGTTTGGGTCCAGTTCGGCTTCCAGAAGTTTTTTTTACATATTTTAGGGGGGTTTTGGGTGCCGATTTATGCTAAAAGGCACCTTTAAAATCTCTGTATTGTCATTTTATCAGGAGAATTAATGTTTAAAGCTCGGGGGGAGGTTTGGGGCTTTTTCCCAGGAGTTTGAGTCCAGATTAGGGTTTTTTTTTTAATGTTATTTTTTTTAATATGTTTAAAAGGTTTATTTGAGGTTTTATTTGGAACATTCTGGGCGGGTTTGAGGCTCCTAAAATTTAATTGTTCGATTTATTAAAGTTAATGTCGAAATTATTGTATTTAAAGTCGGGAGGGGCCATTTGGGTCGAATTCGCATTTTAAACGTATTTAAAGTTGCGGATCCCATTTTGGGGCTGATTCGTGACTTTAAAGCTTTTAAAACTGGGAGGAGCCGTTTTGGGGCTGTTTGGGTCTAAATCGGCTTTTTAAAGGTTTATTTAACGCTTTTAAAGCTCGAGGGGCAGATTTGGGGCTTTAAAGCTTTTAGAATCTATTTACTGATAACGAATTTATTCAATAGATTAATATTTAAAGCTCAGGGGGAGATTTGGGGCTGTTTCCCAGGATTATGAGTCCAAATTCGGCTTTTTATTTTAACTGCTTATTAGGTTAAATTATTATATTTAAACGGGGCTTTATGAGGTTTTTTTTAATTGAGGTTTTTTGGGGTTTTTTTAGCTTTTTGGGCGGTTGTGAGGCTCCTAAAGCCGCTTAATTGTTGAAATAATTTAAATGTTTAAATGATTGTGTAAATTATTGTATTTAAAGTCGGGAGGGGCATTTTGTTGCTTTTTGAGGCGATTTGGGGGCTGAATTCACTTTACCGAACATATCTAAAGTTCGGGGTCCCAGATCTGGTGCTTTTAAAATCTATTTATCGATAATTTACTAAATTAATATTTAAGCGGGAACAAACTCGGCTTTTTTAACCCGCCGCCATTTTGTCTCCCCCCTCACCCTGAGCGGGGTGAGGAGACGCCCGCTGATTGGCCGGTGCCGTCTGGCGGGAAAGCCTCCCATTGGCTCAGCCCCGCGCGGCTGTCTCCGAGGGGAGGAAGGCGCTGATTGGTCGCCGCGTCCCTAAACCCACTTAATTCTTTAAATTGTGTTATTTCAATATTACTATATTATTTAATATGGTAATATATGAATATAAATAATACAGATCTATAAAATTAACATATTAGTGTATTAACAATATAATATAAATTATATAATAATATGATGAATAATAAAAATGTATATTATATGCTAACCATCAATTCCTATTATTAATTAATTAATATATAATAACGTAATATAATAATGTGATGTATAATGTATTATAACAACATTTATGATATGTTAATATTCATTAATATTAATATATGTATTGATGTAGAAATATATAATTACTATATAATATATCTAATACATTAATATATATCTTATTCTATTATATAAAGCTGGGAGGGACCATATTTGGGTGGGGTTTTGATATTTTTGGGCTGTTTTTACGATAATTTGTGCTCAAAGAAGCTTTTAAGATCTATTTTTTTTTGGCAATCAATTTGCTCACTAAGTTAATATTTAAGCAGGGGGGGTTGGGGCTATTTCCCAGGATTTTGAAGCAAATAACGCCTTTTTTTTGTTGCTTGTTTGTTTGTTTGTTTTTTTACAACTGCAGCTCCTGCTCAGAGAACAGTGAAGGCAGCCTGGCCACGCCCCCCTCTGCTCCACCCTGGCCACGCCCCCCTCTGCTCCACCCTGGCCACGCCCCCATCTGCTCTGCCCTGGCCACGCCCCCATCTGCTCTGCCCTGGCCACGCCCCCATCTGCTCCACCCTGGCCACGCCCCCCATCTGCTCTGCCCTGGCCACGCCCCCCATCTGCTCCACCCTGGCCACGCCCCCCATCTGCTCCACCCTGGCCACGCCCCCCATCTGCTCCACCC
Source organism: Caloenas nicobarica (assembly GCF_036013445.1). Lineage (NCBI taxonomy): Eukaryota > Metazoa > Chordata > Aves > Columbiformes > Columbidae > Caloenas > Caloenas nicobarica. Next base: position 660,587 of record NC_088267.1, on the reverse strand, counting down.
TGGCCACGCCCCCATCTGCTCCACCCTGGCCACGCCCCCCATCTGCTCCACCCTGGCCACGCCCCCCATCTGCTCCACCCTGGCCACGCCCCCACTGCCCACTATGGGGGGAGTCACAAGGGTCTATGGGGCGGTTGTGGGGGGTCACAGGGGTGTGGGGTCAATGGGGCTGTTGTGGGGTGAAACACCCCACAAGAGGCTGAACCCCCTGCAGGTGAGTGACCCACACACTGACCCACACCCTGTAGTTCTTCCACTCTGCCCCATAGATTCACAGCACCTCATAGCTCCTCTACTCTGCCCCATAGACCCACAGCACCCCATAGCTCTTCCACTCTCCCCCATAGATCCACACCAGTGCCCCACAGTAACTCATACCTCTCCCACTCTGCCCCATAGACCCACAGTGCTGCCCCACAGCACCCTAGAGCTCCTGCACTCTAACCCATAGACCCACAGCGCCCTGTAGTTCCCCCCCTCTGCCCCATAGATCCACAGCACTGCCCCACAGCACCCCATGGCTCCTGCACTCTGACCCATAGACCCACAGTGCAGCTCCACAGCATCCCATATCTTGTTCACTCTGCCCCATAGACCCACAGCATGTCATTGCTCCTGCAGTCTGCCCCATAGATCCACAGTGCTGCCCCACAGCGCCCCATAGCTCCTGCACTCTGCCCCTTAGGCCCACAGTGCTGCCCTGCAGCACCCTTTACGTGCTGCACCCTGCCCTATACATACATAGCACCTCATGGCTTCTACATTTTCCCCCACAGATCCACGTTTCTGCCCCACAGCACCCCACACCTCTGTCCACATGACCACCCTTTCTGACCACGCCTCCACTGCCCACTATGGGGGGCGGCACAAGGGTCTATGGGGTGGGTGTGGGGAGTCATGGGGGCTGTGGGGTCAATGGGGCTGTTGTGGGGTGAAACACCCCAGAAGAGGCTGAACCCCCAGCAGGTGAGTGACCCACACACTGACCCACAGTGACCCATAGCACCCCATAGCCCCTCTACTCTGCCCCATAGTTCAACAGCACCCTGTAGCTGCTCTCACTCTGCCCCATAGATGGACAGCACTGCCTCACAGCACCCCATATCTTGTTCCCTCTGCCCCATAGATGGACAGCACTGCCACACAGCACCCCATAGAATCTTCACTCTGCCCCATAGATGGCAAAGCACTGCCCCACAGCACCCCATGGCTCCTGCACTCTGACCCATAGACCCACAGCAGTGCTGCACAGCACCCCATAGCTCATCCACTCTGCCCCATAGATCCACTGCAGTGCCCCGCAGCACCCTGCTTCCTCCACTCTGCCCCATGCATGCATAGCACTGCCCCACAATGTCATGGCTCCTCCGCTCTGCCTCATACATTCACACCAGTGCCCTCAGTAGCTCATACATCTTCCACTCTGCCCCATAGATGCACAGTGCTGCCCCATAACACCCTAGAGCAGCTCCACTCTGGCCTCGAGACCCACAGTGTGGCCCCACAACACCCCATACCTCCTCCAATCTGCCCCATAGATCCACAGCACTGCTCTGCAGCACCCCATGGCTCCTGCACGCTGCCCCACAGCAGCCCATAGCTCCTCTACTCTGCCCCATAGTCCCACAGCACCCCATAGCTCTTCCTCTCTGCCCCATAGATCCACACCAGTGCCCCACAGTAGCTCATACCTCTTCCACTCTGGCCCATAGCCCCACAGTGTTGACCCACAGCACCCTAGAGCTCCTCCACTCTGCCCCATAGACCCACAGCACCCTGTAGTTCCCCCCCTCTGCCCCATAGATCCACAGGACTGCCCCACAGCACCCCATAGCTCTTCTGCTCTGCCCCATAGACCCACAGTGCTGACCCACAGCACCCTAGAGCTCCTCCACTCTGCCCCATAGACCCACAGCACCCTGTAGTTCCCCCCCTCTGCCCCATAGATCCACAGCACTGCCCCACAGCACCCCATGGCTCCTGCACTCTGACCCATAGACCCACAGTGCTGCTCCACAGCACCCCGTATCTTGTTCACTCTTGCCTCATAGAACTGCAGCACCCCATAGCTCCTCCCCTCTGCCCCCTAGATCCAAAGCACCCCATAGCCCCTCTACTCTGCCCCATAGGTCAGCAGCACTCTGTAGTTGCTCTCACTCTGCCTCATAGATGGACAGCACTGCTGTGCAGCACCCCACAGAATCTTCACTCTGCCCCATAGATGGCACAGCACTGCCCCACAGCACCCCCTTGCTCCTGCAGTCTGACCCATAGACCCACACTGTTGCCCCACAGCACCCCATATCTCGTTCCCTCTGCCTCACAGACCCACAGCACTGCTGCACAGCACCCCATAGCTCATCCACTCTGCCCCACAGATCCACTGCAGTGCCCCGCAGCACCTGTGCTTCCTCCACTCTGCCGCATGCATGCATAGCACTGCCCCATACCCTCATAGCTCCTCCGCTCTGCCCCATACATTCACACCAGTGCCCCCAGTACCTCATACGTCTTCCATTCTGCACCATAGATACACAGTGCTGCCCCATAACACCCTAGAGCTCCTCCACTCTGCCCTCAAGACCCACAGTGCTGCCCCACAGCACCCCATACCTCCTCCAATCTGCCCTCAAGACCCACAGTGCTGCCCCACAGCATCCCAGAGATCCTCCACTCTGCCCCATAGTCCCACAGTGCTGCCCCACAGCACCCCATGCATCCTCCACTGCCCCATACATCTACAGCAGTGGCCTACTGCACCCCATGGCTGCCGCGCTCTGCCCCATAGTCCCACAGTGCTGCCCCACAGCACCACATGGCTCCTCTACTCTGCCCCTTATAGCCACAGTCCTGCCCTACAACACCCTTTAGCTGCTGCACTCTACCCTAGAGATGCGTACCACCCCATAGCTTCTGCATTCTGCCCCATAGATCCAGGTTTCTGCCCCACAGCACCCCACACCTCTGTCCACATCACCACCCTTCCCTCCTGACCACGCCTCCCCTGCCCACTATGGGGCGGTCACAAGGGTCTATGGGGCGGTTGTGGGGGGTCCCGGGGTCTGCGCAGTCAATGGGGCTGTTGCTGGGTTAGGGGGTAGGGTCATGAGGGTTAGGGAACGTGGGGACACAGATGCCCATGGGGTGAGTGTGGACATGGGGACACTGAGACCCCTGTGGAGGGAGTGGGGACACTGGAGACCCCCCTGCAGTGAGGGGGGGGCATGTGGGACCCCGACCCCCGTTCCCCCCCGGGTGTCAGCTCTGCGGGTTCTGCCACCAACGCGCGTCCCTGATGTGGGACGTGCTGCGCCATGGGGGGGGCAGGGGCCATCCCTGCCCTGCCCCCGCTGCCTCTGGACCCCCCAGCGCCTCCAGTTCCAGGCAATCAGGAGCCTCCATGAGCTCCCCCGAACCACCCCTGTGGCACCTTGGGGACCCCTGACCCCCCGGCACCCTGTGCTTGGTGACCCCCAGCCCCCCGCGCCCCTTTGCCCTTGGGCCCCTCCTCTGTTATTTATTTCCTGTCGGCCCCCCGGGGTGTGTGGGACTGGGGGGACCGTGGGGCCCACGGTTTTATCTTGGGGGGGGGGGTCAACCTTAGGCCCCCCATTCCATTAAAGTGATGGATTTTGCTGCTGTCGTTGCTCTCTGGGGGGGGGCGCGGTGCCGTTTGGGGTCACAGCTCCACCCCCAGTGCTGAACGCGGGGGATCGGGGGGGCTATGGGAAGAGTCTATAGGGGCAGCGGGACACCCCGAGGATGTCGTGGGGACCCCCTCCATGGGAGCCAAGGACACAGCAGGGACCCCACGGGGACACTGAGGGGACCCCCAGGGATCTTCCCCCGGGACGCCGAGGGGACCCCCCTGGGAATCACGAGGGCGCCTGGGTCCCAGTGGGGGTGTCACCTCCAGCGCCCCCCAAATGCCGTGGGCACCCCCATGGCCCCTTCCCCAGTACCCAGGAGCTGCCCTGCCCCCCGCAAGGAGCCCCAACGCCCCCCGGCTGGTGTCAGACCATCACCCGCCCCCCCTTTTTGTGCCCCCCCAAATGGGAGTAAGTGGGTTCCCCCCTCCCATCCCCCAAGGGTTGTCCTGGTCCCCGGGGCTGGGGGGGCGCCAGGACCCAGGGGGAACCCGGACCGAGCCCCGGCTTGGAGGCCACGGCCCCGGGCCCGACAGAAACCGGCAGAGCACGACAGAGCCCGACAAGGGCCGACGGGGCCTGACAGGGCCCGACAAAACTTGAAAGAGCACGATAGAGCCCCACAGAACCTGACCAAAGTCAACAGACCCTGACAGCGCCCGATAAAGCCCGACAGAGCCCAACAAAGTCCGATAGAGCTTGACAGAGTCTGTCAAATCCCAACAAAATCTGACAGAGCCTAAGGAAGTCCAACAGAGCCTGACAGAGCCCGTCAAAGCCCGATAAAGACCGACAGAGGTGAACAGAGCCCGGCAGGGCCCGACAGATCCCAACAAGGCGCGACAGGGCCTGACAAAGCCCGACAAGGAGTGACGGAGCCTGCCAAGGCCTCACACAGCCCCACGGAGCCTTACAGGGCCCGGCAGGGTTCGACAGGGCCCGGCAGCGCCCGACCGAGTCTGATGGAGGCCTGTAGGGCAGCCTGGGGAGGAACGGGGAGCTCTGGGGAGTCGAGACATGTTTTGGGGAGCTCTGGGGAGGAATGTGGAGCCCTGAGGAACCAAGACACGTTTTGGGGAGCCCTGAGGAACCAAGACGAGCCCTGGGGAGAACTTGGCAGCCTTGGGGAATCGATGCGAACCCTGGGGAGGACGGTGGATCTCAGGGGAGCCCCAGGGAGACGAGGCGATAGCTGGGGAGGGTCCGGGGAGCCCTGGAGGATGAGGGGGGTCCTGGGGAGACCTTTGGAGTCCTGGGGAGGCAAAGAAAGCCCGGGGTTACTTTTTAGAAGAGATTCTCGTAGAATCTATTTATTACCATATTAATTATTGACCCTGCCCCTTCCCCAGGTGATTGGTCAGGGTGGTGGGCGGGGCCTGGGCTGATTGACCCCGCCCCTTCCCCAGGGGATTGTGGGAGGGGGGTGGGCGGGGCCCGGGGTATTTGAGCCCCAGCCCCTGGGCAGGGAGCTCATTCTGCTCCGGGGCTGCTGTGGTGCTGGTTCTCTGCTGCTCCTTCAGCAGTGGGCAGCTTTTGAGCTGTTTAATCAGCATGGACAGACCTGTTTGGAGAAGTGGAGGTGTCTGCTAGAGGTAAGAGCTCCAGGAGCAGCAAAGGTTCAACAGCAGCTGTAGCAGAAAGTGTGTTTGTAACTATGTGTAATTTACTAAATCAATTTCAGGTGCTTCACGTTTTCCCAGAACCCCTGACTGCAATGAAAATGGAGCATTGTTTCTTTGGTTTTTACTGCTGTATACCAAGCTGCTGGTATAATCTTTTCTCCTAGGACTGACGCTCAGGTGATCTAGCAGGGGTTAGAGTGAGCGTCTTGTATCTGTAGATGGAGTTCTAGCACTTCTGCAGGAAGCAGCGGGGCCATAAGGCAGAGTGTCTTTCTGGCTCTGGGGTGGCTCATCGCCTCCCTGATCACCCACAGAACACGGTGTTGTCCCCAGAACCCTTGCAGTGGGCGGTGGCCCCTGGTGGATGGATCATTCAAATGTCCTTCCCAGAACTCAGCCAAGGTGAGCAGTGGCTGTTAGACTAGTACTGGTAAATATTACCCTGGTGCTCAATAGTGTGTGTCTGTTTTCTTTTCTTATTGCAGGGGATGAAGGGGAAACTGGCAACTGCAGGAAGATCCCCGTGAGCCCATGTGGTGTTTTCCTCCCCGGATGGATTCAGTCCCTTGGCCCTCTGAAAGCTAAGTGGAGGCACGGGGGCTGGGGAGGGGCTGGGAACTGCAGGGGCGAGGGGCTAAAGGTCTCAGAGGGGAAAGGGCCGTCCAGGACCAGTTCCCTTTGGGTGGGTAAAGGGCGCAGGGAACCTTACAGTGCGATGCCAGCTTGGGCAGGGCAGCTCCAGCCTGTGTCTGCGTTGTTGTGTACTTCGGGAAGCCTGCCTTGCGCCGTTCAGACGATCCTGGGGTCTCGTCGTGCCCGAGGGGCACGACAGGCATCTCAGGCGCCATCCCGGGGTCTGGAATGCGGGTGCCGATTGGCCTATTGCCAATTGGGTGCCAGTTTTCTTGTATCAGCAGCCGAAAGCGTGGATGGTTCTTGTGCCTTGGACATTTCTGGTCAGTTGTTTTATGGTGGTGTTCAGGGCTGCGTGGGCAGCTCTCCTCTCTACCCATCCAGTCTAAGGGACTGGCACTTCAGGATGCTGGGAAGAAGTTCTTAGGTCTTGCGGGAGCGTTTTGCCAGTGCCGCCGTCTCGGTCGGTTGGTTGGTTGGTGCCAGTGCCGCCGTCTCGGTCGGTTGGTTGGTTGGTGCCAGTGCCGCCGTCTCGGTCGGTTGGTTGGTTGGTGCCAGTGCCGCCGTCTCGTAAGGGGCCGTGACGTTCGGCTCCTTTTTGTTTTGGGGTTGCAGTAGAGGCTTCTCGCCTCTCTTCTGCCTCCCCACAGGTTCTTTTGATTGATGCCGTCTCTGGTCTTGGAGTCTTTCTCATTGTAGAGCGTTTTTGGTGCTGTTGCAGTCGTGCTCTTTGTAGCGTTCTGTGGAGCGTCAGTCTTCGCATGTGCGCGTTTGGCTCGGAGCTGCTCTGCCTGGAGACGTAGAGTCGTGGGTGGGTGGACTGAGCCCTAGGAGTCCATGGTTAATCTCTTGATGTATGTAATAGTGTGGGCAAAGGTTGTTCAGTCATCTAGGACGGAGCAGCTGTGGGCAGGGGCAGTGGGCAGTCCCTTCACCAGTAATTTAGGGGCTCGATTAGAGCTTCTGGTGTTATTTGTGAATAGAAAGCAGACCTGTGGAATGGTCAAGCTGTTGATCAGCATCTGGGTGACCTGTTGAATACCTTGATTTCAGATGCAGAGGGAAAACGTGGCCTAAAAGAGCGACGGAAGAGGCAAGCCGAGCGCCGTGAGCAGGTGGGCCGGTGCGAGGTCTCAGAGGGAAGGTGTGCCATGTGCCTCTATGTAAGTTTGGTTGTTTCTCTATTTTATAGGTGCGAAGCGAGGAGGAAAGCCGGGTATCGGCACCGCAGCTCCTCGGTCGAGGTGAGCAAGGAGCGCTGGGCCGAAGCAGCGTCTCATTTCAGGTGTTGTGTTTCTGGTGCAGGTCTCAGCATCCTTTGCTTGTGTTTTACAGGTGGTAGCTGGGCCTCAACGCGGTCAACAGCGTGGCAGGTGAAGGTGACGGAGGCCAGGTGGGTGAGCAGCCAAGGTAAAGGGGTGGGACATGGGACCATCTGTGGGCAGGCTGTGCTTTTGGGCAGTATCTGAGCATGCGCCTTTGTTTTAGCAGGCGCTACAGGCAAGCTCGGAGGGGCGAAGCCGCACGCCGACCAGCAGCCAAGAAGGTGAGGAGGTGGCTGGTGTTCAGGAGCACAGTATTGCCTGGTGACTCGGTTCAGCGTTTCCTTCTTGTTTTGCAGGGGCTTTGTGGACCCCTTTGGACTCAGAGGACCGTTTGCAGTGAGCAGGGGTAGGGGTGAGGAGGAGTGTGGGGCTGGGGACTTGTCCCAAGCACTAGAGCTCTTTTTCTGCTGTCTTAGGTGCAACGAGTGATGAGGGTTTCTGCCTGCGCCCATGGCACGAGAGGCTGAATGGAACGCCTGGGAACTTCGGGGGAGGTGGGTGCTGTGGATGTCGTCGGTGTTGATGCACATGATATTTAGTGCTGGCACTGCTTAGTGAGTGTGTGTTAACTTGTGTTGTTGCAGATGTTGATGAGGAACCCAGCAATGCAGGAAGATCCCCGTGAGCCCATGTGGTGTTTTCCTCCCCGGATGGATTCAGTCCCTTGGCCCTCTGAAAGCTACAGTGCGATGCCAGCTTGGGCAGGGCAGCTCCAGCCTGTGTCTGCATTGTTGTGCACTTCGGGAAGCCTGCCTTGCGCCGTTCAGACGATCCTGGGGTCTCGTCGTGCCCGAGGGGCACGACCAGCATCTCAGGTGCCATCCCGGGGTCTGGAATGCCGGTGCCAATTGGCCTGTTGCCAGTTGGGTGCCGGTTTTCTTGTATCAGCAGCTGAAAGCGTGGATGGTTCCTGCATCTCGGACATTTCTGGTCAGTCGTGTTTTATAGTGTAGTTCTGGGCTGCGTGGGCAGCTCTGCTCCCTACCCATCCAGTCTAAGGGACTGGCACTTCTTCCCAGCATCCTGAAGTCTTTAGGTTTTGCAGGAGTTACTTGCACTTGCGCCGTCTCTGTTTGTTGTGCCAGTGGCGCCGTCTCGTAAGGAGCCGTGATGTTCGGCTCCTTTTTGTTTTGGGGTAGCAGTAGAGGCTCCTCGCCTCACCACTGCCTCCCTGTAGTTTGTTTTGGTGCCGTCTCTGCTGTTCTCATGGTTGAATGACTTTGGTCCTGTTGGAGTGGTGGTGTTTGTAGCGTTCTGTGCAGCATCAGTCTGCACATGTGCGTGTTTGTCTTGGAGCTGCTCTGCCCGGAGGCATGGAGTCAGGTGTGGGTGGACCGAGCCCCAGGCGTCCATGGTTAATCTATTGACACATTCAAGTCTGTAGGCAAAATTTGTACCATCATCCAGGCTAGAGTATCCATGGGCAGGGGGAGTGGACAGTCCCTTCACTTGTGTTTTACAGTTGATACCAAAGATCATTGTTGACTAGCGTGCTGTTATTTCACAGACAGTGTCTTAACTAATTTTTTTTCTTTGTAGGTGACCGCGTTGTCAATATGAGTCTTTTTAGCTAAAGAAAAATGCCTCTTAAGAGTATATCACTTGTCATTATGACCTTTGCTTCACGGCAACAAAAGCAGCTACAGACTACGATCGCCACCTGTGAGATCAGGCCCGCATTGCACTTCTTTGAACAAATAGGATTCATTCACAGAAAACACTACATTCAAGGCTGGCATGAAGTGCCTATGGACCGTAAACCGTATCTAGAGCTGCACAAAGCAAAGGCCTGTCTGAGGTCAGTGCAAAGGATCCACTAAGAAGCAAGAAGACTCCAGACACAACTGTTGCTATTGTTGCTATCATGGTGTGAGGGGTGGGTAAATAGTGTGTAAGGGTATAAATACCCAGGAATTTCTACACTCGGGTGGGACCTCAGCAAAGGCAGCAGTTCCAGTCAGCCCTCCCGCCGTACCACTCTGTTCGGTTACTTGTTTTCATGGACTTTGCCTGAGAGTTTGCCTCCAGGGACCAAGGATCTGGACCGCAATCCACCAGACCCCAGGCCCCTGGAGGGGAGGTAAGGACGTCGAGGTGCAGAATGATGAAACTCTGAAATCCCAGCTAAGTGATATAAGGGGTTGAGTGAGCACATGCAATCCTTTGGCCATATATAAATGTAATCCCTTAGGTGTTTCCCCTACGCTCTGTGTATTGTAGACATGAGCTGTAGATCCATCTGGGGCTAAGTTTGGATCCAGCCGCACCTAGACTCTTCTCCGAGGAAGAGTTTAGAAAGCAAGGGGGTCCATTCCGAACCTCACAACAGACACAAAGCGTAGATCCAGCCTGGGGCTAAGTTTGGACCCTGCTGCACTTAGACTCCTCTCTGAGCAGGAGTTTAGTAAGCAAGGGGGTCCCATCTGAACTTCGACTCAACAGAAGCGCCCCCCTTTAGCTTTCGGCATTTCCCGTCCAGGTACAGATCACTCTGAATCGAGTCTCACCTGAATATGCCCGGCATATTTTGTCAAAGCAGTAATAGTCCCCCTTGCCATCACTCTAACGTCGCACGGTAAGCGATCTAAAACCGCTCTCGGCCAGCAGCGCCCCGAGTCACTCACCCGACACCAACCGATGGCGGCAGGATGGCAGGCGCCGTCCCCGATTACTGATGGAGGCACCGGGCGAGTTAGAGGTCCAGATTCTCGGAGGAATGAGCCCGTGGTAATAGCCACGATTGGAAAGCTGTGGAAGAAAAGCTCACTATGCTCAAGAGCCATAGGAATGATGGAAAGGGAATTAATAGCAAAGTGTACCTTAGGGAACCAAGACACGTTTTGCAGAGCCCTGGGGAGGAATGGGGAGCCCTGAGGAACCAAGACACGTGTTGGGGAGCCCTGGGTAGGAATGGGGAGCCCTGGGGAACCAAGACACGTTTTGGGGAGCCCTGGGGAGGAAGGCGGAGCTCTGAGGAAGCTAGACATGTTTTGGGGAACCCTGAGGAATCAAGACACGTTTTGGTGAGCCCTGGGGAGTAATGGGGATCCCCGAGGAAGCAAGACACGTTTTGGGGAGCCCTGAGGAGGAAGGGGGAGCTCTGAGGATCCAAGACACGTGTTGGGGTGCCCTGCGGAGCAATGGACAATGAGCTCTGGCGGGCTCTCTTGGGCACGGTCGGGCTCTGTGGGGGCTCTGTGGGGGCTCTGTGGGGGCTCTGTGGGGGCTCTGTGGGGGCTCTGTGGGGGCTCTGTGGGGGCTCTGTGGGGGCTCTGTGGGGGCTCTGTGGGGGCCCGGTCGGGCCCTGTCGGGCTCTACTGGGCCCTGTCGGGCCCTGTCGGGCTCTACTGGGCCCTGTCGGGCCCTGTCGGGCCCTGTCGGGCTCTGTCGGGCTCTACTGGGCTCTAGTAAATTCTGTCGGGCTCTGTCAGGCTCTGTCGGGCCCTGTCGGGCTGTGCTGGGCCCTGTCGGGCTCTACTGGGCCCTGTCGGGCTCTGTCGGGCTCTACTGGGCCCTGTCGGGCCCTATCGGGCTCTACTGGGCCCTGTCGGGCTCTACTGGGCCCTGTCGGGCCCTGTCGGGCTCTGTCGGGCCCTGTCGGGCCCTGTCGGGCCCTGTCGGGCCCTGTCGGGCTCTACTGGGCCCTGTCGGGCCCTGTCGGGCTCTACTGGGCCCTGTCGGGCCCTGTCGGGATCTACTGGGCCCTGTCGGGCTCTGTCGGGCCCTGTCGGGCCCTGTCGGGCCCTGTCGGGCTCTACTGGGCTCTGTCGGGCTCTACTGGGCTCTGTCGGGCTCTACTGGGCCCTGTCGGGCCCTGTCGGGCCCTGTCGGGCTCTGTCGGGCTTTGTCGGGCCCTGTCGGGCTCTACTGGGCCCTGTCGGGCCCTGTCGGGCCCTGTCGGGCTCTGTCGGGCTCTGTCGGGCTCTGTCGGGCTCTACTGGGCTCTGTCGGGTTCTACTGGGCCCTGTCGGGCCCTGTCGGGCCCTGTCGGGCTCTGTCGGGCTCTGTCGGGCTCTGTCGGGCTCTACTGGGCCCTGTCGGGCTCTGTCGGGCTCTACTGGGCCCTGTCGGGCCCTGTCGGGCTCTGTCAGGCTCTACTGGGCCCTGTCGGGCCCTGTCGGGCCCTGTCGGGCTCTGTCGGGCTCTACTGGGCCCTGTCGGGCCCTGTCGGGCTCTGTCGGGCTCTGTCGGGCCCTGTCGGGCCCTGTCGGGCCCTGTCGGGCTCTGTCGGGCTCTACTGGGCTCTGTCGGGCTCTGTTGGGCTCTGTCGGGCTCTACTGGGCCCTGTCGGGCTCTGTCGGGCCCTGTCGGGCCCTGTCGGGCTCTACTGGGCCCTGTCGGGCTCTACTGGGCTCTGTCGGGCTCTGTCGGGCCCTGTCGGGCCCTGTCGGGCCCTGTCGGGCCCTGTCGGGCTCTACTGGGCTCAACTGGGCCCTGTCGGGCTCTACTGGGCCCTGTCGGGCCCTGTCGGGCCCTGTCGGGCTCTGTCGGGCTCTACTGGGCCCTGTCGGGCCCTGTCGGGCTCTGTCGGGCTCTACTGGGCCCTGTCGGGCCCTGTCGGGCCCTGTCGGGCTCTGTCAGGCTCTGTCGGGCTCTGTCGGGTTCTACTGGGCCCTGTCGGGCCCTGTCGGGCCCTGTCGGGCTCTACTGAGCTCTTTCGGGCTCTACTGGGCTCTTTCGGGCTCTACTGGGCCCTGTCGGGCCCTGTCGGGCTCTACTGGGCTCTACTGGGCCCTGTCGGGCTCTGTCGGGCTCTACTGGGCCCTGTCGGGCCCTGTCGGGCTCTACTGGGCCCTGTCGGGCTCTACTGGGCTCTGTCGGGCTCTACTGGGCTCTGTCGGGCTCTACTGGGCTCTGTCGGGCTCTGTCGGGCTCTACTGGGCCCTGTCGGGCCCTGTCGGGCCCTGTCGGGCTCTACTGGGCTCTACTGGGCTCTGTCGGGCTCTTTCGGGCTCTACTGGGCCCTGTCGGGCTCTTTCGGGCCCTGTCGGGCTCTGTCGGGCTCTACTGGGCTCTGTCGGGCTCTACTGGGCCCTGTCGGGCTCTGTCGGGCTCTACTGGGCCTTGTCGGGCTCTACTGGGCTCTGTCGGGCTCTGTCGGGCTCTACTGGGCTCTGTCGGGCTCTGTCGGGCTCTACTGGGCCCTGTCGGGCCCTGTCGGGCCCTGTCGGGCTCTGTCGGGCTCTGTCGGGCTCTACTGGGCCCTGTCGGGCTCTGTCGGGCTCTGTCGGGCTCTACTGGGCCCTGTCGGGCTCTACTGGGCCCTGTCGGGCTCTACTGGGCCCTGTCGGGCTCTGTCGGGCTCTGTCGGGCCCTGTCGGGCCCTGTCGGGCTCTGTCGGGCCCTCTCGGCTCTGTCGGGCCCTCTCGGCTCTGTCGGGCTCTACTGGGCCCTGTCGGGCTCTGTCGGGCTCTACTGGGCCCTGTCGGGCTCTGTCGGGCCCTGTCGGGCCCTGACGGGCTCTGTCGGGCTCTACTGGGCTCTGTCGGGCTCTGTCGGGCTCTGTCGGGCCCTGTCGGGCCCTGTCGGGCCCTGTCGGGCTCTGTCGGGCTCTCTCGGGCCCTGTCGGGCTCTCTCGGGCCCTGTCGGGCTCTGTCGGGGTCTACTGGGCCCTGTCGGGCCCTGTCGGGCTCTGTCGGGCTCTGTCGGGCTCTGTCGGGCTCTACTGGGCTCTGTCGGGCTCTACTGGGCCCTGTCGGGCCCTGTCGGGCTCTGTCGGGCCCTGTCGGGCTCTGTCGGGCTCTACTGGGCCCTGTCGGGCTCTATCGGGCCCTGTCGGGATCTGTCGGGCCCTGTCGGGATCTGTCGGGCTCAACTGGGCCCTGTCGGGCCCTGTCGGGCCCTGTCGGGCCCTGTCGGGCCCTGTCGGGCCCTGTCGGGCCCTGTCGGGCCCTGTCGGGCTCTGTCGGGCTCTGTCGGGCTCTGTCGGGCTCAATCGGGCCCTGTCGGGCCCTGTCGGGCTCTGTCGGGCTCTACTGGGCCCTGTCGGGCCCTGTCGGGCCCTGTCGGGCTCTGTCGGGCTCTGTCGGGCTCAATCGGGCCCTGTCGGGCCCTGTCGGGCCCTGTCGGGCCCTGTTGGGCCCTGTCGGGCTCTGTTGGGCCCTGTCGGGCTCTGTTGGGCCCTGTCGGGCCCTGTCGGGCCCTGTCGGGCCCTGTCGGGCTCTGTCGGGCTCTGTCGGGCTCTACTGGGCTCTACTGGGCCCTGTCGGGCTCTGTTGGGCTCTGTCGGGCTCTGTCGGGCCCTGTCGGGCCCTGTCGGGCCCTGTCGGGCCCTGTCGGGCCCTGTCGGGCTCTGTCGGGCTCTGTCGGGCTCAACTGCTATCTGTCGGGCTCTGTCGGGCTCTGTCGGGCTCTGTCGGGCTCTGTCGGGCTCTGTCGGGCTCTACTGGGCTCTTTCGGGCTCTGTCGGGCTCTACTGGGCCCTGTCGGGCCCTGTCGGGCCCTGTCGGGCCCTGTCGGGCTCTGTCGGGCTCTGTCGGGCTCTGTCGGGCTCTGTCGGGCTCTGTCGGACTCTACTGGCCCCTGTCGGGCTCTGTCGGGCTCTGTCGGGCTCTGTCGGGCTCTGTCGGGCTCTGTCGGGCTCTACTGGGCCCTGTCGGGCCCTGTCGGGCCCTGTCGGGCTCTGTCGGGCCCTGTCGGGCCCTGTCCGGCTCTGTCGGGCTCTGTCGGGCTCTGTCCGGCTCTGTCGGGCTCTACTGGGCCCTGTCGGGCCCTGTCGGGCTCTGTCGGGTTCTGTCGGGTTCTGTCGGGCTCTGTCGGGCTCTGTCGGGCTCTACTGGGCCCTGTCGGGCCCTGTCGGGCTCTGTCGGGCTCTGTCGGGCTCTGTCGGGCTCTGTCGGGCTCTACTGGGCCCTGTCGGGCCCTGTCGGGCCCTGTCGGGCTCTGTCGGGCTCTGTCGGGCTCTACTGGGCTCTGTCGGGCTCTGTCGGGCCCTGTCGGGCCCTGTCGGGCCCTGTCGGGCCCTGTCGGGCTCTGTCGGGCTCTGTCGGGCTCTGTCAGGCTCTACTGGGCTCTACTGGGCTCTGTCGGGCTCTGTCGGGCTCTACTGGGCCTTGTCAGGCCCTGTCGGGCCCTGTCGGGCTGTGTCGGGCTCTACTGGGCTCTGTCGGGCTCTGTCGGGCCCTGTCGGGCCCTGTCGGGCCCTGTCGGGCTCTGTCGGGCCCTGTCGGGCCCTGTCGGGCTCTGTCGGGCTCTGTCGGGCTCTACTGGGCTCTGTCGGGCTCTGTCGGGCTCTGTCGGGCTCTGTCGGGCTCTGTCGGGCTCTGTCGGGCCCTGTCAGGCTCTGTCGGGCTCTGTCGGGCCCTGTCGGGCTCTGTCGGGCTCTACTGGGCTCTGTCGGGCTCTACTGGGCTCTACTGGGCCCTGTCGGGCTCTGTCGGGATCTGTCGGGCTCTGTCGGGCTCTACTGGGCTCTGTCGGGCCCTGTCGGGCCCTGTCGGGCTCTGTCGGGCTCTTTCGGGCCTTGTCGGGCTCTGTCGGGCTCTGTCGGGCTCTGTCAGGCTCTGTCGGGCTCTGTCGGGCTCTACTGGGCCCTGTCGGGCTCTGTCGGGCTCTGTCGGGCTCTGTCGGGCTCTGTCGGGCCCTGTCGGGCTCTGTCGGGCCCTGTCGGGCCCTGTCGGGCTCTGTCGGGCTCTACTGGGCCCTGTCGGGCCCTGTCGGGCTCTGTCGGGCTCTGTCGGGCCCTGTCGGGCTCTGTCGGGCTCTGTCCGGCTCTACTGGGCCCTGACGGGCTCTGTCGGGCTCTGTCGGGCCCTGTCAGGCTCTGTCGGGCTCTCCTGGGCCCTGTCGGGCTCTGTCGGGCTCTGTCGGGCTCTGTCGGGCTCTGTCGGGCTCTGTCGGGCTCTGTCGGGCTCTACTGGGCTAAACTGGGCTCTGTCGGGCTCTGTCGGGCTCTGTCGGGCTCTGTCGGGCTCTGTCGGGCTCTGTCGGGCTCTGTCGGGCTCTACTGGGCTCTACTGGGCTCTGTCGGGCTCTGTCTGGCTCTGTCGTGCTCTGTCGTGCTCTGTCGGGCTCTGTCGGGCTCTGTCGGGCTCTGTCGGGCTCTACTGGGCCCTGTCGGGCCCTGTCGGGCCCTGTCGGGCTCTGTCGGGCTCTGTCGGGCTCTACTGGGCTCTACTGGGCTCTGTCGGGCTCTGTCGGGCCCTGTCGGGCTCTGTCGGGCTCTGTCGGGCCCTGTCGGGCTCTGTCGGGCTCTGTCGGGCTCTACTGGGCTCTGTCGGGCCCTGTCGGGCTCTGTCGGGCTCTGTCGGGCCCTGTCGGGCTCTGTCGGGCCCTGTCGGGCTCTGTCGGGCTCTCCTGGGCCCTGTCGGGCCCTGTCGGGCTCTGTCGGGCTCTACTGGGCTAAACTGGGCCCTGTCGGGCCCTGTCGGGCCCTGTCGGGCTCTGTCGGGCTCTGTCGGGCTCTGTCGGGCTCTGTCGGGCTCTGTCGGGCTCTGTCGGGCTCTACTGGGCTCTGTCGGGCTCTGTCGGGCTCTACTGGGCTCTATTGGGCTCTATTGGGCTCTACTGGGCCCTGTCGGGCCCTGTCGGGCCCTGTCGGGCTCTCTCGGGCTCTGTCGGTCTCTGTCGGGCTCTGTCGGGCTCTGTCGGGCTCTGTCGGGCTCTGTCGGGCTCTACTGGGCTCTACTGGGCTCTGTCGGGCTCTGTCGGGCTCTACTCGGCCCTGTCGGGCCCTGTCGGGCCCTGTCGGGCTCTGTCGGGCTCTACTGGGCCCTGTCGGGCCCTGTCGGGCCCTGTCGGGCCCTGTCGGGCCCTGTCGGGCCCTGTCGGGCTCTGTCGGGCTCTGTCGGGCCCTGTCGGGCTCTGTCGGGCTCTGTCGGGCTCTACTGGGCTCTACTGGGCCCTGTCGGGCTCTGTCGGGCCCTGTCGGGCCCTGTCGGGCCCTGTCGGGCTCTGTCGGGCTCTGTCGGGCCCTGTCGGGCCCTGTCGGGCTCTGTCGGGCTCTACTGGGCCCTGTCGGGCCCTGTCGGGCCCTGTCGGGCCCTGTCGGGCTCTGTCGGGCTCTACTGGGCCCTGTCGGGCCCTGTCGGGCTCTGTCGGGCCCTGTCGGGCCCTGTCGGGCTCTGTCGGGCTCTACTGGGCCCTGTCGGGCCCTGTCGGGCCCTGTCGGGCCCTGTCGGGCCCTGTCGGGCTCTGTCGGGCTCTACTGGGCTCTACTGGGCTCTGTCGGGCTCTGTCGGGCTCTGTCGGGCTCTGTCGGGCTCTGTCGGGCTCTGTCGGGCTCTGTCGGGCTCTACTGGGCTCTGTCGGGCCCTGTCGGGCCCTGTCGGGCCCTGTCGGGCCCTGTCGGGCCCTGTCGGGCCCTGTCGGGCTCTGTCGGGCTCTGTCGGGCTCTACTGGGCTCTACTGGGCTCTACTGGGCTCTACTGGGCTCTACTGGGCCCTGTCGGGCCCTGTCGGGCCCTGTCGGGCTCTGTCG
Source organism: Caloenas nicobarica (assembly GCF_036013445.1). Lineage (NCBI taxonomy): Eukaryota > Metazoa > Chordata > Aves > Columbiformes > Columbidae > Caloenas > Caloenas nicobarica. The sequence goes on along the minus strand of NC_088267.1, from coordinate 643,942 downwards.
GGCTCTGTCGGGCTCTACTTGTCTCTACTGTTCCCTGTCGGGCCCTGTCGGGCCCTGTCGGGCCCTGTCGGGCTCTGTCGGGCTCTGTAGGGCTCTACTGGGCTCTACTGGGCTCTGTCGCGCCCTGTCGGGCCCTGTCGGGCTCTGTCGGGCTCTGTCGGGCCCTCTCGGGCTCTATAGGGCTCTGTCGGGCTCTGTCGGGCTCTACTGGGCTCTACTGGGCTCTGTCGGGCTCTGTCGGGCTCTACTGGGCCCTGTCGGGCCCTGTCGGGCCCTGTCGGGCTCTGTCGGGCTCTGTCGGGCCCTGTCGGGCCCTGTCGGGCCCTGTCGGGCCCTGTCGGGCCCTGTCGGGCCCTGTCGGGCTCTGTCGGGCTCTGTCGGGCCCTGTCGGGCCCTGTCGGGCCCTGTCGGGCTCTGTCGGGCTCTGTCGGGCTCTGTCGGGCTCTACTGGGCTCTGTCGGGCTCTACTGGGCTCTACTGGGCCCTGTCGGGCTCTGTCGGGCTCTGTCGGGCTCTAATGGGCCCTGTCGGGCCCTGTCGGGCTCTGTCGGGCTCTACTGGGCTCTGTCGGGCTCTGTCGGGCTCTGTCGGGCCCTGTCGGGCCCTGTCGGGCCCTGTCGGGCTCTGTCGGGCTCTGTCGGGCTCTGTCGGGCTCTGTCGGGCTCTACTGGGCCCTGTCGGGCTCTGTCGGGCTCTGTCGGGCTCTGTCGGGCTCTACTGGGCTCTGTCGGGCTCTGTCGGGCTCTACTGGGCCCTGTCGGGCCCTGTCGGGCTCTGTCGGACCCTGTCGGGCCCTGTCGGGCCCTGTCGGGCCCTGTCGGGCCCTGTCGGGCTCTGTCGGGCTCTACTGGGCTCTGTCGGGCTCTGTCGGGCTCTGTCGGGCTCTGTCGGGCTCTACTGGGCTCTGTCGGGTTCTGTCGGGCTCTGTCGGGCTCTGTCGGACTCTACTGGGCCCTGTCGAGCCCTGTCGGGCTCTGTCGGGCTCTGTCGGGCTCTGTCGGGCTCTGTCGGGCTCTACTGGGCCCTGTCGGGCCCTGTCGGGCCCTGTCGGGCTCTGTCGGGCTCTGTCGGGCTCTGTCGGGCTCTGTCGGGCTCTACTGGGCTCTGTCGGGCTCTGTCGGGCTCTGTCGGGCCCTGTCGGGCCCTGTCGGGCCCTGTCGGGCCCTGTCGGGCTCTGTCGGGCTCTGTCGGGCTCTGTCGGGCTCTACTGGGCTCTGTCGGGCTCTACTGGGCTCTACTGGGCCCTGTCGGGCCCTGTCGGGCCCTGTCGGGCCCTGTCGGGCCCTGTCGGGCTCTGTCGGGCTCTGTCGGGTTCTGTCGGGCTCTGTCGGGCTCTGTCGGACTCTACTGGGCCCTGTCGAGCCCTGTCTGGCTCTGTCAGGCTCTGTCGGGCTCTGTCGGGCTCTACTGGGCCCTGTCGGGCCCTGTCGGGCTCTGTCGGGCCCTGTCGGGCCCTGTCGGGCCCTGTCGGGCTCTGTCGGGCCCTGTCGGGCCCTGTCGGGCCCTGTCGGGCTCTGTCGGGCTCTGTCGGGCTCTGTCGGGCTCTGTCGGGCTCTGTCGGGCTCTGTCGGGCTCTACTGGGCTCTGTCGGGCTCTGTCGGGCTCTGTCGGGCTCTGTCGGGCCCTGTCGGGCCCTGTCGGGCCCTGTCGGGCCCTGTCGGGCCCTGTCGGGCTCTGTCGGGCTCTGTCGGGCTCTGTCGGGCTCTGTCGGGCTCTACTGGGCTCTACTGGGCCCTGTCGGGCTCTGTCGGGCTCTGTCGGGCCCTGTCGGGCCCTGTCGGGCCCTGTCGGGCCCTGTCGGGCTCTACTGGGCTCTGTCGGGCTCTGTCGGGCTCTGTCGGGCTCTACTGGGCCCTGTCGGGCCCTGTCGGGCTCTGTCGGGCTCTGTCGGGCTCAACTGGTCTCTGTCGGGCTCTGTCGGGCTCTGTCGGGCTCTGTCGGGCTCTACTGGGCTCTACTGGGCTCTGTCGGGCCCTGTCGGGCCCTGTCGGGCCCTGTCGGGCCCTGTTGGGCTCTGTCGGGTTCTGTCGGGCTCTGTCGGGCTCTGTCGGACTCTACTGGCCCCTGTCGGGCCCTGTCGGGCTCTGTCGGGCTCTGTCGGGCTCTGTCGGGCTCTACTGGGCCCTGTCGGGCCCTGTCGGGCCCTGTCGGGCTCTGTCGGGTTCTGTCGGGCTCTGTCGGGCTCTGTCGGGCTCTGTCGGGCTCTACTGGGCTCTGTCGGGCCCTGTCGGGCTCTGTCGGGCTCTGTCGGGCTCTGTCGGGCCCTGTCGGGCCCTGTCGGGCTCTGTCGGGCCCTGTCGGGCCCTGTCGGGCTCTGTCGGGCTCTGTCGGGCTCTGTCGGGCTCTGTCGGGCTCTACTGGGCCCTGTCGGGCTCTGTCGGGCTCTGTCGGGCTCTGTCGGGCTCTGTCGGGCTCTACTGGGCCCTGTCGGGCCCTGTCGGGCCCTGTCGGGCCCTGTCGGGCTCTGTCGGGCTCTGTCGGGCTCTGTCGGGCTCTACTGGGCTCTGTCGGGCTCTGTCGGGCTCTGTCGGGCTCTGTCGGGCCCTGTCGGGCTCTGTCGGGCTCTACTGGGCCCTGTCGGGCTCTGTCGGGCCCTGTCGGGCCCTGTCGGGCCCTGTCGGGCCCTGTCGGGCTCTGTCGGGCTCTGTCGGGCTCTGTCAGGTTTTACTGGGCTCTACTGGGCTCTGTCGGGCTCTGTCGGGCTCTACTGGGCCCTGTCAGGCCCTGTCGGGCCCTGTCGGGCTCTACTGGGCTCTGTCGGGCTCTGTCGGGCCCTGTCGGGCCCTGTCGGGCTCTGTCGGGCTCTGTCGGGCCCTGTCGGGCTCTGTCGGGCTCTGTCGGGCTCTACTGGGCTCTGTCGGGCTCTGTCGGGCTCTGTTGGGCTCTGTCGGGCTCTACTGGGCCCTGTCGGGCTCTGTCGGGCCCTGTCAGGCTCTGTCGGGCTCTGTCGGGCCCTGTCGGGCTCTGTCGGGCTCTACTGGGCTCTGTCGGGCCCTGTCGGGCCCTGTCGGGCCCTGTCGGGCTCTGTCGGGCTCTTTCGGGCCTTGTCGGGCTCTGTCGGGCTCTGTCGGGCTCTACTGGGCCCTGTCGGGCTCTGTCGGGCCCTGTCGGGCCCTGTCGGGCTCTGTCGGGCTCTGTCGGGCTCTGTCGGGCCCTGTCGGGCCCTGTCGGGCTCTGTCGGGCTCTACTGGGCCCTGTCGGGCCCTGTCAGGCTCTGTCGGGCTCTGTCGGGCCCTGTCGGGCTCTGTCGGGCTCTGTCGGGCTCTGTCGGGCTCTGTCGGGCTCTACTGGGCCCTGACGGGCTCTGTCGGGCTCTGTCGGGCCCTGTCGGGCTCTGTCGGGCTCTCCTGGGCCCTGTCGGGCCCTGTCGGTCTCTGTCGGGCTCTGTCGGGCTCTACTGGGCTAAACTGGGCTCTGTCGGGCCCTGTCGGGCCCTGTCGGGCTCTGTCGGGCTCTGTCGGGCTCTGTCGGGCTCTACTGGGCTCTACTGGGCTCTGTCGGGCTCTGTCGGGCTCTGTCGGGCTCTACTGGGCTCTACTGGGCTCTGTCGGGCTCTGTCGGGCCCTGTCGGGCCCTGTCGGGCCCTGTCGGGCTCTGTCGGGCTCTGTCGGGCTCTGTCGGGCTCTGTCGGGCTCTGTCGGGCTCTACTGGGCTCTGCTGGGCTCTGTCGGGCTCTGTCGGGCCCTGTCGGGCTCTGTTGGGCTCTGTCGGGCCCTGTCGGGCTCTGTCGGGCCCTGTCGGGCTCTGTCGGGCTCTCCTGGGCCCTGTCGGGCCCTGTCGGGCTCTGTCGGGCTCTGTCGGGCTCTGTCGGGCTCTGTCGGGCTCTGTCGGGCTCTGTCGGGCTCTGTCGGGCCCTGTCGGGCCCTGTCGGGCCCTGTCGGGCTCTGTCGGGCTCTGTCGGGCTCTGTCGGGCCCTGTCGGGCTCTGTCGGGCTCTGTCGGGCTCTGTCGGGCTCTACTGGGCCCTGTCGGGCCCTGTCGGGCCCTGTCGGGCTCTGTCGGGCTCTGTCGGGCTCTACTGGGCCCTGTCGGGCCCTGTCGGGCCCTGTCGGGCTCTGTCGGGCTCTGTCGGGCTCTGTCGGGCTCTACTGGGCTCTACTGGGCCCTGTCAGGCTCTGTCGGGCCCTGTCGGGCCCTGTCGGGCCCTGTCGGGCTCTGTCGGGCTCTGTCGGGCCCTGTCGGGCTCTGTCGGGCTCTGTCGGGCCCTGTCGGGCCCTGTCGGGCCCTGTCGGGCCCTGTCGGGCTCTGTCGGGCCCTGTCGGGCCCTGTCGGGCTCTGTCGGGCTCTGTCGGGCTCTACTGGGCCCTACTGGGCCCTGTCGGGCCCTGTCGGGCCCTGTCGGGCTCTGTCGGGCTCTGTCGGGCTCTGTCGGGCTCTACTGGGCTCTACTGGGCCCTGTCGGGCCCTGTCGGGCCCTGTCGGGCCCTGTCGGGCTCTTTCGGGCTCTGTCGGGCCCTGTCGGGCCCTGTCGGGCTCTGTCGGGCTCTGTCGGGCTCTGTCGGGCTCTACTGGGCCCTGTCGGGCTCTGTCGGGCTCTGTCGGGCTCTGTCGGGCTCTGTCGGGCCCTGTCGGGCTCTGTCGGGCTCTGTCGGGCCCTGTCGGGCTCTGTCGGGCTCTACTGGGCCCTGTCGGGCCCTGTCGGGCTCTGTCGGGCTCTGTCGGGCTCTACTGGGCCCTGTCGGGCTCTGTCGGGCCCTGTCGGGCCCTGTCGGGCCCTGTCGGGCCCTGTCGGGCTCTGTCGGGCCCTGTCGGGCTCTGTCGGGCTCTGTCGGGCCCTGTCGGGCCCTGTCGGGCTCTGTCGGGCCCTGTCGGGCTCTGTTGGGCTCTACTGGGCTCTACTGGGCTCTGTCGGGCTCTGTCGGGCTCTGTCGGGCTCTACTGGGCTCTACTGGGCCCTGTCGGGCCCTGTCGGGCTCTGTCGGGCTCTGTCGGGCTCTGTCGGGCCCTGTCGGGCTCTCTCGGGCTCTGTCGGGCTCTGTCGGGCTCTGTCGGGCTCTACTGGGCTCTACTGGGCTCTGTCGGGCTCTACTGGGCTCTACTGGGCTCTGTCGGGCTCTGTCGGGCTCTGTCGGGCCCTTTCGGGCTCTGTCGGGCTCTGTCGGGCTCTACTGGGCTCTGTCGGGCTCTGTCGGGCCCTGTCGGGCTCTGTCGGGCTATGTCGGGCTCTACTGGGCTCTGTCGGGCCCTGTCGGGCCCTGTCGGGCCCTGTCGGGCCCTGTCGGGCCCTGTCGGGCCCTGTCGGGCCCTGTCGGGCCCTGTCGGGCTCTACTGGGCTCTGTCGGGCTCTGTCGGGCTCTGTCGGGCTCTGTCGGGCTCTGTCGGGCTCTACTGGGCCCTGTCGGGCCCTGTCGGGCTCTGTCGGGCTCTGTCGGGCTCTGTCGGGCTCTGTCGGGCTCTACTGGGCTCTACTGGGCTCTGTCGGGCTCTGTCGGGCTCTACTGGGCCCTGTCGGGCCCTGTCGGGCCCTGTCGGGCTCTGTCGGGCTCTGTCGGGCTCTGTCGGGCTCTGTCGGGCTCTGTCGGGCTCTGTCGGGCTCTGTCGGGCTCTGTCGGACTCTACTGGCCCCTGTCGGGCCCTGTCGGGCTCTGTCGGGCTCTGTCGGGCTCTGTCGGGCTCTGTCGGGCTCTACTGGGCCCTGTCGGGCCCTGTCGGGCCCTGTCGGGCTCTGTCGGGCTCTGTCGGGTTCTGTCGGGCTCTGTCGGGCTCTGTCGGACTCTACTGGCCCCTGTCGGGCCCTGTCGGGCTCTGTCGGGCTCTGTCGGGCTCTGTCGGGCTCTGTCGGGCTCTACTGGGCCCTGTCGGGCCCTGTCGGGCCCTGTCGGGCTCTGTCGGGCTCTGTCGGGCTCTGTCGGGCTTTACTGGGCTCTGTCGGGTTCTGTCGGGTTCTGTCGGGCTCTGTCGGGATCTGTCGGTCTCTGTCGGGCTCTACTGGGCTCTGTCGGGCCCTGTCGGGCTCTGTCGGGCCCTGTCGGGCCCTGTCGGGCTCTGTCGGGCTCTGTCGGGCTCTGTCGGGCTCTGTCGGGCTCTACTGGGCCCTGTCGGGCCCTGTCGGGCTCTGTCGGGCCCTGTCGGGCCCTGTCGGGCTCTGTTGGGCTCTGTCGGGCTCTGTCGGGCTCTCCTGGGCCCTGTCGGGCCCTGTCGGGCCCTGTCGGGCCCTGTCGGGCCCTGTCGGGCTCTGTCGGGCTCTGTCGGGCTCTGTCGGGCCCTGTCGGGCCCTGTCGGGCTCTGTCGGGCCCTGTCGGGCCCTGTCGGGCCCTGTCGGGCTCTGTCGGGCTCTGTCGGGCTCTGTCGGGCTCTGTCGGGCCCTGTCGGGCTCTGTCGGGCTCTGTCGGGCTCTGTCGGGCTCTACTGGGCTCTACTGGGCTCTGTCGGGCTCTGTCGGGCTCTACTGGGCCCTGTCGGGCCCTGTCGGGCCCTGTCGGGCTGTGTCGGGCTCTACTGGGCTCTGTCGGGCTCTGTCGGGCCCTGTCAGGCCCTGTCGGGCCCTGTCGGGCCCTGTCGGGCCCTGTCGGGCTCTGTCGGGCTCTGTCGGGCTCTGTCGGGCTCTACTGGGCTCTGTCGGGCTCTGTCGGGCCCTGTCGGGCCCTGTCGGGCTCTGTCGGGCTCTGTCGGGCTCTGTCGGGCTCTGTCGGGCTCTGTCGGGCCCTGTCGGGCTCTGTCGGGCTCTACTGGGCTCTGTCGGGCTCTACTGGGCTCTACTGGGCTCTGTCGGGCTCTACTGGGCCCTGTCGGGCCCTGTCGGGCCCTGTCGGGCTCTGTCGGGCTCTGTCGGGCCCTGTCGGGCTCTACTGGGCCCTGTCGGGCTCTGTCGGGCTCTGTCGGGCTCTGTCGGGCCCTGTCGGGCTCTGTCGGGCCCTGTCGGGCCCTGTCGGGCTCTGTCGGGCTCTCTAGGGCCCTGTCGGGCCCTGTCGGGCCCTGTCGGGCCCTGTCGGGCTCTGTCGGGCTCTGTCGGGCTCTGTCGGGCTCTACTGGGCCCTGTCGGGCTCTGTCGGGCTCTGTCGGGCCCTGTCGGGCTCTGTCGGGCTCTCCTGGGCCCTGTCGGGCCATGTCGGGCTCTGTCGGGCTCTGTCGGGCTCTACTGGGCTAAACTGGGCTCTGTCGGGCCCTGTCGGGCTCTGTCGGGCTCTGTCGGGCTCTGTCGGGCTCTACTGGGCTCTGTCGGGCTCTGTCGGGCTCTGTCGGGCTCTGTCGGGCTCTACTGGGCTCTACTGGGCTCTGTCGGGCCCTGTCGGGCCCTGTCGGGCCCTGTCGGGCTCTGTCGGGCTCTGTCGGGCTCTGTCGGGCTCTACTGGGCTCTACTGGGCTCTGTCGGGCTCTGTCGGGCTCTGTCGGGCTCTGTCGGGCTCTGTCGGGCCCTGTCGGGCTCTGTCGGGCTCTGTCGGGCTCTACTGGGCTCTGCTGGGCTCTGTCGGGCTCTGTCGGGCCCTGTCGGGCTCTGTCGGGCCCTGTCGGGCTCTGTCGGGCCCTGTCGGGCTCTGTCGGGCTCTGTCGGGCTCTGTCGGGCTCTACTGGGCTCTGCTGGGCTCTGTCGGGCTCTGTCGGGCCCTGTCGGGCTCTGTCGGGCCCTGTCGGGCTCTGTCGGGCCCTGTTGGGCTCTGTCGGGCTCTGTCGGGCTCTGTCGGGCTCTGTCGGGCTCTACTTGTCTCTACTGTTCCCTGTCGGGCCCTGTCGGGCCCTGTCGGGTTCTGTCGGGCTCTGTCGGGCCCTGTCGGGCTCTGTCGGGCTCTGTAGGGCTCTACTGGGCTCTACTGGGCTCTGTCGCGCCCTGTCGGGCCCTGTCGGGCTCTGTCGGGCTCTGTCGGGCTCTGTCGGGCCCTCTCGGGCTCTGTCGGGCTCTGTCGGGCTCTGTCGGGCTCTACTGGGCTCTACTGTTCCTGTCGGGCCCTGTCGGGCTCTGTCGGGCTCTGTCGGGCTCTACTGGGCTCTGTCGGGCTCTGTCGGGCTCTGTCGGCCTCTACTGGGCTCTACTGGGCTCTGTCGGGCCCTGTCGGGCCCTGTCGGGCTCTGTCGGGCCCTGTCGGGCCCTGTCGGGCCCTGTCGGGCTCTGTCGGGCTCTACTGGGCTCTACTGGGCCCTGTCGGGCCCTGTCGGGCCCTGTCGGGCCCTGTCGGGCTCTGTCGGGCTCTGTCGGGCTCTACTGGGCTCTACTGCGCTCTGTCGGGCTCTGTCGGGCCCTATCGGGCCCTGTCGGGCCCTGTCGGGCCCTGTCGGGCTCTGTCGGGCTCTGTCGGGCTCTGTCAGGCTCTACTGGGCTCTGTCGGGCTCTGTCGGGCTCTGTCGGGCTCTGTCGGGCTCTGTCGGGCTCTACTGGGCCCTGTCGGGCCCTGTCAAGCCCTGTCGGGCTCTGTCGGGCTCTGTCGGGCTCTGTCGGGCCCTGTCGGGCTCTGTCGGGCTCTGTCGGGCTCTACTGGGCCCTGTCGGGCTCTGTCGGGCTCTGTCGGGCCCTGTCGGGCTCTGTCGGGCCCTGTCGGCCCTGTCGGGCCCTGTCGGGCTCTGTCGGGCTCTGTCGGGCTTTGTCGGGCTCTGTCGGGCTCTACTGGGCCCTGTCGGGCTCTGTCGGGCTCTGTCGGGCTCTGTCGGGCTCTGTCGGGCTCTGTCGGGCCCTGTCGGGCTCTGTCGGGCTCTACTGGGCCCTGTCGGGCCCTGTCGGGCTCTGTCGGGCTCTGTCGGGCTCTGTCGGGCTCTGTCAGGCCCTGTCGGGCTCTGTCGGGCTCTGTCGGGCTCTACTGGGCCCTGTCGGGTTCTGTCGGGCTCTGTCGGGCTCTGTCGGGCTCTACTGGGCCCTGTCGGGCTCTGTCGGGCGCTGTCGGGCTCTGTCGGGCTCTGTCGGGCTCTGTCGCGCCCTGTCGGGCTCTGTCGGGCTCTACTGCGCCCTGTCGGGCCCTGTCGGGCTCTGTCAGGCTCTGTCGGGCCCTGTCGGGCCCTGTCGGGCTCTGTCGGGCTCTGTCGGGCTCTACTGGGCCCTGTCGGGCTCTGTCGGGCTCTACTGGGCCCTGTCGGGCTCTGTCGGGCTCTGTCGGGCCCTGTCGGGCCCTGTCGGGCCCTGTCGGTCTCTGTCGGGCTCTGTCGGGCTCTGTCGGGCTCTGTCGGGCTCTGTCGGGCCCTGTCGGGCCCTGTCGGGCCCTGTCGGGCCCTGTCGGGCTCTGTCGGGCTCTACTGGGCTCTGTCGGGCTCTACCGAGCTCTACTGGGCCCTGTCGGGCTCTGTCGGGCTCTGTCGGGCTCTGTTGGGCTCTACTGGGCCCTGTCGGGCCCTGTCGGGCTCTGTCGGGCTCTGTCGGGCCCTGTCGGGCCCTGTCGGGCTCTGTCGGGCTCTTCTGGGCTCTGTCGGGCTCTGTCGGGCTCTGTCGGGCTCTGTCAAGCTCTGTCGGGCTCTACTGGGCTCTACTGGGCTCTGTCGGGCTCTGTCGGGCTCTACTGGGCCCTGTCGGGCTCTGTCGGGCTCTGTCGGGCTCTGTCGGGCTCTGTCGGGCTCTGTCGGGCTCTGTCGGGCTCTACTGGGCCCTGTCGGCCCTGTCGGGCTCTGTCGGGCTCTGTCGGGCTCTACTGGGCCCTGTTGGGCCCTGTCGGGCCCTGTCGGGCTCTGTTGGGCTCTGTCGGGCTCTGTCGGGCTCTACTGTGCTCTGTTGGGCTCTGTCGGGCTCTGTCGGGCTCTGTCGGGCTCTGTCGGGCTCTACTGGGCCTCGGCCTGTCGGCGCCTGTCTGGGCCCTGTCGGGCCCTGTCGGGCTCTGTCGGGCTCTGTCGGGCTCTGTCGGGCTCTACTGGGCCCTGTCGGGCTCTGTCGGGCTCTGTCGGGCTCTGTCGGGCTCTGTCGGGCTCTGTCGGGCTCTGTCGGGCTCTACTGGGCTCTACTGGGCTCTGTCGGGCTCTGTCGGGCTCTACTGGGCCCTGTCGGGCCCTGTCGGGCCCTGTCGGGCTCTGTCGGGCTCTACTGGGCCCTGTCGGGCTCTGTCGGGCCCTGTCGTGCTCTGTCAGCCTCTGTCGGGCTCTACTGGGCTCTGTCGGGCTCTACTGGGCTCTACTGGGCCCTGTCGGGCTCTGTCGGGCCCTGTCGGGCCCTGTCGGGCTCTGTCGGGCCCTGTCGGGCCCTGTCGGGCCCTGTCGGGCTCTGTCGGGCTCTGTCGGGATCTGTCAGGCTCTACTAGGCCCTGTCGGGCCCTGTCGGGCCCTGTCGGGCTCTGTCGGGCCCTGTCGGGCCCTGTCGGGCTCTGTCGGGCCCTGTCGGGCTCTGTCGGGCCCTGTCGGGCCCTGTCGGGCTCTGTCGTGCTCTGTCGGGCTCTGTCGGGCTCTGTCGGGCTCTGTCGGGCTCTACTGGGCCCTGTCGGGCCCTGTCGGGCCCTGTCGGGCTCTGTCGGGCCCTGTCGGGCCCTGTCGGGCTCTCCTGGTCCCTGTCGGGCCCTGTCGGGCTCTGTCGGGCTCTGTCGGGCTCTACTGGGCTCTACTGGGCTCTGTCGGGCTCTGTCGGGCCCTGTCGGGCTCTGTCGGGCTCTGTCGGGCTCTGTCGGGCTCTACTGGGCTCTACTGGGCTCTGTCGGGCTCTGTCGGGCTCTACTGGGCCCTGTCGGGCCCTGTCGGGCCCTGTCGGGCTCTGTCGGGCTCTACTGGGCCCTGTCGGGCTATGTCGGGCCCTGTCGGGTACTGTCGGGCTCTGTCGGGCTCTACTGGGCCCTGTCGGGCTCTGTCGGGCCCTGTCGGGCTCTGTCAGGCTCTGTCGGGCTCTACTGGGCTCTGTCGGGCTCTACTGGGCTCTACTGGGCCCTGTCGGGCCCTGTCGGGCCCTGTCGGGCCCTGTCGGGCTCTGTCGGGCTCTGTCGGGCTCTGTCGGGCTCTACTGGGCCCTGTCGGGCTCTGTCGGGCTCTACTGGGCCCTGTCGGGCTCTGTCGGGCTCTGTCGGGCTCTGTCGGGCCCTGTCGGGCTCTGTCGGGCCCTGTCGGGCTCTGTCGGGCTCTGTCGGGCCCTATCGGGCTCTGTCGGGCCCTGTCGGGCTCTGTCGGGCTCTGTCGGGCTCTGTCGGGCCCTGTCGGGCTCTGTCGGGCCCTGTCGGGCTCTGTCGGGCTCTACTGGGCCCTGTCGGGCTCTGTCGGGCTCTGTCGGGCCCTGTCGGGCCCTGTTGGGCTCTGTCGGGCCCTGTCGGGCCCTGTCGGGCTCTCCTGGTCCCTGTCGGGCCCTGTCGGGCTCTGTCGGGCTCTACTGGGCTCTACTGGGCTCTACTGGGCTCTGTCGGGCTCTCTCGGGCTCTGTCGGGCTCTGTCGGGCTCTGTCGGGCTCTGTCGGGCTCTGTCGGGCTCTACTGGGCTCTACTGGGCTCTGTCGGGCTCTGTCGGGCTCTGTCGGGCTCTGTCGGGCTCTGTCGGGCTCTGTCGGGCCCTGTCGGGCTCTGTCGGGCTCTGTCGGGCTCTACTGGGCTCTACTGGGCTCTGTCGGGCTCTGTCGGGCTCTGTCGGGCCCTGTCGGGCTCTGTCGGGCCCTGTCGGGCCCTGTCGGGCTCTGTTGGGCTCTGTCGGGCTCTGTCGGGCTCTCCTTGTCTCTACTGTTCCCTGTCGGGCCCTGTCGGGCTCTGTCGGGCTCTGTCGGGCTCTGTCGGGCCCTGTCGGGCTCTGTCGGGCTCTGTAGGGCTCTACTGGGCTCTACTGGGCTCTGTCGCGCCCTGTCGGGCCCTGTCGGGCTCTGTCGGGCTCTGTCGGGCTCTGTCGGGCTCTACTGGGCTCTACTGGGCTCTGTCGGGCCCTGTCGGGCCCTGTCGGGCCCTGTCGGGCCCTGTCGGGCTCTGTCGGGCTCTGTCGGGCTCTGTCGGGCTCTACTTGTCTCTACTGTTCCCTGTCGGGCTCTGTCGGGCTCTGTCGGGCTCTGTCGGGCTCTGTCGGGCTCTGTCGGGCCCTGTCGGGCTCTGTCGGGCTCTGTAGGGCTCTACTGGGCTCTACTGGGCTCTGTCGCGCCCTGTCGGGCCCTGTCGGGCTCTGTCGGGCTCTGTCGGGCTCTGTCGGGCCCTCTCGGACTCTGTCGGGCTCTGTCGGGCTCTGTCGGGCTCTGTCGGGCTCTACTGGGCTCTACTGGGCTCTGTCGGGCTCTGTCGGGCTCTACTGGGCCCTGTCGGGCCCTGTCGGGCTCTGTCGGGCTCTGTCGGGCTCTGTCGGGCCCTGTCGGGCCCTGTCGGGCTCTGTCGGGCTCTGTCGGGCTCTGTCGGGCTCTACTGGGCCCTGTCGGGCCCTGTCGGGCTCTGTCGGGCTCTGTCGGGCCCTGTCGGGCTCTGTCGGGCTCTGTCGGGCTCTGTCGGGCTCTACTGGGCCCTCTCGGGTTCTGTCGGGCTCTGTCGGGCTCTGTCGGGCTCTAATGGGCCCTGTCGGGCCCTGTCGGGCTCTGTCGGGCCCTGTCGGGCCCTGTCGGGCTCTACTGGGCCCTGTCGGGCCCTGTCGGGCCCTGTCGGGCTCTGTCGGGCTCTGTCGGGCCCTGTCGGGCTCTGTCGGGCCCTGTCGGGCTCTGTCGGGCCCTGTCGGGCCCTGTCGGGCTCTGTCGGGCCCTGTCGGGCTCTGTCGGGCTCTGTCGGGCTCTGTCGGGCTCTAATGGGCCCTGTCGGGCCCTGTCGGGCCCTGTCGGGCTCTGTCGGGCTCTGTCGGGCTCTGTCGGGCCCTGTCGGGCTCTGTCGGGCTCTACTGGGCCCTGTCGGGCCCTGTCGGGCTCTGTCGGGCTCTGTCGGGCTCTGTCGGGCTCTGTCGGGCCCTGTCGGGCTCTGTCGGGCTCTACTGGGCCCTGTCGCGTTCTGTCGGGCTCTGTCGGGCTCTGTCGGGCTCTACTGGGCCCTGTCGGTCCCTGTCGGGCCCTGTCGGGCTCTGTCGGGCTCTGTCGGGCTCTGTCCGGCCCTGTCGGGCTCTGTCGGGCTCTACTGCGCCCTGTCGGGCCCTGTCGGGCTCTGTCAGGCTCTGTCGGGCTCTGTCGGGCCCTGTCGGGCCCTGTCGGGCTCTGTCGGGCTCTGTCGGGCTCTGTCGGGCTCTGTCGGGCTCTACTGGGCCCTGTCGGGCTCTGTCGGGCTTTACTGGGCCCTGTCGGGCTCTGTCGGGCTCTGTCGGGCCCTGTCGGGCCCTGTCGGGCTCTGTCGGGCCCTGTCGGGCCCTGTCGGGCCCTGTCGGGCTCTGTCGGGCTCTGTCGGGCCCTGTCGGGCCCTGTCGGGCCCTGTCGGGCCCTGTCGGGCTCTGTCGGGCTCTACTGGGCTCTGTCGGGCTCTACTGGGCTCTACTGGGCCCTGTCGGGCTCTGTCGGGCTCTGTTGGGCTCTACTGGGCCCTGTCGGGCCCTGTCGGGCCCTGTCGGGCTCTGTCGGGCTCTGTCGGGCCCTGTCGGGCCCTGTCGGGCTCTGTCGGGCTCTGTCGGGCTCTGTCGGGCTCTGTCGGGCTCTGTCGGGCTCTGTCAAGCTCTGTCGGGCTCTACTGGGCTCTACTGGGCTCTGTCGGGCTCTGTCGGGCTCTACTGGGCCCTGTCGGGCCCTGTCGGGCCCTGTCGGGCCCTGTCGGGCTCTGTCGGGCTCTGTCGGGCTCTGTCGGGCTCTGTCGGGCTCTACTGGGCCCTGTCGGGCCCTGTCGGGCCCTGTCGTGCCCTGTCGGGCTCTGTCGGGCTCTGTCGGGCTCTACTGGGCCCTGTCGGGCTCTGTCGGGCTCTGTCGGGCTCTGTCGGGCTCTGTCGGGCTCTACTGGGCTCTGTCGGGCTCTGTCGGGCTCTGTCGGGCTCTGTCGGGCTCTACTGGGCCCTGTCGGGCCCTGTCGGGCCCTGTCGGGCTCTGTCGGGCTCTGTCGGGCCCTGTCGGGCCCTGTCGGGCCCTGTCGGGCTCTGTCGGGCTCTGTCGGGCTCTACTGGGCCCTGTCGGGCTCTGTCGGGCCCTGTCGGGTACTGTCGGGCTCTGTCGGGCTCTACTGGGCCCTGTCGGGCTCTGTCGGGCTCTGTCGGGCCCTGTCGGGCTCTGTCAGGCTCTGTCGGGCTCTACTGGGCTCTGTCGGGCTCTACTGGGCTCTACTGGGCCCTGTCGGGCCCTGTCGGGCCCTGTCGGGCCCTGTCGGGCTCTGTCGGGCCCTGTCGGGCTCTGTCGGGCTCTGTCGGGCTCTACTGGGCCCTCTCGGGCTCTGTCGGGCTCTGTCGGGCTCTGTCAGGCCCTGTCGGGTTCTGTCGGGCTTTGTCGGGCCCTATCGGGCTCTGTCGGGCCCTGTCGGGCTCTGTCGGGATCTGTCGGGCTCTGTCGGGCTCTGTCGGGCTCTACTGGGCCCTACTGGGCCCTGTCGGGCTCTGTCGGGCTCTGTCGGGCCCTGTCGGGCCCTGTTGGGCTCTGTCGGGCCCTGTCGGGCCCTGTCGGGCTCTCCTGGTCCCTGTCGGGCCCTGTCGGGCTCTGTCGGGCTCTGTCGGGCTCTACTGGGCTCTACTGGGCTCTGTCGGGCTCTGTCGGGCTCTCTCGGGCTCTGTCGGGCTCTGTCGGGCTCTGTCGGGCTCTACTGGGCTCTACTGGGCTCTGTCGGGCTCTGTCGGGCTCTGTCGGGCTCTGTCGGGCTCTACTGGGCTCTACTGGGCTCTGTCGGGCTCTGTCGGGCCCTGTCGGGCCCTGTCGGGCTCTGTCGGGCTCTGTCGGGCTCTACTGGGCTCTACTGGGCTCTGTCGGGCTCTGTCGGGCCCTGTCGGGCTCTGTCGGGCCCTGTCGGGCTCTGTCGGGCTCTGTCGGGCTCTGTCGGGCTCTACTTGTCTCTACTGTTCCCTGTCGGGCTCTGTCGGGCTCTGTCGGGCCCTGTCGGGCCCTGTCGGGCCCTGTCGGGCTCTGTCGGGCTCTGTAGGGCTCTACTGGGCTCTACTGGGCTCTGTCGCGCCCTGTCGGGCCCTGTCGGGCCCTGTCGGGCTCTGTCGGGCTCTGTCGGGCCCTGTCGGGCTCTGTCGGGCCCTGTCGGGCTCTGTCGGGCTCTGTCGGGCTCTGTCGGGCTCTACTGGGCCCTGTCGGGCCCTGTCGGGCTCTGTCGGGCTCTGTCGGGCCCTGTCGGGCCCTGTCGGGCTCTGTCGGGCTCTGTCGGGCTCTGTCGGGCTCTACTGGGCCCTGTCGGGCTCTGTCGGGCTCTGTCGGGCTCTGTCGGGCTCTACTGGGCCCTGTCGGACCCTGTCGGGCCCTGTCGGGCCCTGTCGGGCTCTGTCGGGCCCTGTCGGGCTCTGTCGGGCTCTGTCGGGCTCTGTCGGGCCCTGTCGGGCTCTGTCGGGCTCTACTGGGCCCTGTCGGGCTCTGTCGGGCCCTGTCGGGCCCTGTCGGGCCCTGTCGGGCCCTGTCGGGCCCTGTCGGGCTCTGTCGGGCTCTGTCGGGCCCTGTCGGGCCCTGTCGGGCTCTGTCGGGCTCTTCTGGGCTCTGTCGGGCTCTTCTGGGCTCTGTCGGGCTCTGTCGGGCTCTGTCGGGCTCTGTCAAGCTCTGTCGGGCTCTACTGGGCTCTGTCGGGCTCTGTCGGGCTCTACTGGGCCCTGTCGGGCCCTGTCGGGCCCTGTCGGGCTCTGTCGGGCTCTGTCGGGCTCTGTCGGGCTCTGTCGGGCTCTGTCGGGCTCTACTGGGCCCTGTCGGGCCCTGTCGGGCTCTGTCGGGCTCTGTCGGGCTCTGTCGGGCTCTACTGGGCCCTGTCGGGCCCTGTCGGGCTCTGTCGGGCTCTGTCGGGCTCTGTCGGGCTCTGTCGGGCTCTGTCGGGCTCTACTGGGCCCTGTCGGGCCCTGTCGGGCTCTGTCGGGCTCTGTCGGGCTCTGTCGGGCTCTGTCGGGCCCTGTCGGGCTCTGTCGGGCTCTACTGGGCCCTGTCGGGCTCTGTCGGGCCCTGTCGGGCTCTGTCGGGCCCTGTCGGGCCCTGTCGGGCTCTGTCGGGCTCTACTGGGCCCTGTCGGGCTCTGTCGGGCTCTGTCGGGCTCTGTCGGGCTCTACTGGGCCCTGTCGGTCCCTGTCGGGCCCTGTCGGGCCCTGTCAGGCTCTGTCGGGCTCTGTCGGGCTCTGTCGGGCCCTGTCGGGCTCTGTCGGGCTCTACTGCGCCCTGTCGGGCCCTGTCGGGCTCTGTCAGGCTCTGTCGGGCCCTGTCGGGCCCTGTCGGGCCCTGTGGGGCTCTGTCGGGCTCTGTCGGGCTCTGTCGGGCTCTACTGGGCCCTGTCGGGCTCTGTCGGGCTCTACTGGGCCCTGTCGGGCTCTGTCGGGCCCTGTCGGGCTCTGTCGGGCTCTGTCGGGCCCTGTCGGGCTCTGTCGGGCCCTGTCGGGCCCTGTCGGGCTCTGTCAGGCTCTGTCGGGCCCTGTCGGGCTCTGTCGGGCTCTGTCGGGCTCTGTCGGGCCCTGTCGGGCTCTGTCGGGCCCTGTCGGGCCCTGTCGGGCTCTGTAGGGCTCTACTGGGCTCTCTCGGGCTCTACTGGGCTCTACTGGGCCCTGTCGGGCCCTGTCGGGCTCTGTCGGGCTCTGTCGGGCTCTGTCGGGCTCTACTGGGCTCTGTCGGACCCTGTCGGGCCCTGTCGGGCTCTGTCGGGCTCTGTCGGGCTCTGTCGGGCCCTCTCGGACTCTATCGGGCTCTGTCGGGCTCTGTCGGGCTCTACTGGGCTCTGTCGGGCTCTGTCGGGCCCTGTCGGGCCCTGTCGGGCTCTGTCGGGCTCTGTCGGGCTCTGTCGGGCTCTACTGGGCCATGTCAGGCTCTGTCGGGCTCTGTCGGGCCCTGTCGGGCCCTGTCGGGCTCTGTCGGGCTCTGTCGGGCCCTATCGGGCTCTGTCGGGCCCTGTCGGGCCCTGTCGGGCTCTGTCGGGCTCTGTCGGGCCCTGTCGGGCTCTGTCGGGCTCTGTCGGGCTCTGTCGGGCTCTGTCGGGCTCTACTGGGCCCTGTCGGGCTCTGTCGGGCTCTGTCGGGCCCTGTCGGGCCCTGTTGGGCTCTGTCGGGCCCTGTCGGGCCCTGTCGGGCTCTCCTGGTCCCTGTCGGGCCCTGTCGGGCTCTGTCGGGCTCTGTCGGGCTCTACTGGGCTCTACTGGGCTCTGTCGGGCTCTGTCGGGCCCTGTCGGGCTCTCTCGGGCTCTGTCGGGCTCTGTCGGGCTCTGTCGGGCTCTACTGGGCTCTACTGGGCTCTGTCGGTCTCTGTCGGTCTCTGTCGGGCTCTGTCGGGCTCTGTCGGGCTCTACTGGGCTCTGTCGGGCTCTGTCGGGCCCTGTCGGGCCCTGTCGGGCTCTGTCGGGCTCTGTCGGGCTCTACTGGGCTCCACTGGGCTCCACTGGGCTCTGTCGGGCCCTGTCGGGCCCTGTCGGGCCCTGTCGGGCTCTGTCGGGCTCTACTGGGCTCTACTGGGCTCTGTCGGGCTCTGTCGGGCTCTGTCGGGCTCTGTCGGGCTCTGTCGGGCTCTGTCGGGCTCTACTGGGCTCTGTCGGGCCCTGTCGGGCTCTGTCGGGCCCTGTCGGGCTCTGTCGGGCTCTGTCGGGCTCTGTCGGGCTCTGTCGGGCCCTCTCGGACTCTATCGGGCTCTGTCGGGCTTTGTCGGGCTCTACTGGGCTCTACTGGGCTCTGTCGGGCTCTGTCGGGCTCTGTCGGGCCCTGTCGGGCCCTGTCGGGCCCTGTCGGGCCCTGTCGGGCTCTGTCGGGCTCTGTCGGGCTCTGTCGGGCTCTGTCGGGCTCTGTCGGGCTCTACTGGGCCCTGTCGGGCCCTGTCGGGCCCTGTCGGGCCCTGTCGGGCTCTGTCGGGCTCTGTCGGGCTCTACTGGGCCCTGTGGGGCCCTGTCGGGCCCTGTCGGGCTCTGTCGGGCTCTGTCGGGCTCTGTCGGGCTCTACTGGGCTCTGTCGGGCTCTGTCGGGCTCTGTCGGGCTCTGTCGGGCTCTGTCGGGCTCTACTGGGCCCTGTCGGGCCCTGTCGGGCTCTGTCGGGCTCTGTCGGGCCCTGTCGGGCCCTGTCGGGCTCTGTCGGGCTCTACTGGGCCCTGTCGGGCCCTGTCGGGCTCTGTCGGGCTCTGTCGGGCTCTACTGGGCTCTACTGGGCTCTGTCGGGCTCTGTCGGGCTCTACTGGGCCCTGTCGGGCCCTGTCGGGCCCTGTCGGGCTCTGCCGGGCTCTACTGGGCCCTGTCGGGCTCTGTCGGGCCCTGTCGGGTACTGTCGGGCTCTGTCGGGCTCTACTGGGCCCTGTCGGGCTCTGTCGGGCCCTGTCGGGCTCTGTCAGGCTCTGTCGGGCTCTACTGGGCTCTGTCGGGCTCTACTGGGCTCTACTGGGCCCTGTCGGGCTCTGTCGGGCTCTGTCGGGCCCTGTCGGGCCCTGTCGGGCTCTGTCGGGCTCTGTCGGGCCCTGTCGGGCTCTGTCGGGCTCTGTCGGGCTCTGTCGGGCTCTACTGGGCCCTGTCGGGCTCTGTCGGGCTCTGTCAGGCCCTGTCGGGTTCTGTCGGGCTTTGTCGGGCCCTATCGGGCTCTGTCGGGCCCTGTCGGGCCCTGTCGGGCTCTGTCGGGCTCTGTCGGGCCCTGTCGGGATCTGTCGGGCTCTGTCGGGCTCTGTCGGGCTCTACTGGGCCCTGTCGGGCTCTGTCGGGCTCTGTCGGGCCCTGTCGGGCCCTGTTGGGCTCTGTCGGGCCCTGTCGGGCCCTGTCGGGCTCTCCTGGTCCCTGTCGGGCCCTGTCGGGCTCTGTCGGGCTCTACTGGGCTCTACTGGGCTCTGTCGGGCTCTGTCGGGCCCTGTCGGGCTCTGTCGGGCTCTGTCGGGCTCTGTCGGGCTCTGTCGGGCTCTACTGGGCTCTACTGGGCCCTGTCGGGCCCTGTCGGGCTCTGTCGGGCCCTGTCGGGCTCTGTCGGGCTCTGTCGGGCTCTACTGGGCCCTCTCGGGCTCTGTCGGGCTCTGTCGGGCTCTGTCAGGCCCTGTCGGGTTCTGTCGGGCTTTGTCGGGCCCTATCGGGCTCTGTCGGGCCCTGTCGGGCTCTGTCGGGATCTGTCGGGCTCTGTCGGGCTCTGTCGGGCTCTACTGGGCCCTACTGGGCCCTGTCGGGCTCTGTCGGGCTCTGTCGGGCCCTGTCGGGCCCTGTTGGGCTCTGTCGGGCCCTGTCGGGCCCTGTCGGGCTCTCCTGGTCCCTGTCGGGCCCTGTCGGGATCTGTCGGGCTCTGTCGGGCTCTACTGGGCTCTACTGGGCTCTGTCGGGCTCTGTCGGGCCCTGTCGGGCTCTCTCGGGCTCTGTCGGGCTCTGTCGGGCTCTGTCGGGCTCTGTCGGGCTCTACTGGGCTCTACTGGGCTCTGTCGGGCTCTGTCGGGCTCTGTCGGGCTCTGTCGGGCTCTGTCGGGCTCTACTGGGCTCTGTCGGGCCCTGTCGGGCCCTGTCGGGCCCTGTCGGGCTCTGTCGGGCTCTGTCGGGCTCTACTGGGCTCTACTGGGCTCTGTCGGGCTCTGTCGGGCCCTGTCGGGCTCTGTCGGGCCCTGTCGGGCTCTGTCGGGCCCTGTCGGGCTCTGTCGGGCTCTGTCGGGCTCTGTCGGGCTCTACTTGTCTCTACTGTTCCCTGTCGGGCTCTGTCGGGCTCTGTCGGGCTCTGTCGGGCCCTGTCGGGCCCTGTCGGGCTCTGTCGGGCTCTGTAGGGCTCTACTGGGCTCTACTGGGCTCTGTCGCGCCCTGTCGGGCCCTGTCGGGCCCTGTCGGGCTCTGTCGGGCTCTGTCGGGCCCTGTCGGGCTCTGTCGGGCCCTGTCGGGCTCTGTCGGGCTCTGTCGGGCTCTGTCGGGCTCTACTGGGCCCTGTCGGGCCCTGTCGGGCTCTGTCGGGCTCTGTCGGGCCCTGTCGGGCCCTGTCGGGCTCTGTCGGGCTCTGTCGGGCTCTGTCGGGCTCTACTGGGCCCTGTCGGGCTCTGTCGGGCTCTGTCGGGCTCTGTCGGGCTCTACTGGGCCCTGTCGGACCCTGTCGGGCCCTGTCGGGCCCTGTCGGGCTCTGTCGGGCCCTGTCGGGCTCTGTCGGGCTCTGTCGGGCTCTGTCGGGCCCTGTCGGGCTCTGTCGGGCTCTACTGGGCCCTGTCGGGCTCTGTCGGGCTCTGTCGGGCCCTGTCGGGCCCTGTCGGGCCCTGTCGGGCCCTGTCGGGCTCTGTCGGGCCCTGTCGGGCCCTGTCGGGCTCTGTCGGGCTCTTCTGGGCTCTGTCGGGCTCTTCTGGGCTCTGTCGGGCTCTGTCGGGCTCTGTCGGGCTCTGTCAAGCTCTGTCGGGCTCTACTGGGCTCTGTCGGGCTCTGTCGGGCTCTACTGGGCCCTGTCGGGCCCTGTCGGGCCCTGTCGGGCTCTGTCGGGCTCTGTCGGGCTCTGTCGGGCTCTGTCGGGCTCTACTGGGCCCTGTCGGGCCCTGTCGGGCTCTGTCGGGCTCTGTCGGGCTCTGTCGGGCTCTACTGGGCCCTGTCGGGCCCTGTCGGGCTCTGTCGGGCTCTGTCGTGCTCTACTGGGCTCTGTCGGGCTCTGTCGGGCTCTGTCGGGCTCTGTCGGGCTCTGTCGGGCTCTGTCGGGCTCTACTGGGCCCTGTCGGGCCCTGTCGGGCCCTGTCGGGCTCTGTCGGGCTCTGTCGGGCTCTGTCGGGCTCTGTCGGGCCCTGTCGGGCTCTGTCGGGCTCTACTGGGCCCTGTCGGGCTCTGTCGGGCCCTGTCGGGCTCTGTCGGGCCCTGTCGGGCCCTGTCGGGCTCTGTCGGGCTCTGTCGGGCTCTACTGGGCCCTGTCGGGTTCTGTCGGGCTCTGTCGGGCTCTGTCGGGCTCTACTGGGCCCTGTCGGTCCCTGTCGGGCCCTGTCGGGCCCTGTCAGGCTCTGTCGGGCTCTGTCGGGCTCTGTCGGGCCCTGTCGGGCTCTGTCGGGCTCTACTGCGCCCTGTCGGGCCCTGTCGGGCTCTGTCAGGCTCTGTCGGGCCCTGTCGGGCCCTGTCGGGCCCTGTCGGGCTCTGTCGGGCTCTGTCGGGCTCTGTCGGGCTCTACTGGGCCCTGTCGGGCTCTGTCGGGCTCTACTGGGCCCTGTCGGGCTCTGTCGGGCCCTGTCGGGCTCTGTCGGGCTCTGTCGGGCCCTGTCGGGCTCTGTCGGGCCCTGTCGGGCCCTGTCGGGCTCTGTCAGGCTCTGTCGGGCCCTGTCGGGCTCTGTCGGGCTCTGTCGGGCTCTGTCGGGCCCTGTCGGGCTCTGTCGGGCTCTGTCGGGCTCTGTCGGGCCCTGTCGGGCCCTGTCGGGCTCTGTAGGGCTCTACTGGGCTCTCTCGGGCTCTACTGGGCTCTACTGGGCCCTGTCGGGCCCTGTCGGGCTCTGTCGGGCTCTGTCGGGCTCTGTCGGGCTCTACTGGGCTCTGTCGGACCCTGTCGGGCCCTGTCGGGCTCTGTCGGGCTCTGTCGGGCTCTGTCGGGCCCTCTCGGACTCTATCGGGCTCTGTCGGGCTCTGTCGGGCTCTACTGGGCTCTGTCGGGCTCTGTCGGGCCCTGTCGGGCCCTGTCGGGCTCTGTCGGGCTCTGTCGGGCTCTGTCGGGCTCTACTGGGCCATGTCAGGCTCTGTCGGGCTCTGTCGGGCCCTGTCGGGCCCTGTCGGGCTCTGTAGGGCTCTGTCGGGCCCTATCGGGCTCTGTCGGGCCCTGTCGGGCCCTGTCGGGCTCTGTCGGGCTCTGTCGGGCCCTGTCGGGCTCTGTCGGGCTCTGTCGGGCTCTGTCGGGCTCTACTGGGCCCTGTCGGGCTCTGTCGGGCTCTGTCGGGCCCTGTCGGGCCCTGTTGGGCTCTGTCGGGCCCTGTCGGGCCCTGTCGGGCTCTCCTGGTCCCTGTCGGGCCCTGTCGGGCTCTGTCGGGCTCTGTCGGGCTCTACTGGGCTCTACTGGGCTCTGTCGGGCTCTGTCGGGCCCTGTCGGGCTCTCTCGGGCTCTGTCGGGCTCTGTCGGGCTCTGTCGGGCTCTACTGGGCTCTACTGGGCTCTGTCGGTCTCTGTCGGTCTCTGTCGGTCTCTGTCGGGCTCTGTCGGGCTCTGTCGGGCTCTACTGGGCTCTGTCGGGCTCTGTCGGGCTCTGTCGGGCCCTGTCGGGCTCTGTCGGGCTCTGTCGGGCTCTACTGGGCTCCACTGGGCTCCACTGGGCTCTGTCGGGCCCTGTCGGGCCCTGTCGGGCCCTGTCGGGCTCTGTCGGGCTCTGTCGGGCTCTACTGGGCTCTACTGGGCTCTGTCGGGCTCTGTCGGGCTCTGTCGGGCTCTGTCGGGCTCTGTCGGGCTCTACTGGGCTCTGTCGGGCCCTCTCGGACTCTATCGGGCTCTGTCGGGCTTTGTCGGGCTCTACTGGGCTCTACTGGGCTCTGTCGGGCCCTGTCGGGCCCTGTCGGGCCCTGTCGGGCTCTGTCGGGCTCTGTCGGGCTCTGTCGGGCTCTGTCGGGCTCTACTGGGCCCTGTCGGGCCCTGTCGGGCCCTGTCGGGCTCTGTCGGGCTCTGTCGGGCTCTGTCGGGCTCTACTGGGCCCTGTCGGGCCCTGTCGGGCCCTGTCGGGCTCTGTCGGGCTCTGTCGGGCTCTGTCGGGCTCTACTGGGCTCTGTCGGGCTCTGTCGGGCTCTGTCGGGCTCTGTCGGGCTCTACTGGGCCCTGTCGGGCCCTGTCGGGCTCTGTCGGGCTCTGTCGGGCCCTGTCGGGCCCTGTCGGGCTCTGTCGGGCTCTACTGGGCCCTGTCGGGCCCTGTCGGGCTCTGTCGGGCCCTGTCGGGCTCTGTCGGGCTCTGTCGGGCTCTACTGGGCTCTACTGGGCTCTGTCGGGCTCTGTCGGGCTCTACTGGGCCCTGTCGGGCCCTGTCGGGCCCTGTCGGGCTCTGCCGGGCTCTACTGGGCCCTGTCGGGCTCTGTCGGGCCCTGTCGGGTACTGTCGGGCTCTGTCGGGCTCTACTGGGCCCTGTCGGGCTCTGTCGGGCCCTGTCGGGCTCTGTCAGGCTCTGTCGGGCTCTACTGGGCTCTGTCGGGCTCTACTGGGCTCTACTGGGCCCTGTCGGGCTCTGTCGGGCCCTGTCGGGCCCTGTCGGGCTCTGTCGGGCTCTGTCGGGCCCTGTCGGGCTCTGTCGGGCTCTGTCGGGCTCTGTCGGGCTCTACTGGGCCCTGTCGGGCTCTGTCGGGCTCTGTCGGGCTCTGTCAGGCCCTGTCGGGTTCTGTCGGGCTTTGTCGGGCCCTATCGGGCTCTGTCGGGCCCTGTCGGGCCCTGTCGGGCTCTGTCGGGCTCTGTCGGGCCCTGTCGGGATCTGTCGGGCTCTGTCGGGCTCTGTCGGGCTCTACTGGGCCCTGTCGGGCTCTGTCGGGCTCTGTCGGGCCCTGTCGGGCCCTGTTGGGCTCTGTCGGGCCCTGTCGGGCCCTGTCGGGCTCTCCTGGTCCCTGTCGGGCCCTGTCGGGCTCTGTCGGGCTCTGTCGGGCTCTACTGGGCTCTACTGGGCTCTGTCGGGCTCTGTCGGGCCCTGTCGGGCTCTGTCGGGCTCTGTCGGGCTCTGTCGGGCTCTGTCGGGCTCTACTGGGCTCTACTGGGCCCTGTCGGGCCCTGTCGGGCCCTGTCGGGCCCTGTCGGGCTCTGTCGGGCCCTGTCGGGCTCTGTCGGGCTCTGTCGG
Source organism: Caloenas nicobarica (assembly GCF_036013445.1). Taxonomy (NCBI): domain Eukaryota; kingdom Metazoa; phylum Chordata; class Aves; order Columbiformes; family Columbidae; genus Caloenas; species Caloenas nicobarica. Next base: position 620,428 of record NC_088267.1, on the reverse strand, counting down.
GCTCTACTGGGCCCTCTCGGGCTCTGTCGGGCTCTGTCGGGCTCTGTCAGGCCCTGTCGGGTTCTGTCGGGCTTTGTCGGGCCCTATCGGGCTCTGTCGGGCCCTGTCGGGCTCTGTCGGGATCTGTCGGGCTCTGTCGGGCTCTGTCGGGCTCTACTGGGCCCTACTGGGCCCTGTCGGGCTCTGTCGGGCTCTGTCGGGCCCTGTCGGGCCCTGTTGGGCTCTGTCGGGCCCTGTCGGGCCCTGTCGGGCTCTCCTGGTCCCTGTCGGGCCCTGTCGGGCTCTGTCGGGCTCTGTCGGGCTCTACTGGGCTCTACTGGGCTCTGTCGGGCTCTGTCGGGCCCTGTCGGGCTCTCTCGGGCTCTGTCGGGCTCTGTCGGGCTCTGTCGGGCTCTGTCGGGCTCTACTGGGCTCTGTCGGGCTCTGTCGGGCTCTGTCGGGCTCTGTCGGGCTCTACTGGGCTCTACTGGGCTCTGTCGGGCTCTGTCGGGCCCTGTCGGGCCCTGTCGGGCTCTGTCGGGCTCTGTCGGGCTCTACTGGGCTCTACTGGGCTCTGTCGGGCTCTGTCGGGCCCTGTCGGGCTCTGTCGGGCCCTGTCGGGCTCTGTCGGGCTCTGTCGGGCTCTGTCGGGCTCTACTTGTCTCTACTGTTCCCTGTCGGGCTCTGTCGGGCTCTGTCGGGCCCTGTCGGGCCCTGTCGGGCTCTGTCGGGCTCTGTAGGGCT